>NC_092334.1:67132500-67452678 GCF_046630445.1 Rutidosis leptorrhynchoides
ATATATGCATATGTAAATTATGTATTGCAGGGTACTAATCTACATCCTATAATCTATTTCTTATCGAAAAGTCCTTCATCTGATCGTACGAGATGAATCCCTCAACCAGTTCGAGTCCCTCAGATTTCGATAGCTATCCCGATAGTTATCTCGACAGCTATTCCGACATGGATAATCACCTAAGCTCCGAAAGTAGTGTCCTAGAATGAATCAACCAATTCATTTGATGGGTTCGTAGCCTACTAAATCATTGGAGATGAAAAGAAGGCGATTTTTTCCATCAACCAAATTCACGTTTTGACGAAGAACCTGAAGCATTCACCGACGAACCAATCCTAAACACTATGTTCGCCCTCATTACCCGAATATATCGCCATGATTATATACTATCTCAAATTCAAAACCTTATTCATTCACTCGTTCATACCGACAATCATTCCGGAGAAATAAAGTCAATGAGTTTTGCGCCCGAGTTGTAGCCTTGGAAAATATGGTGCAAAATGTATCAGCTTCAACAACATCAACGGCATCAACTATACCACCAACAACAACACAAACCACAACAACACACGCCTCAACATCACAATCGGTACCCCGAGCATAATCATCGTTCTACATGACGTTCTACATCATTTATCTTCGTTCAACATGGCGAATATGTAATCTCTAATGTTTTAGAGATTATATATTCTAACGTAAATCAAATGAGTTTAATATCATATTAACTCATTAAATCCATGATTGCATCTGAAGAAAATATATATACAAGTATATTTTCATAAAGATTTTAATTAAAAATTCTTTCGTACAAACTGTTAATGGTGAAAATATTTTAACGGGTAGGTAATACCCAAGGAATATTTAGATTTCGCATTAATAAGTTACACTGTACATTATTCGAATCTGATTCAACAGTCATTTACTATCTTACTTGCAACCACAGCTATACGAATCCGTTCATCACAGAATAACCATTTTCATTCAATTTCATATTTGGATTTTAACCTATCAGAATCCGACAAGTGGCATAATGAAGAAAACATTGGACAAAATAAAATTTGTTAGAAACAAACAAATTAACTATGAGAAATTTTGTTAAGAATCCACGCTAACAAAATACTAGCTAACTGTTCCTAGCTAACTGATTACATTTTGTTTATCGCAATTTATTTTATCGCAATTTATATTCTCGCAATTCACATTCTCGCAATTTTATTTATTGTCATTTAATTTCTGTATTTATTTTACGCACTTTAAATATCGGGACACGTATACAAGGTTTTGACATATCATATCGACGCATATATATATATATATATATTATTTGGAATAACCATAGACACTCTATATGCAGTAATGATCGAGTTCTCTATACAGGGTTGAGATTGATTCTATAATAATATATATACTTTGAGTTGTGATCGAGTCTGAGATGAATACGGGTCACGATATTTATTAATTAATTCGAATATTATATATTAAGTTATATATGAATTATTGGACTGTTATTTGTGGACTATCAACTGTGGACTGCCGGCATTGGACAATTAAAATGAATTAAAATATTGATTATAACATATGAAACTAAACAATTCTTCAAGTTTGCCACTTGATCTCATCTTAAACCTCAATTGTATCTTGCTGATTACAATCTGCGTTCAAACCTTTCATAATTCTTGAAAACACCTCAATCGAGAGGATGAACCAACCGCACTTCATTTACGGGAGAAAAGATTGATGCATATAGTTATGCACCTGAAAACACTCGGAACCTGAATAAACGTTTAACACGTAGCTGTGCTAATTCCTTTAGCGTTATTATTACTGAAAATAACTTTGCATTTGCTGTCCGAGATAGCCAGTTTTGTCACAGCTCCAGCAAGACAACTTCGACTTTTCGTACTAAACAACCTTATTATAACATTGATATATACGCGTGCTCTTTTATTGTTACCAGGGAACCTTTCATATTCCACCATATTACCATCAACGTTTAATCATCTAAAAACACAATTTTCCTGAAACAACCTCGGATTAATAACCGATGATTCAGATATCATAGCATTAAATGCAGAGGAAACATAAAAATGGTAGTTGGTCTAAACGACCAAAAGTTTGATGATAAATAAAGGAGTGTTAGGAACGCTCGATAGAAAATTGGGTATTGAAAAACAGATTGAGCTACCCATGAAGGAGACCAAGGACAAATACAAGGACCAAACCCTATATTCAAAGGATTCAGGTAATTCTGGATCCGTTGAAATCTTTAGAGAATATCTTGCTCCGAAGTCATGTTAAAATCTTGCGGAAAATCTTTCTCCATCAACCATCGAACTTAGAAATTCCAAAATATCATCATCAATATCTTCGATATTTCTGAGGATATTTTCATAAATATTCTCGTTCAAAATTATATACATCCTCGTGCTTCCTGTGTATCCTTATATTGGAAACATTCAATAGAAAATTTAGTACCGAAAAGCAGATTATGCGAAACTAGAAAGAAAGCCGTGGACAAATCACAAAGAATAAGTTTGACTTCAAAGAATCCAAATGATTCAATGTCTGCTAAAGTCTTTAGTGAATATCTTGCTCCTTACTCTAAACCCTTGCAGATAATAATTTCTATCATCCTTTGATCTTAGATATTCCGAGATATTATCGTATCTTTCATTATAAATATCCTCCATATTTCTGGAGATATTTTTATAACTATTCTTATCTGAAATCTTTAATCTCTTCGTGCTATCAGTATTACATTATATAGAAACTGTTAGTTTCTATATTCTGTAAACTTTCGAGCTTAAAATATGAATGTTATTGAAGTAATGTTGGGAACTGATGCATGAGTTAGTATAATATAATGACACTTGATCAATGTGATTATATTACAGTAATTCATGCTGAGTTTCTAATGGAACGTGATGATTCACAGGACATACCGTCATCATGTGTCATTTACATGACTCTTGCATTCTACTCAAACTCTAAACATATTAAGAACATATCTTCTTAACAGTTCTATCTTTCCGGATATTCTGGTAATTTACCAAATCCAAATCATGCCATTACGATATCCTTCTTAGAACATTAACAATGTTCATTTCAAAATCCATACCTATGAATTTCGGACCATTATTCGCTTGATTTGTAGTCGAGAAGAGGAGACAAAAGTATGGAACCCTTGAATATAAAAGAAAATATAAAGTTCGACAACACAACATAAATTACAAACCGTGCATATCAATAAGTATTGCCACGTAAAGGCACGGGAAAATTAAAAACACTATAACCCCAAGGTAATAGTAAAAGTAAATAAAATCCTCCGGTGGTAGATGGAAGAGAAGAATGACAGATATGAAAGTTAGGAGTATATCAAGAATCAATACTGGATGGAGCATATTAATGGATGTTTTAAAGTATGAGTTGGGGGAGAAAGAATAGAAGGTGTGAGTTGTAAGAAAACGAAGGGTGTGGATTTACAGTGAAATATCCGACAGAGCAATCAAAACAGGTTATCACATTTAAAGCGGATCCTAATCCCCTTGATTACCGAAGAATCAAATCTTATTATGAAGATTTTCTCCAAACCTCTTGAACTTGGAAATCAATCATATCTACGTCAAAAGATATGACGAACCTATACCTACTCATTTCACTCTTTGGTGATAGCTTCACTCGTACTCTTCACAAAATTAAATGGTTTTATCCATATTACTCAATGATGATAAAACTCTGTTTATCAACTCATATTCGTCATGAAAACATTTTTTATTGTTAGCCATGACGACCTCACTCAAATTTCGGGACGAAATTTCTTTAACGGGTAGGTACTGTAGTGACCCGGAAATTTCCGATCAAATTTAAACTTGATCTTTATATAATTTCAACACGATAAGCAAAGTATGTAATGTTGAGTCTCGAAAGTTTTGAAATCTACATTCATGTAACCAATTACCCTGTGACCATTCTCGACGATTCACGAACAATTTAGTTGTAAATAAATATGCAATTAAATATATACACATATATAACTCTAAGTATATATGATAGTTAAAAATAATAAAAATAGGATTTAAACATTTGAATTAAAAAGGTAAGATAATTTATAAAATAATTATGTAGTATTTTTAAAAAGAAGTTATATATAAATATATTTGATTTTTATAATATGTGCATAGAGTATAAATATCAGTGTTTTAGTATTAAGAAAACATACATAAATAGGAAAATTGATACAATGGTTTTGTTGTAGTGTTATTATCAAACTTATTATTTTGATATCATTATTATTACTCTTATTAATATTGTTAATAATATTATTATTACTAATATTAGTAATATTATCATTTTTATTATAATTATTGAAAAATAATACCATCTATTACTAAAATCATTAATAAATATAATTATTATCATTTTATATCTTTACTAGTTATTTTTTTTAGTAATATAATAATTAATATTATTAATATAATTATTAATTATTAATATTAATTATTTAAATTATATAAAATGGATATAGTACGAATCTGTTAGGGGTATCTATCACTTTGTGTAACTTTGTTTCTTGTCTCCACCAGTTGGAATCAAATCCAGGATATAGCCAAAACCAGTACAAATCAAATTTCAATTTTTATTTTTATCTGTTTAACTTTTCTTCCATTTACTGCAACAAATTGAATTTTTTGTCCAAATGGTTACCAGTCGATTTCATCAATTAAATAGAGTCAAACTAACTGTTAATTTATGTCCTTAATCACTTTATATATTTGACAAACTGCAATTGGAATTGAAAACAAAGAATATAAGGAAAATGGGTGTCGTCCCTCTGTTCTTGATAATTTTTACCATATTTCAAATTTGAACAAATTTTCAAAATGTAATAATACAGTCTTGTTAGGAATCATCTATCTAAACTATCTGTAAGTTTTCAATCCTCAATTCTTTCTATCGAATTCTAATTTTGGAGTCAAAATTTTAGTTTTAAAAGTCAACTAGGTGTTCTTGAATCAAATTCGAATTTGTTTTGATGTTTCCAGTTAATTTGATAATCCATAAAGATTATAGGGATGATTTGCAACACAATTCATGTTGTAATCATAATCTATAACAGTCTTAATCTAAAAATCAACTTTTGAGTTCATGGGTTCTTGACAGTGATATACAAAAACTTGAACTCAAAACAAATTTCAAAAACTAAAAATGCAGAGTTTTTAGGAATCATTTACTTAAACTTTCTGTAAAATCTCAAGTTCCAATTCTTAATAACGAATTCGAATTTGCGAGTCAAAGTTAATTTGGCAAAAGTCAACTAATTTGTTCAACGAGAAATTAGAGCTTGTTTTGATGTTTTAAGTTCAATTGACGATTCCAATAGTTTTTAGGAATGATTTGAAACATATTTCATGTTGTAAAGATTGTCCAAACCGAACTCAAAACTGAAAACAATTTTTTTTTTTTTTGAAGCTACTAGTTTCAGCAGTAGGCTCTTTTTCAGTTTTTTTTTGAATTTTCTTAATTACAAGAACACTTTTATTTCTTTGTTTCATGTTGTTTACAAGTCATAAATGAAAACCCTAATTCGTTATTTTGATTTTTGAAGTTCCATGGTTGAATGGATTTAAGGTAGAAGATGAAGAAGATGAGTCAAGTTGAAATAGATAATAGATATATATATTTGGGTTGCATACTAAATAAGAAAGACATGAATGGCAGAATGGTTAAGGGTGTTTGTGGGTGAGCGAGAGATCTCGGGTTCAAATTCGGTTCGGGACATTTTTTTTTAGAAAGGCTTTTGAAGGTAGATTTCATTACCAAAATTATTATTATTATTATTATTATTATTGTTATTGTTACTAAAATTATAATTTTTATCATTATCATTATTACTAATATATGTATTATTACTATTATTATGATTAGGATTATTATTATCAAAATAACACAAACTATTATTATTATTATTATTATTATTATTATTAATATTAGTATTAGTATCATTATGTACTTATTAGTATTATTAAAATCATTTTTAAATATATATATATATATATATATATATATATATATATATATATATATATATATATATACAAAATAAATATATATAACACATAATTTAAGATATAATATAAGTATACGTTTTTAAAATGGAATTTAGTATAAATTCTATATAACTACAAATACATAAATAATATATAGTAATAAATGAAATTATGTTATTTCCATTATATGTGTTAATGGATATATAAATGATATAGGTTCGTGAATCCAAGGTCAACCCTACACTTGTTCAATGTCGTCATATGTATTTTTACTACAAAATACAGTATGGTGAGTTTCATTTGCCTTTTTACCCTTTATATTTTTGGGCTGAGAATACATGCGCAACTTTTTATAACTGTTTTATGAAATAGACACAAGTAATCGAAACTACATTATATGGTTGAATGATCGAAATCGAATATGCCCCTTTATAGTCTGGTAATCTAAGAATTGGGGAACAGACACCCTAATTGACGTGAATCCTAAAGATAGATCTATTGGGCCTAACAAACCCCATCCAAAGTACCGGATGCTTTAGTACTTCGAAATTTATATCATGTCCGAAGGAGGATCCCGGAATGATCGGGGATATTCTTATATGCATCTTGTTAATGTCGGTTACCAGGTGTTCAATCCATATGAATGATATTTTTGTCTCTATGCATGGGACGTATATTTATGAGAAATGAAAATCTTGTGGTCTATTAAAATGATGGAAATAATTATTTATGTTAAACTAATGAACTCACCAACCTTTTGATTGATACTTTAAAGCATGTTTATTCTCAGGTATGAAAGAAATCTTCCGCTGTGCATTTGCTCATTTTAGGGACATTACTTGGAGTCATTAATGGCATATTTCATAAGACGTTGCATTCCAGTCGTTGAGTTCATCAAGATTATTATTAAGTCAATTATAGTTAGATATATTATGAAATGGTATGCATGACGTCAACTTTCGATGTAATGAGAGATTGTCTTTTCAAAAACGAATGCAATGTTTGTAAAATGTATCATATAGAGGTCAAGTACCTCGCGATGTAATCAATTGTTGTGAATCGTTTATAATCGATATGGACTTCGTCCGGATGGATTAGGACGGGTCTCTACAGAATGGTATCAGAGCCACTCATGTGCCGTTGGGGGTGGTGGGGCAAACCTCATCGAGGACGATGAGTCCCTAAGGGGGGGTGAATGTAACACCCTAGGCAAATCCCACATCGCCCACGAACATGAGTGATCATGGGATTATAAGGTAATACTCACGCTTAAATGACACAACGCGTTTTGGGATCACAAGCTGAGTAGAAGTGCGAGTACGTTGTGGTTAAGCGTGCTCGGGCGAGAGCACTACCAGGATGGGTGACCTCCTGGGAAAGTGCTTCTCGTGTGCGGTCGCCAAGAAAAAGCCGTGCGCCTGCGGGCAAAGCGGACAATATTGTGGTCATGTTAAGCTGGGGTGTTACACTTAGGCCTTTTTCGTACAAAACTTAACATGAGAGACTTTACTCCTAAGCTTGGAACACAACATAACTTGGAAGACTTTACTTCCAAGTTTGGAAGACTTGACTTCCAAAATAAAATGTTGGGAGGACTCGACTCTCCCGGGAGTGTCAAAGCTCAAGAATTTTATTCACTCGTCTACTTCCCACATAACAAGCTTTTATGCTTATGTTGAGAAAAGGTAGGAAGTAGATATTACCTTTTCATTAATTGATAGCAGATGTGTGTCATAGCTTTTGGTTATGGCGTGTGTTGTTTAGCAACACTAGCACGAAGCCATTGCTCTTCATCAAGAAGATAGCACACGGTGAAGCTTGGTGGCTCCTCTTCCCACAGTATGATACATCGAATGAAACATCGTGAAAATGATGAGACAACCAATGTCAATATAAAATGGTGTGGATTAGGAAGTCTCCCACATCAGGTGAAATGACATTCGGGAGACTTGACTCCCTATCATGGATGGACTTGACTCATCCGAAAGTGTTAAAGCATAAAGCTTTAAACACTTAGGTATGGTGCAACATACATGAAAGACTTTAACTTTCAGCGCAACTTTGATTTTTCTCAAGATTTTATAATTTAGCACAAAATCATATGAAAAGTGAAAGACTTAGGAAGACTTTACTTCCTTAAGTTTTTATAAAACAAGGAAAAGACTTTACTTTCCCAAAAATTTTACAAGTTTTAACCAATTTAGTGATTATGATTTGTATTAATTTAATGGTTAAAAGCTTGTTCCAAAAATTAGTTTTTTTTTTTTATCAACAATGCAACTTTCAATCTTTATAAAGTATGAGTGACCATGTTTAACCCGCAAAGGTTCAAAATGACCCGAGATTTACTCTCCCCCTACATTTAGTTTGATACAATGTGAAATGTCCCGTTCTTATTGATTAAAAACGTTCCATATTAATTGATTTCGTTGCGAGGTTTTGACCTCTATATGAGACGTTTTTCAAAGACTGCATTCATTTTAAAACAAACCATAACCTTTATTTCATCAATAAAGGTTTAAAAAGCTTTACGTAGATTATCAAATAATGATAATCTAAAATATCCTGTTTACACACAACCATTACATAATGGTTTACAATACAAATATGTTACAACAAAATAAGTTTCTTGAATGCAGTTTTTACACAATATCATACAAGCATGGACTCCAAATCTCGTCCTTATTTAAGTATGCGACAGCGGAAGCTCTTAATAATCACCTGAGAATAAACATGCTTAAAACGTCAACAAAAATGTTGGTGAGTTATAGGTTTAACCTATATATATCAAATCATAATAATAGACCACAAGATTTCATATTTCAATACACATCCCATACATAGAGATAAAAATCATTCATATGGTGAACACCTGGTAACCGACATTAACAAGATGCATATATAAGAATATCCCCATAATTCCGGGACACCCTTCAGATATGATATAAATTTCGAAGTACTAAAGCATCCGGTACTTTGGATGGGGTTTGTTAAGCCCAATAGATCTATCTTTAGGATTCGCATCAATTAGGGTGTCTGTTCCCTAATTCTTAGATTACCAGACTTAATAAAAAGGGGCATATTCGATTTCGATAATTCAACCATAGAATGTAGTTTCACGTACTTGTGTCTATTTTGTAAATCATTTATAAAACCTGCATGTATTCTCATCCCAAAAATATTAGATTTTAAAAGTGGGACTATAACTCACTTTCACAGATTTTTACTTCGTCGGGAAGTAAGACTTGGCCACTGGTTGATTCACGAACCTATAACAATATATACATATATATCAAAGTATGTTCAAAATATATTTACAACACTTTTAATATATTTTGATGTTTTAAGTTTATTAAGTCAGCTGTCCTCGTTAGTAACCTACAACTAGTTGTCCACAGTTAGATGTACAGAAATAAATCGATAAATATTATCTTGAATCAATCCACGACCCAGTGTATACGTATCTCAGTGTTGATCACAACTCAAACTATATATATTTTGGAATCAACCTCAACCCTGTATAGCTAACTCCAACATTCACATATAGAGTGTCTATGGTTGTTCCGAAATATATATAGATGTGTCGACATGATAGGTCGAAACATTGTATACGTGTCTATGGTATCTCAAGATTACATAATATACAATACAAGTTGATTAAGTTATGGTTGGAATAGATTTGTTACCAATTTTCACGTAGCTAAAATGAGAAAAATTATCCAATCTTGTTTTACCCATAACTTCTTCATTTTAAATCCATTTTGAGTGAATCAAATTGCTATGGTTTCATATTGAACTCTATTTTATGAATATAAACAGAAAAATTATAGGTTTATAGTCGGAAAAATAAGTTACAAGTCGTTTTTGTAAAGGTAGTCATTTCAGTCGAAAGAACGATGTCTAGATGACCATTTTAGAAAACATACTTCCACTTTGAGTTTAACCATAATTTTTGGATATAGTTTCATGTTCATAATAAAAATCATTTTCTCAGAATAACAACTTTTAAATCAAAGTTTATCATAGTTTTTAATTAACTAACCCAAAACAGCCCGCGGTGTTACTACGACAGCGTAAATCCGGTTTTACGGTGTTTTTCGTGTTTCCAGGTTTTAAATCATTAAGTTAGCATATCATATAGATATAGAACATGTGTTTAGTTGATTTTAAAAGTCAAGTTAGAAGGATTAACTTTTGTTTGCGAACAAGTTTAGAATTAACTAAACTATGTTCTAGTGATTACAAGTTTAAACCTTCGAATAAGATAGCTTTATATGTATGAATCGAATGATGTTATGAACATCATTACTACCTTAAGTTCCTTGGGTAAACCTACTGGAAAAGAGAAAAATGGATCTAGTTTCAACGGATCCTTGGATGGCTCGAAGTTCTTGAAGCAGAATCATGACATGAAAACAAGTTCAAGTAAGATCATCACTTGAAATAAGATTGTTATAGTTATAGAAATTGAACCAAAGTTTGAATATGATTATTACCTTGTATTATAATGATAACCTACTATAAGAAACAAAGATTTCTTGAGGTTGGATGATCACCTTACAAGATTGGAAGTGAGCTAACAAACTTGAAAGTATTCTTGATTTTATGTAACTAGAACTTGTAGAATATATGAAGAACACTTAGAACTTGAAGATAGAACTTGAGAGAGATCAATTAGATGAAGAAAATTGAAGAATGAAAGTGTTTGTAGGTGTTTTTGGTCGTTGGTGTATGGATTAGATATAAAGGATATGTAATTTTGTTTTCATGTAAATAAGTCATGAATGATTACTCATATTTTTATAATTTTATGAGATATTTCATGCTAGTTGCCAAATGATGGTTCCCACATGTGTTAGGTGACTCACATGGGCTGCTAAGAGCTGATCATTGGAGTGTATATACCAATAGTACATACATCTAAAAGCTGTGTATTGTACGAGTACGAATAAGGGTGCATACGAGTAGAATTGTTGATGAAACTGAACGAGGATGTAATTGTAAGCATTTTTGTTAAGTAGAAGTATTTTGATAAGTGTATTGAAGTCTTTCAAAAGTGTATAAATACATATTAAAACACTACATGTATATACATTTTAACTGAGTCTTTAAGTCATCGTTAGTCGTTACATGTAAGTGTTGTTTTGAAACCTTTAGGTTAACGATCTTGTTAAATGTTGTTAACCCAATGTTTATAATATCAAATGATATTTTAAATTATTATATTATCATGATATTATCATGTATGAATATCTCTTAATATGATATATATATACATTAAATGTCTTTACAACGATAATCGTTACATATATGTCTCGTTTAAAAATCATTAAGTTAGTAGTCTTGTTTTTACATATGTAGTTCATTGTTAATATACTTAATGATATGTTTACTTATCATAGTATCATGTTAACTATATATATATCCATATATATGTCATCATATAGTTTTTACAAGTTTTAACGTTCGTGAATAACCGGTCAACTTGGGTGGTCAATTGTCTATATGAAACATATTTCAATTAATCAAGTCTTAACAAGTTTGATTGCTTAACATGTTGGAAACATTTAATCATGTAAATATCAATCTGAATTAATATATATAAAGATGGAAAAGTTCGGGTCACTACAGTACGTACCCGTTAAATAAATTCCGTCCCGAAATTTTAAGCTGTTGAAGGTATTGACGAATCTTCTGGAAATAGATGCGGGTATTTCTTCTTCATCTGATCTTCACGCTCCCAGGTGAACTCGGGTCTTCTACGAGCATTCCATCAAACCTTAACAATTGGTATCTTGTTTTGCTTAAGTCTTTTAACCTCGCGATCCATTATTTCGACGGGTTCTTCGATGAATTGAAGTTTTTCGTTGATTTGGATTTCATCTAACGGAATAGTGAGATCTTCTTTAGCAAAACATTTCTTCAAATTAGAGACATGGAAAGTGTTATGTACAGCTGCGAGTTGTTGAGGTAACTCAAGTCGGTAAGCTACTAGTCCGACACGATCAATAATCTTGAATGGTCCAATATACCTTGGATTTAATTTCCCTCGTTTACCAAATCGAACAACGCCTTTCCAAGGTGCAACTTTAAGCATGACCATCTCTCCAATTTCAAATTCTATATCTTTTCTTTTAATGTCAGCGTAGCTCTTTTGTCGACTTTGGACGGTTTTCAACCGTTGTTGAATTTGGATGATCTTCTCAGTAGTTTCTTGTATAATCTCCGGACCCGTAATCTGTCTATCCCCCACTTCACTCCAACAAATCGGAGACCTACACTTTCTACCATAAAGTGCTTCAAACGGCGCCATCTCAATGCTTGAATGGTAGCTGTTGTTGTAGGAAAATTCTGCTAATGGTAGATGTCGATCCCAACTGTTTTCGAAATCAATAACACATGCTCGTAGCATGTCTTCAAGCGTTTGTATCGTCCTTTCACTCTGCCCATCAGTTTGTGGATGATAGGCAGTACTCATGTCTAGACGAGTTCCTAATGCTTGCTGTAATGTCTGCCAGAATCTTGAAATAAATCTGCCATCCCTATCAGAGATAATAGAGATTGGTATTCCATGTCTGGAGATGACTTCCTTCAAATACAGTCGTGCTAACTTCTCCATCTTGTCATCTTCTCTTATTGGTAGGAAGTGTGCTGATTTGGTGAGACGATCAACTATTACCCAAATAGTATCAAAACCACTTGCAGTCCTTGGCAATTTAGTGATGAAATCCATGGTAATGTTTTCCCATTTCCATTCTGGGATTTCGGGTTGTTGAAGTAGACCTGATGGTTTCTGATGCTCAGCTTTGACCTTAGAACACGTCAAACATTCTCCTACGTATTTAGCAACATCGGCTTTCATACCCGGCCACCAAAAATGTTTCTTGAGATCCTTGTACATCTTCCCCGTTCCAGGATGTATTGAGTATCTGGTTTTATGAGCTTCTCTAAGTACCATTTCTCTCATATCTCCAAATTTTGGTACCCAAATCCTTTCAGCCCTATACCGGGTTCCGTCTTCCCGAATATTAAGATGCTTCTCCGATCCTTTGGGTATTTCATCCTTTAAATTTCCCTCTTTTAAAACTCCTTGTTGCGCCTCCTTTATTTGAGTAGTAAGGTTATTATGAATCATTATATTCATAGATTTTACTCGAATGGGTTCTCTGTCCTTCCTACTCAAGGCATCGGCTACCACATTTGCCTTCCCCGGGTGGTAACGAATCTCAAAGTCGTAATCATTCAATAATTCAATCCACTTACGCTGCCTCATATTCAGTTGTTTCTGATTAAATATGTGTTGAAGACTTTTGTGGTCGGTATATATAATACTTTTGACCCCATATAAGTAGTGCCTCCAAGTCTTTAATGCAAAAACAACCGCGCCTAATTCCAAATCATGCGTCGTATAATTTTGTTCGTGAATCTTCAATTGTCTAGACGCATAAGCAATCACCTTCGTTCGTTGCATTAATACACAACCGAGACCTTGCTTTGATGCGTCACAATAAATCACAAAATCATCATTCCCTTCAGGCAATGACAATATAGGTGCCGTAGTTAGCTTTTTCTTCAATAACTGAAACGCTTTCTCTTGTTCATCCTTCCATTCAAATTTCTTCCCTTTATGCGTTAATGCAGTCAAGGGTTTTTCTATTCTGGAAAAGTCTTGGATGAACCTTCTGTAGTAACCAGCTAGTCCTAAAAACTGGCGTATGTGTTTCGGAGTTTTCGGGGTTTCCCACTTTTCAACAGTTTCTATCTTTGCCGGATCCACCTTAATACCTTTTTTGTTCACTATGTGACCGAGGAATTGAACTTCTTCCAACCAAAATGCACACTTTGAAAATTTAGCGTACAATTCTTCCTTCCTCAATACTTCTAACACCTTTCTCAAATGTTCACCGTGTTCTTGGTCATTCTTTGAGTAAATAAGTATGTCATCAATGAAAACAATGACAAACTTGTCAAGGTATGGTCCACACACTCGGTTCATAAGGTCCATGAACACAGCTGGTGCATTAGTTAAACCAAATGGCATGACCATAAACTCGTAATGACCGTAACGTGTTCTGAAAGCAGTCTTTGGAATATCATATTCTTTCACCCGCATTTGATGATACCCGGAACGTAAGTCAATCTTTGAATAAACAGACGAGCCTTGTAGTTGATCAAATAAGTCATCGATTCTCGGTAGTGGGTAGCGGTTCTTGATGGTAAGTTTGTTCAACTCTCGGTAGTCGATACACAACCTGAATGTACCATCTTTCTTCTTGACAAACAAAACAGGAGCTCCCCACGGTGATGTGCTTGGTCGAATGAAACCACGCTCTAAAAGTTCTTGTAATTGGCTTTGCAGTTCTTTCATCTCGCTGGGTACGAGTCTGTAAGGAGCACGAGCTATTGGTGCAGCTCCTGGTACAAGATCTATTTGAAATTCAACGGATCGATGTGGGGGTAATCCCGGTAATTCTTTCGGAAATACATCGGGAAATTCTTTTGCAATGGGAACATCATTGATGCTCTTTTCTTCAGTTTGTACTTTCTCGACGTGTGCTAGAACAGCATAGCAACCTTTTCTTATTAGTTTTTGTGCCTTCAAATTACTAATAAGATGTAGCTTCGTGTTGCCCTTTTCTTCGTACACCATTAAGGGTTTTTCTTTTTCTCGTATAATGCGAATTGCATTTTTGTAACAAACGATCTCTGCTTTCACTTCTTTCAACCAGTCCATACCGATTATCACATCAAAACTCCCTAACTCTACTGGTATCAAATCAATCTTAAATGTTTCGCTAACCAGTTTAATTTCTCGATTCCGACATATATTATCTGCTGAAATTAATTTACCATTTGCTAATTCGAGTAAAAATTTACTATCCAAAGGCGTCAATGGACATCTTAATTTAGCACAAAAATCTCTACTCATATAGCTTCTATCCGCACCCGAATCAAATAAAACATAAGCAGGTTTATTGTCAATAAGAAACGTACCCGTAACAAGCTCCGGGTCTTCCTGTGCCTCTGCCGCATTAATATTGAAAACTCTTCCGCGGCCTTGTCCATTCGTGTTCTCCTGGTTCGGGCAATTTCTAATAATGTGGCCCGGTTTTCCACATTTATAACAAACTACATTGGCATAACTTGCTCCGACACTACTTGCTCCGCCATTACTCGTCCCGACACCATTTGTTCCTTTCGTTCTATTAACCCCTGGTCCGTAGACCTCACACTTCGCCGCGCTATGACCATTTCTTTTACACTTGTTGCAAAATTTGGTGCAGAACCCCGAGTGATACTTTTCACACCTTTGGCATAGCTGCTTCTGATTGTTGTTGTTGTTGCGGTTATTATTGTTGTTGGGATGATTGTTGTAGTTGCTGCTGTTGTTGTTGTTGTTGTTGTTGTTGTTGTTGTTGTTGGGCCGTTTGTTGTAGTTGCGATTGATGTTGCGATTGCTGGGATAATTGTTGCGATTATTGTTGTAATTGATGTTGTTGTTGTATTGGTGATTATTATCACCGTTTTCCTCCCACTTTCTTTTGACTTGCTTCACATTGGTCTCTTCAATTCTTTCTTCAATCTGGTTCACTAGTTTGTGAGCCATTCTACATGCCTGTTGTATGGAGGCGGGCTCGTGTGAACTTATATCTTCTTGGATTCTTTCCGGTAATCCTTTCACAAACGCGTCGATCTTCTCTTCCTCATCTTCGAATGCTCCCGGACACAATAGGCACAATTCTGTGAATCGTCTTTCGTACGTGGTAATATCAAATCCTTGGGTTCGTAACCCTCTAAGTTCTGTCTTGAGCTTATTGACCTCGGTTCTGGGACGGTACTTCTCGTTCATCAAGTGCTTGAATGCTGACCACGGTAGTGCGTACGCATCGTCTTGTCCCACTTGCTCTAGATAGGTATTCCACCATGTTAACGCAGAACCTGTGAAGGTATGCGTAGCGTACTTTACTTTGTCCTCTTCAGTACACTTACTTATGGCAAACACCGATTCGACCTTCTCGGTCCACCGTTTCAATCCGATCGGTCCTTCGGTTCCATCAAATTCCAAAGGTTTGCAGGCAGTGAATTCTTTGTAGGTGCATCCTACACGATTTCCTGTACTGCTAGATCCAAGGTTATTGTTGGTATGTAGCGCAGCCTGTACTGCGGCTATGTTTGAAGCTAGAAAAGTACGGAATTCCTCTTCATTCATATTCACGGTGTGTCGAGTAGTCGGTGCCATTTCCTTCAAAATAGTCAAATGGAACAAGTTAATCATACAGAATATTAAGAGTAGTTAATAGTATTTCGTAGCATAATATGAACTCATTTATAAAAGCTTTTTCTTCATATTAGCGTTTTATAAGTTTAAATTCGGGTAGTACCTACCCGTTAAGTTCATACTTAGTAGCTAATATACAATTCAACTACTACAATTCTATATGAAAAACTGATTATAATAATATTTCGCGTTCAAACTTTTACACAATATTTTACAAACTTACAATACCGCTTATTTTACATATAGCATGAAATATAGCACACAATAAATTTGATACAAGATGGTTGTGAAGATAATTCTAGCTAGTACACAAGTCGTTCAGCAAAGGCAATAAAGACACGTAATTCATACGTCCAGAAACAAGTCATGCATTCTGGTTTTACTAGGATTACTTCCCATCCTTGGTCTTGTGGAACATAACCGTTATGGCCGTTGATAAAACAGCGTGTTGTAACGTCGTCAAAGGGACGAGGGTTACGTAATGTCCAACAGTCCCGTAACAATCTAAAAACCTCATTTCTTACCCCAATTACCGACTCCGTCACTTGTGGGAACGTTTTGTTTAATAGTTGTAGCCCGATGTTCTTGTTCTCACTTTGGTGAGAAGCGAACATTACTAATCCGTAAGCATAACATGCTTCTTTATGTTGCATGTTAGCCGCTTTTTCTAAATCACGAAGTCCAATATTCGGATATATTGAGTCAAAATAATTTCTTAACCCATTGCGTAAAATAGCATTTGGGTTCCTCGTAATATATGCGTCAAAGTAAACACATCGTAACTTATGGATTTCCCAATGTGATATCCCCCATCTTTCGAACGAAAGCCTTTTATAAACCAAGGCATTCTTGGAACGTTCTTCGAATGTCTTACAAACTGATCTCGCCTTAAATAGTTGTGCTGAAGAATTCTGACCGACTCTAGACAAGATTTCATCAATCATGTCTCCGGGTAGGTCTCTTAAAATATTGGGTTGTCTATCCATTTTGTGTTTTTATACTGTAAAATAGACAAGAGTTAGATTCATAAAAACAAATACTTATTAATACAAGCAATTTTTACATATATCATAAAGCATAAGCACACTATATTACATATATTACACCACACGAATACAACTATCTTATTCCGACTCGCTTGTTTCTTCTTCTTCGGTTTTGGTTCGTTTTGTCAAGTTTCTAGGGATATATGATGTTCCCTGATATTGCTCAATTACATCATATATATCTATCGCAATATTGCTTAAAACGCTCTATAATCGAAGATAATGAAGGTGATCTACAAGTGATAAGCCAAGATGCGCGAATTTGTATCGGAAGAATGATTTGCAAAGAATTTCGATGATTTATGACATTGGTTGATCCCGATACGAGTTAGGGTCAAAATACCACTCTAAAATAATAAAACAAGGCTTCCGATATGATAGGTTTCGTCCAAATGAAATAATATTGAAAAGAAAACGAAAGAGTCAAAAATAGTACAGCAGGACGCCGTCCCACATAGCTAGACGCCGTCCTGCCCTTTGAAGTGGGACGCCGTCATGGTCATTCGAGACGCCGTCTTGATCTTTATACCAGGACGCCGTCCTGCCTTTTAGGACGACGTCCCGAAGTAGGTGTACCCGACTTTTTCTGCTTTTTACCTAATTTCTCCACTTTAAAACATCAGTTTTGGGACTGTTTCAAATCATATACGAACCAGAGAGTTTAGAGGCGATTTTCAGGAGCAAATTGGAGAACTCCAACCTCTTTGAAGAGGCTCAACATCAAGGCATCATCCATCAGAACCTTCTTCATCCAAGAACTCTTGTTCTTGTAGGTTATTTACTTGTTCTCAGCAATGATTTCAGTTAATAATTTGATTGTATTGTTGTCTGTTACCATGATTGTTGGCTAGTTTCTATAATGTTTGTCTAGATTAATAACCAAGGTATTGGATGTAATCTTATTGATTGAATGTATTATGCGTGATAGATTGAAGCTTGAATTAAGAACCATGCTTATTGTTGTTAAAATCATTTGTATCTAGTTAATTGATATGTTGTTGATAAAGAGAACTCTTGTTGATGTATCATATTGATTTACAATCAACTTGTCTTAGATTGATTGTTTGCTAAACCGGACCAAGGGGGTAAACTAGATTAAAACGGTTAAACAAAATAGGAATGAATTGTGTAGAGCGAACGCAAAGACAATTGTTATTCAAGTCTTTGATCTTGTTGATCAACTAGTCACAAACGAAAAGGTCTAAGTAATAGGGAACCCTCGCTTAGTAATTCTAGTTTGAGTACTTGCTAAAGAGAACTCTTGGCGAGTCGATTTAGGTGATTAGCATGCTTATAGTTATTTGATTACAAATACAAGAACCATAGTGAAAAGGGAACCCTTGATCTTGTTATTGTATTTGCGTGTTTATCCGAGAGAACTCTTAGTGAACCTATTAGATAACTACACACATAATTATTCAATCAGGACTTAATATCTAAAAATACATCGAATACCGAGGGTAAAATATCTAGATAAACATTTCATCTCTTTGATTTAATTCAAAACTATCTTACTTGCTTTATTTGCACTTATTATCATTTCATAAACTTAAAAGACAAAAATATTGTTTTTACATTTAACCTTCTTTGATTTGGCTAAATCGTTAAATAGCCACCAAAACATAAAACTTGTACTTTTAACTTTCATTCACTTAGTTAATCATAATATAGTTTCTAATTCTAGTTTGACTGATATAACTGTCCTTGGAACGATACACGGAACTAAACCAGTTACTATACTACTACACGATCGGGTACACTGCCCGTTAGTGTGTAGCAATCTCTAAAACCGGTATTTTCCATACGATAATTCATATACCACTTTTCGCGCATCAAGTTTTTGGCGCCGCTGCCGGGGACAGTTTTGTGTCAAAATAGAATTATTAACTGATTTGTGATTAAGTAGTTTCTTAATTATTTTAAATTTTTAATAATCTTTGATCTTTAAACTTATAGAATCGGTATGTTTAATAATTTTTGTTAGTTGTGTGATTGACAGTTTATAGGTCGCATATGCCACATACCCGAAGTTCAGAATCTCCATTACTTACACCGTTTACAGAACCTGATAGAAAGCTTGGTAGGATTTCAAAAGAAGTACTTGAAATTTTTGAATCTTCATCAAAGCAAGAAACCTTTGATTCAGAATCAAGTACGACCAAGCCTCGATATTCAGACTTTGGTAAACCCGTTCAACCCCCAAATTTTGAAATGGAAGGAGAAAGACCGTTGGTTCCACGACAATCAATGGCAGCAAAGATGAAAGCAACCCGGACCGGACAAGGTAGTGCTATTACTCCACCTACTGGTGAGGTAACTTTTGAAATAAAAGGACCTATTCTTCAAATGATTAATAACAGGTGTCAATTTGGTGGTGGTCCTAATGAAGATGCAAACGAACATATTCGTCTCTTTCAAGAGATATGTCTTCTATTTAAACTTAAACCAGAAACTGACCAGGCCATATTATTAAGACTTTTCCCTTGGACACTCCAAGGGGAAGCACGAAGTTGGTTAGATTCATTGGTCGAGGCTACGATAGAAACGTGGGATGGTATGTTGGAAAAATTTCTTAAGAAATATTTTCCAGCATCCAAGTCCGCGAGACTCCAACACGAAATTACCCAATTATGTCAAAAGCCGATGGAAACCCTGTACGAAGCATGGAATCGATTTTCCAAAATGCTAAGAGGTTGTCCAAACCATGGTTTGGATACCTTTCAAAAGGTCCAAATCTTTTACAAAGGTTGTGATGTAGCAACCCGAATTTCAATTGACCAAGCGGCCGGTGGTTCTCTTATGGACAAAACCGAGCAAGAGGCTTATGAGATAATCGAGAAACTAGCCGATTATTCTCATGAGTGGCATCAAGAACGCCCAATTACTCGAAATGCTCAAGTCCAAAGCGCCGGTGCTTATGATGACTTAAGCTCCCTAGGTGTAAAAATAGATGGTGTTGTCCGAAACATGGACAAAATCACCAAGGAAATCCATAGTATGAAAGTAGGTTGTGAATACTGTGGAGGTCTCCACTTAGGAAAAGATTGTGATGCCGGGTTAACCGTGGCTCAAAAAGAAGAAGTGGCTTTCATAAGCCAAAGAAATAATAACCAGTTTCAGGGAAGAGCCCAATTTAACCGGAACTTTAACAACCCCTACAACCCTCAAGGTCAAACTTCCAATTTT
Source organism: Rutidosis leptorrhynchoides (assembly GCF_046630445.1). Taxonomy (NCBI): domain Eukaryota; kingdom Viridiplantae; phylum Streptophyta; class Magnoliopsida; order Asterales; family Asteraceae; genus Rutidosis; species Rutidosis leptorrhynchoides. The sequence continues at coordinate 67,153,059 of NC_092334.1, forward strand.
CAACAAGGGTCAGGTAGTGGGTTCCAACAACAAACTCCGGGTTTTTACCAAAAACCCCAACAGGAAGAGAAAAAGTCAAATTTAGAGAGTATGTTGGAAAAGTTAATTACATCACAAACTCAGCTTGTCACAAATATAAACCAAACCAACGAGAAAAACGAACATCAATTTAGAAACCAACAAGCATCAATTCAAAATTTAGAAAAACAAATGAGTGGTTTAGCCAATTTACTGAGCGAGAGGAAACCAGGTAGTTTACCGGGCGATACCAGTAAAAACCCATGAAACGAGCACGCAAATGTTATCACCACACGGAGTGGTCTAGCATACGATGCTCCAAAAATGCCCAAAAATTCTGATTTCAGGGTTCCATTGAACCAAAATGATGAACCGGTTAAGGAGCCAGAAAAAGTGGTTGAAAAGGAAGAACGGGAAAAACCCGTAGTGAAACCATATCAACCACCGCTCCCATACCCAAGAAAACAACAACAAGAAAGGCTAGAGGTCGAAAGGTCGAAATTCCTAGATATGTTTAAACAAATTAACATAAACATGCCTTTCATTGATGTAATCTCAGATATGCCCAAGTATGCTAAGTTTTTAAAAGACTTACTTACTAATCGGAAGAAAATGGAGGAACTTTCATCCGTCACCATGAATGCTAATTGTTCAGCAATTTTGATGAACAAAATACCGAAAAAGCTAGCTGATCCTGGAAGTTTTACCATACCATGTCTCCTGGGAGATTTGGAATGCATTAAAGCATTAGCGGATTTAGGGGCTAGCATAAATTTAATGCCTTATTCATTATATGTTAAGCTAAACCCCGGGGAACTGAAACCAACTCGAATGGCAATTCAACTAGCAGACCGCTCTGTTAAATTCCCTCGTGGAATTTTAGAGAATATGTTAGTAAAAGTAGGTACCCTAGTATTTCCGGCTGATTTTGTAATTCTAGACATGGAGGAGGACACACGTGTGCCTCTTATATTAGGTCGACCTTTCCTCAATACCGCTAGAGCTATGATAGATGTTCATGGGCAGAAATTGACCCTTAGTATTGAGGATATGAAGGTTACCTTTTCCGTTGACCATGCCTTGCAATACCCCGAGTCTACTGATGATCAATGTTATTATTTGCAAACCATAGACACGTATTCGGAGTTATTACAGGAATTTCCAGAATTGCACGGTACAGGAGAATGCATTTTTGCGGAAGGTGATGATGAAACAATGGTGGAAGAAGTGGAGATGTTGACCACTTTGATGGCTAACGGGTATGAGCCAAATGATGAAGAGTACAGAAAGTTGGATTTAGGGAATGAATACCGATGTAAAACATCGATTGAAGAACCTCCCGTTTTGGAACTAAAGCCACTTCCAAATCACTTGGAATATGCTTACCTACAAGAAGGTTCTACTCTCCCAGTGATCATTTCATCCGAACTCTCTGTAAGTGAGAAATCTAAGCTTGTTTCCATGTTAAAAGCCCATAAAACGGCTCTAGCATGGAAAATTCATGACATCAAGGGTATAAGTCCCTCTTATTGTACACATAAGATATTAATGGAAGATAACTATAAGCCGTGTGTACAAAGACAAAGGCGACTCAACCCCAATATGCAAGAAGTTGTTAAGAAGGAGATTGTAAAACTCCTAGATGCGGGTCTTATTTATCCAATTTCGGATAGTCCTTGGGTGAGTCCGGTCCAATGCGTGCCCAAAAAGGGTGGCATGACCGTTGTCACAAATGAAAACGACCAATTAATTTCTACCAGGACTATCACGGGTTGGAGGGTATGCATTGACTACAGGAAATTAAATGATGCTACCCGAAAAGACCATTTTCCCCTTCCTTACATTGATCAAATGTTGGAAAGATTAGCGGGAAAGAATTTTTATTGTTTTCTTGACGGTTTCTCGGGATATTTCCAAATCCCTATAGCACCCGAGGACCAAGAGAAAATGACCTTTACATGTCCTTATGGTACTTTCTCCTATCGGCGTATGCCTTTTGGCTTATGCAATGCTCCTGCTACCTTCCAAAGATGTATGGTGGCTATTTTTCATGACATGATTGAAGATTTTATGGAAGTATTCATGGATGACTTCTCAGTCTTCGGTGATTCTTTTGACTCATGTCTTAAAAATCTTGAGCGTATGTTGATTAGGTGTGAAGAATCAAATCTTGTACTAAACTGGGAAAAATGCCATTTTATGGTAAAAGAGGGAATTGTATTGGGTCATAAAATTTCTTGTGCAGGTCTTGAGGTGGATCGGGCTAAAGTGGAAGTAATAGCCAAATTACCACCACCAACGAATGTGAAAGGTGTTAGAAGTTTTCTGGGGCACGCCGGTTTTTACCGGCGGTTCATTAAAGATTTTTCCAAAATTGCAACCCCCATGAACAAACTTCTTGAGAAGGACGCTCCATTTGTCTTTACGGACGAGTGTCTTACCGCCTTTAATCTTCTTAAAGCAAAGCTCACGCAGTCACCGATTCTCATATCGCCGAATTGGTCAATACCATTCGAACTTATGTGTGACGCCAATGACTTTGCTATTGGTGCCATCTTGGGGCAAAGAATAGAAAAACATTTCAAGCCCATTTACTATGCTAGTAAGACACTGCAAGGAGCCCAACTTAATTACACTACCACCGAGAAGGAACTCCTTGCAATCGTCTTTTCGTTTGACAAATTCAGATCCTATTTAGTGCTAGCAAAGACGGTTGTCTACACAGACCACTCGGCATTAAAGTACTTGCTTTCTAAGCAAGATGCTAAACCCCATTTAATACGTTGGGTCTTGCTTTTGCAAGAATTTGACATCGATATAAAAGATAAAAAGGGTGCCGAAAACCTAGCTGCCGATCACCTTTCTCGACTTGAGAACCCGAATCTTGGGATTCTACATGAGACCGTTATCCAAGATAATTTTCCTGATGAAAATCTCATGAGAGTTGAGAAAATTAATGATCCATGGTTTGTAGACATTGCCAACTATCTTGCAGGTGGATTCCTAGAAACCGGTATGTCACACCAGAAAAGAAAGAAATTCTTTAGTGACTTAAAATACTATTTTTGGGAACACCCATATCTCTTTAAACAGTGTCCCGATGGGATAATCCGTCGGTGTGTTTCGGGGAAGGAATGCACCGAAATTCTGCTTGACTGTCACCTTGGTCCAACAGGTGGGCACTTTGGTCCTCAAATCACGGGGAAGAAAGTTTATGAGGCCGGTTTCTATTGGCCTACAATATTCAAAGATGCCTACGCTGTTTGTAAGGCTTGTGACGCGTGCCAACGGGCCGGTCAAATAACTAAACGGGATGAAATGCCTCAACAAAGCATCCAAGTATGCGAGGTGTTCGATGTTTGGGGAATTGACTTTATGGGCCCCTTTCCAAAATCTCATTCTTACCTCTACATACTTGTCGCCATAGATTATGTTTCTAAATGGGCGGAGGCAAAACCTCTACCAACAAATGATGGCCGAGTAGTGGTAAACTTTTTGATGGAACTTTTCTCTAGGTTCGGCACACCAAAAGCTCTTATAAGTGACCGGGGCACCCACTTTTGCAATAAGCAATTGGAAAAGGTGTTGAAAAGATATGGAGTAATCCATAAAATTTCGACATCTTATCATCCCCAAACGAGTGGGCAAGTAGAAAACACCAACCGGTCATTAAAACGCATACTTGAAAAGACCGTTGGTGCCAATCCCAAAGAGTGGTCAACCAAGTTAAACGATACATTGTGGGCTTTTCGCACGGCCTACAAAACACCGATTGGAACAACTCCTTTCCGTATGGTATACGGAAAAGCATGCCATCTCCCGTTGGAGATTGAACATAAAGCACATTGGGCGCTAAGGGCATGCAATTTGGATTACCAAGAAGCGGGTCGGTTACGTTTGACCCAACTAAATGAATTAGACGAGTTGAGGCTTGAAGCCTATGACAACTCTCTAATTTACAAGAAAAAAACCAAACAATGGCACGACAAAAGATTGAAACATCCAAAAGAATTCATGGAAGGAGATCGTGTCCTTGTTTATAACTCCCGTTTCAAGTTATCACCAGGAAAGCTTAAGTCCCGATGGACGGGACCATTCGTGGTTAGAAGGGTGTACCCTTATGGTACAATTGAAATGGTAAACTGGAAAGGTGATACTTTTAAAGTGAATGGCCACTGGGTCAAACACTACGTTGATGGTCCCCTGGAAATTGAGGATGAGGTTAGCCTCAACTTCAAGAAAAACGCCTAAATCAAAACGGGGACGAGTTTGGTGAATGACTCGTAAAAAAAAATGGTTCACATTTGTAATTAGGTTTGTATTGTGTGCGCGATAAATTTTAGTTTGGTACAAAATGATTAACGTATGACCTCGAAACGTGAACGACTCGAGAAATCAGATCAGTGAGTTTTATTGTTACGGGACGCCGTCCCATTTAGCTAGACGTGGTCCCACTTTTAAGATCAAGACGCCGTCTCAATTAGCTCGACGCCGTCCCAAAGTACTAACCGAGACGCCGTCCTCCATTCCGAGACGACGTCCCGACCCCCTGAGTCAGAAAAAAAATACGTTTTAACACTTATCCCACTCATTTTTCATCCACAAAACACACTCTTCTCTATTTCTCTCTGCCCTAACACGAACCACTCTCCAAATACCCTAATTTCTACCTCAATTTCGCGATTTCTTCTTCAAATTCAAGCTTCAAATCATGAACTTTTTGGTATGGATACTCCATTTTTACACTTTTCTTTATCAATTACTTGAATTGTATGTCTATATCTATAAATTGGTGAAGGATAAGTGTGGGGTGTTTGATTTGCATGATTATTGTTAAGATTAACATACCTTAGTAGTTTAATTGCCCTTAATGTGTTTATTTTGCAAAGATTACATGTTTTTAAGGGTTTGTTCATGATTCTAGGGTTTGTAGAAATTAAATCCGAATTTGGGATGCTTAATTTATGATGTTGAGTTTATGTATGATGTTTATGATTCTTGTGAAGTATATGATTGTGTTGGTGATGTTGATGTCAACTTGGCCGGGTCATTGTTGAATGTTAGTGAATTTCTAAGCATATTGTTGAATTGTAATGAATTTATGAAATGTGTATGCTTGTTTTTCATTTGTAAGGGCCTGTTGAATCAAATTAATGGAATGGAATGCCATAATGTATGATGTTAAGATGGTCATTTGAGCTAAAAATTGTGAAAATTGTATTATGATTTGTGATGAATATGATTAGAATGCAAAGTTAAATGTTATGACCTATGACACAACATACTTGAATCTTTGAGTCCTAAGTTTGTGCTACATTGTGAAGTTATGATTTTCAATTTTTTTGAAGGTGTATTAACGAATTCATGTTGACTTTGGTTGACTTTGGTTGACTTTGGTTTAAAATTGTGAACATGCACTTTCGTTTAAATGAATCATAATAACTTTTTGAACTAGGAATTGAATGATTAAGTTCTCCTGCTACTCGGTTATGTTTTAGCTAACATTAACACAACGGTTTCTATGTTCTTTTGGTTTTGTGTATAATGTTTTGCAGGGACAATCAAGCAGAGGAGGACCGGCAAAAAGAGGAAGGACAGCAGGTTTGGCTCCTCCACGACAACCACCACCACCACAACAACAACATCATTCATCATCGTCTTCCGGAGAAGAAGCGGAGGAGGATCTAAACGATCCTCGAGTTTGGTTAACACAGGTACAGAATGATGAAGACTACACCGAAACTTTTGAGAGAATTAACCGCAGGCCGATTAATGCCACTTGGTATTTTTTCTGGGGGCCATTGGAAGAAGCGGGCATGCGCCGACATGTTTCTAATTTACTCGCCATTCCTTACGGTAGAGTAGTCACCCACGTTTGGGAACAGGTTTTTAGCATCAATGAACCAATCTATCCGGTGCTGCTTAAAGAATTTTACTCTACCATGCGGTTTAACAATGTCAGCGATTATTTATCGAATGAGTTTCTACAGTTTCGTCTCGGGGGCCAAGATAGGGGTATAAGCAGTTTACAGCTTTGTAGAGTTCTGGGAATTTTTGAGGAATTCACCGATAATCAGTTAGGTGAATATTTGCGGGCTTCTGATTACGTTGGCCGGCATGTTTTTGATGACACCTCTTATTGGCGCAGAATTTGTAAGCCAAATATTGCGCCTGCACATTTTAGATCAAGCAAGCACAGGTACAACGAAATCGCAGCCCGGGATGATAGGCTGCTTCATCGACTCATCGCATGCACGTTTAATGCGAGGATTGAGGGTAATGAGAAGGTGAAGACATTAGATTTGTGGATTATGGATCAAATCAAGCGGGGTTCCTATACCGACATTCCTGGGCTAATCGGTAATTATTTCCTTGCCATTGCGACTGAGACACGGCTACGGAAGCCACTTCTGGGAGGCCACTACATCACCCGAATTGTCCGACATTTTAACATTGATTTCAGTAGATTACAGGAGTACACGAGCGTAATGAAACCATTAAAAAAGGTTTTTTATATTAATGCTGAAATCATTATGAAAGATAGAAATGGGCATTTGGTGCCTTTTGTGGCAGTTGGTGCAGGTGGCGCAAGTGGCAGTGGTGTTCAGCAAGAGCAGCAACAGGAAGAGGAGGCGGAAATGGAGGCACAGACTAATGTTGGTGAACAAGTTCCGTGGCATCCGTCCCAATCAAGTTGGGACAGTTTGGTTGGTAGTGTTAATAACATGAGGTTGAGCCCGAACGAACAAAGGATGCACAACGATAGAATGTGGGATAGTCAGCAGCGAATGGAGCAACGACAGATTGCTCAAGTGCACGATCAGGGATGGATGAGTTATGGTATTGATTGGAATAACCATAACTCAGAGTTGTTTTATTCCAACCCCGAGCAGTACTATGGGACGACACGTCTGACACCCCAATATTACACGGATCCTCAAAACCCACCTCCGCCTCACCCGATTTATGATAATACCGCTGCGTTGCAGGATGCTCGGAACAGATTTGAGCAGCAATATCCACAGGGACGCCCGTACAGAGATGGTTCGGGTAATTATTTTTGGCCGTTTGATAACTAGGCCTGCGTGCCTATTGGATCATTTTGTACTTTGTTGTGAGACAATTTAATTTGTGTGATGTGTTTTGAGATATTTTCGGTTTGTAATAATGTACTAATGGTGTGGTTTGATAAACGGATGTGGTTGTAAAAACACCGTTATTTTTATATGCTTTGTGTGGTTTGTTTATTTGTGCAGCATGATTGAACTTCAAAGACTGGCATTAAGTTCAGCGACATTTGATATTATGATATGTGTATGATGATAATCGCGGAATGGACGATGCTCTTATGCTGGCAGTAAGTTCAGCGGCATCCGTCTACATATTCCACGATTTACAGGTTAAAAATTGAAAATTTCTACAATCACCCTATCACTTTGCCCTCTAAATTTAATCCTTTTTGTGATTTCATGCAATGAGGGCCTTGCATGATCTCAAGTGTGGGGTGGGGAATAGAAATTTATCGGGAACTCGTAATTTATCGGGAACTCGTTTCACAAAAATTAAGGCGTTTATTATAAAATTTTAAAATTTTCATGTAAGCCTTAAAAACGATTAAAAGCCCAAAAACCACGTTATACACATTATGGTCTTAAAATCTAGAAAATAAATGTTGGTTTACATTTTAAATTATTAATAGTCTTTGAAGTTGCTCCATCATTCAATTATTTGAGTGAAAATCCTACTAGTTTAGTAAGGTAACTTGTAGGTCACTTGTACCAAAAACGAGTGTAAACCGTGAGAGAGCGGTGATTGTATAGCGTGGTCGGAAACCGGATCTCGCGCCAGATCAAAAAACCCTAAGGGCAATCCTCATTGTTTCTCCTAACAAGGACAATGTTGTGTCCGATCACTTATATGACCATACAGGATGTATCCATTCCATCCTAAAGGGAGTCAAGTCTCCCGAACGACACACTTGCTGATTTATTTCAGAAGTTGTAGTCCAGACCAGTTGTAGGGTGACGAAAAATCCTGAAAAGTCATTGCTAAAATCGACTGGAAATCTACCAGGCCTCAACATCAAACAGGGAAACTGGTAGTCAAAGTTTATCTCAATGAGGGAGATTTGCTAGCCAAATGGGAAGCGCACCATGATACACAAATTGTCAGTGATTGATCAGATTCCCAGTGGATAACCTCTGGAAAGGTAATATATCAACTTTTAAGCCTGATGAACTTCAATCTTTATGATTGACTTAACGGATTAGATAATTACCTCATGATTGTCAATGATATCCGGACGTAATGTGTATCCTCCTAAGCACATTATTTTCTACCGACATCTCACGATGTTAGGTACCGTGGGAGGGATTGGCTTGACCAATAGGGGAAACCCGCACTCATTTTTCAAAATTTAAAAATCCGACAAAATCGGAAAACGTGTCTAGTATTAAAAACTAGCATGATATTTTCAAAACCATAAAACGTTTTCATCAAGGTCCTGATTTCCCTAGGATCAAATTTTTCGGATACTTGGCTCAAATCTCCCAAAAATGTGTGTGTGTGTGTTTCCATTGTGTATAAAGCGTGCGTGTGATTTCAATAAAAGTGTACTATACTTAAAGCGTGTGTTTCCATTGTGTATATAGCGTGAGTGTGTTACTTAAAGCGTGTGTTTCATATAGTGTGTGTTGTGTTTTATATCAACATGTGTGTTTCGTGTGCTTCGAGTGATTCATGTAATGTATGTAATCTATATTGTGTGATTATGATTGATATTGTTCTACTTTGTAACGAAAGAATTGCTTGAGGACAAGCAAGGTTTAAGTGTGAGGTGTTTTGATATTGCTCAATTACATCATATATATCTATCGCAATATCGCTTAAAACACTCTATAATCGAAGATAATGAAGGTGATCTACAAGTGATAAGCCAAGATGCGCGAATTTGTATCGAAAGAATGATTTGCAAAGAATTTCGATGATTTATGACATTGGTTGATCCCGATACGAGTTAGGGTCAAAATACCACTCTAAAATAATAAAACAAGGCTTCCGATATGATAGGTTTCGTCCAAATGAAATAATATTGAAAAGAAAACGAAAGAGTCAAAAATAGTACAGCAGGACGCCGTCCCACATAGCTAGACGCCGTCCTGCCCTTTGAAGTGGGACGCCGTCATGGTCATTCGAGACGCCGTCTTGATCTTTATACCGGGATGCCGTCCTGCCTTTTAGGACGACGTCCCGAAGTAGGTGTACCCGACTTTTTCTGCTTTTTACCTAATTTCTCCACTTTAAAACATCAGTTTTGGGACTGTTTCAAATCATATACGAACCAGAGAGTTTAGAGGCGATTTTCAGGAGCAAATTGGAGAACTCCAACCTCTTTGAAGAGGCTCAACATCAAGGCATCATCCATCAGAACCTTCTTCATCCAAGAACTCTTGTTCTTGTAGGTTATTTACTTGTTCTCAGCAATGATTTCAGTTAATAATTTGATTGTATTGTTGTCTGTTACCATGATTGTTGGCTAGTTTCTATAATGTTTGTCTAGATTAATAACCAAGGTATTGGATGTAATCTTATTGATTGAATGTATTATGCGTGATAGATTGAAGCTTGAATTAAGAACCATGCTTATTGTTGTTAAAATCATTTGTATCTAGTTAATTGATATGTTGTTGATAAAGAGAACTCTTGTTGATGTATCATATTGATTTACAATCAACTTGTCTTAGATTGATTGTTTGCTAAACCGGACCAAGGGGGTAAACTAGATTAAAACGGTTAAACAAAATAGGAATGAATTGTGTAGAGCGAACGCAAAGACAATTGTTATTCAAGTCTTTGATCTTGTTGATCAACTAGTCACAAATGAAAAGGTCTAAGTAATAGGGAACCCTCGCTTAGTAATTCTAGTTTGAGTACTTGCTAAAGAGAACTCTTGGCGAGTCGATTTAGGTGATTAGCATGCTTATAGTTATTTGATTACAAATACAAGAACCATAGTGAAAAGGGAACCCTTGATCTTGTTATTGTATTTGCGTGTTTATCCGAGAGAACTCTTAGTGAACCTATTAGATAACTACACACATAATTATTCAATCAGGACTTAATATCTAAAAATACATCCAATACCGAGGGTAAAATATCTAGATAAACATTTCATCTCTTTGATTTAATTCAAAACTATCTTACTTGCTTTATTTGCACTTATTATCATTTCATAAACTTAAAAGACAAAAATATTGTTTTTACATTTAACCTTCTTTGATTTGGCTAAATCGTTAAATAGCCACCAAAACATAAAACTTGTACTTTTAACTTTCATTCACTTAGTTAATCATAATATAGTTTCTAATTCTAGTTTGACTGATATAACTGTCCTTGGAACGATACACGGAACTAAACCAGTTACTATACTACTACACGATCGGGTACACTGCCCGTTAGTGTGTAGCAATCTCTAAAACCGGTATTTTCCATACGATAATTCATATACCACTTTTTGCGCATCATTCCCCTAATACGAGCCGTAATTTTCCACATTGGTTTAGAAAAACCTGGTGGTTTAGAGGTTCCCGGGTCATTGTTACAACTTAAGGACTTCGGGGGTTGACGATACATATAAAGTTCATCGGGGTTGGAATTAGATTTCTCTATTTTTATGCCCTTTCCCTTATTATTTTCTTTTGCCTTTTTAAATTCAGTTGGGGTAATTTCTATAACATCATCGGAATTCTCGTCAGAATCCGATTCATCAGAGAATTGGTAATCCTCCCAATATTTTGCTTCCTTAGCGGAAACACCATTGACCATAATTAACCTTGGTCGGTTGGTTGAGGATTTTCTTTTACTTAACCGTTTTATTATTTCCCCCACCGGTTCTATTTCTTCATCCGGTTCCGATTCTTCTTCCAGTTCCGATTCTTCTTCTGGTTCCGACTCTTCTTCCGGTTCCTCTTCGGGAACTTGTGAATCAGTCCACGAATCATTCCAATTTACATTTGACTCTTCATTATTATTAGGTGAGTCAATGGGACTTGTTCTAGAGGTAGACATCTATCACATAATATCAAACGCGTTAAGAGATTAATATATCACATAATATTCACATGTTAAAAATATATAGTTTCCAACAAAATTTGTTAAGCAATCATTTTTCAAGTAAACACGGTCGAAGTCCAGACTCACTAATGCATCCTAACAAACTCGATAAGACACACTAATGCAAAATTCTGGTTCTCTAAGACCAACGCTCGGATACCAACTGAAATGTCCCGTTCTTATTGATTAAAAACGTTCCATATTAATTGATTTCGTTGCGAGGTTTTGACCTCTATATGAGACGTTTTTCAAAGACTGCATTCATTTTAAAACAAACCATAACCTTTATTTCATCAATAAAGGTTTAAAAAGCTTTACGTAGATTATCAAATAATGATAATCTAAAATATCCTGTTTACACACAACCATTACATAATGGTTTACAATACAAATATGTTACAATAAAATAAGTTTCTTGAATGCAGTTTTTACACAATATCATACAAGCATGGACTCCAAATCTCGTCCTTATTTAAGTATGCGACAGCGGAAGCTCTTAATAATCACCTGAGAATAAACATGCTTAAAACGTCAACAAAAATGTTGGTGAGTTATAGGTTTAACCTATATATATCAAATCATAATAATAGACCACAAGATTTCATATTTCAATACACATCCCATACATAGAGATAAAAATCATTCATATGGTGAACACCTGGTAACCGACATTAACAAGATGCATATATAAGAATATCCCCATCATTCCGGGACACCCTTCGGATATGATATAAATTTCGAAGTACTAAAGCATCCGGTACTTTGGATGGGGTTTGTTAAGCCCAATAGATCTATCTTTAGGATTCGCGTCAATTAGGGTGTCTGTTCCCTAATTCTTAGATTACCAGACTTAATAAAAAGGGGCATATTCGATTTCGATAATTCAACCATAGAATGTAGTTTCACGTACTTGTGTCTATTTTGTAAATCATTTATAAAACCTGCATGTATTCTCATCCCAAAAATATTAGATTTTAAAAGTGGGACTATAACTCACTTTCACAGATTTTTACTTCGTAGGGAAGTAAGACTTGGCCACTGGTTGATTCACGAACCTATAACAATATATACATATATATCAAAGTATGTTCAAAATATATTTACAACACTTTTAATATATTTTGATGTTTTAAGTTTATTAAGTCAGCTGTCCTCGTTAGTAACCTACAACTAGTTGTCCACAGTTAGATGTACAGAAATAAATCGATAAATATTATCTTGAATCAATCCACGACCCAGTGTATATGTATCTCAGTGTTGATCACAACTCAAACTATATATATTTTGGAATCAACCTCAACCCTGTATAGCTAACTCCAACATTCACATATAGAGTGTCTATGGTTGTTCCGAAATATATATAGATGTGTCGACATGATAGGTCGAAACATTGTATACGTGTCTATGGTATCTCAAGATTACATAATATACAATACAAGTTGATTAAGTTATGGTTGGAATAGATTTGTTACCAATTTTCACGTAGCTAAAATGAGAAAAATTATCCAATCTTGTTTTACCCATAACTTCTTCATTTTAAATCCGTTTTGAGTGAATCAAATTGCTATGGTTTCATATTGAACTATATTTTATGAATATAAACAGAAAAATTATAGGTTTATAGTCGGAAAAATAAGTTACAAGTCGTTTTTGTAAAGGTAGTCATTTCAGTCGAAAGAACGACGTCTAGATGACCATTTTAGAAAACATACTTCCACTTTGAGTTTAACCATAATTTTTGGATATAGTTTCATGTTCATAATAAAAATCATTTTCTCAGAATAACAACTTTTAAATCAAAGTTTATCATAGTTTTTAATTAACTAACCCAAAACAGCCCGCGGTGTTACTACGACGGCGTAAATCCGGTTTTACGGTGTTTTTCGTGTTTCCAGGTTTTAAATCATTAAGTTAGCATATCATATAGATATAGAACATGTGTTTAGTTGATTTTAAAAGTCAAGTTAGAAGGATTAACTTTTGTTTGCGAACAAGTTTAGAATTAACTAAACTATGTTCTAGTGATTACAAGTTTAAACCTTCGAATAAGATAGCTTTATATGTATGAATCGAATGATGTTATGAACATCATTACTACCTTAAGTTCCTTGGGTAAACCTACTGGAAAAGAGAAAAATGGATCTAGTTTCAACGGATCCTTGGATGGCTCGAAGTTCTTGAAGCAGAATCATGACACGAAAACAAGTTCAAGTAAGATCATCACTTGAAATAAGATTGTTATAGTTATAGAAATTGAACCAAAGTTTGAATATGATTATTACCTTGTATTAGAATGATAACCTATTGTAAGAAACAAAGATTTCTTGAGGTTGGATGATCACCTTACAAGATTGGAAGTGAGCTAACAATCTTGAAAGTATTCTTGATTTTATGTAACTAGAACTTGTATAATATATGAAGAACACTTAGAACTTGAAGATAGAACTTGAGAGAGATCAATTAGATGAAGAAAATTGAAGAATGAAAGTGTTTGTAGGTGTTTTTGGTCGTTGGTGTATGGATTAGATATAAAGGATATGTAATTTTGTTTTCATGTAAATAAGTCATGAATGATTACTCATATTTTTGTAATTTTATGAGATATTTCATGCTAGTTGCCAAATGATGGTTCCCACATGTGTTAGGTGACTCACATGGGCTGCTAAGAGCTGATCATTGGAGTGTATATACCAATAGTACATACATCTAAAAGCTGTGTATTGTACGAGTACGAATACGGGTGCATACGAGTAGAATTGTTGATGAAACTGAACGAGGATGTAATTGTAAGCATTTTTGTTAAGTAGAAGTATTTTGATAAGTGTATTGAAGTCTTTCAAAAGTGTATAAATACATATTAAAACACTACATGTATATACATTTTAACTGAGTCGTTAAGTCATCGTTAGTCGTTACATGTAAGTGTTGTTTTGAAACCTTTAGGTTAACGATCTTGTTAAATGTTGTTAACCCAATGTTTATAATATCAAATGATATTTTAAATTATTATATTATCATGATATTATCATGTATGAATATCTCTTAATATGATATATATATACATTAAATGTCTTTACAACGATAATCGTTACATATATGTCTCGTTTAAAAATCATTAAGTTAGTAGTCTTGTTTTTACATATGTAGTTCATTGTTAATATACTTAATGATATGTTTACTTATCATAGTATCATGTTAACTATATATATATCCATATATATGTCATCATATAGTTTTTACAAGTTTTAACGTTCGTGAATAACCGGTCAACTTGGGTGGTCAATTGTCTATATGAAACATATTTCAATTAATCAAGTCTTAACAAGTTTGATTGCTTAACATGTTGGAAACATTTAATTATGTAAATATCAATCTCAATTAATATATATAAACATGGAAAAGTTCGGGTCACTACACAATGGCCTCAGTGTATTAAACGATGAATAAGTAAAAATGAGGGGCATTTTGAAAATAGAATAGATGAGAGAAGAGAAAATAAAAACCAGATTAGATCAAATGATCTTTGTTGTCACCATTCGGATAATATGTAGTCACTAAAAGTGTGCATGTCGATGAGCTTGATGCCTAAACTTAATGCTAGGCTTGGATGAATCATCAAAAGTAGATCCTGCCACTAAGATCGACAAACAAGCTAAGAACCACAGGCATATACAAATGCATCCAAGCAAGCACAATTGTCGAATTATTACAAACATGAGTGTGATAATGTGTGAGAGTAGCAATACAAGTGTACTACCTCACTCCAAATCAATGATCCCAAGTTTCACACACAATTATCACATCAAGTTAAGTTACATGCCAAATCGTAAAAAATAAATTGTTTCATTAACCATTATTTAGATTGATTACCAATTACCCATTGCGTGTCGGGGTAGCCTCCTAGATGCGCCTCCATATGAACTCATGATAACCCAAACGAGCCATAGGAATCTTCTCTGACTCATTGAAGTTGACTTTCAAGAACTTTGCAATTCGAGTCACATAATGACCACCAATACTTGGGAGCACAGACTTCTCGCCACTTGCATCAAATAGATAACTTGCGATAAGGTTGGGGAGATGAATATGCTTTTTCTTGTGAATGAGGTGGATCAACCAAATATCGAACAACGTCATCTTGTTAGCATCTTCCGTGCGGTGGAAGACCAATTGGGCAAAGAACCTTTGAATGCAACGAAGTTTGTGTAACAACCCAAACCAATAACCAACCGAATAAGCGAAACAAAATTTTTTTTTTATTCAGAAGAGTGCGCCACGCGCACCACCTCAGGGTGCGCGGCGCGCACAGGCCCAATTCAGTTCTGTCCGGTTTTGTCAATTTTCAAATAAAGATCTCCCACTTCCCGACATATTTAGACGAAAAGCTTTTCACAACATGATATAATAGTTAAAACTCACACGATTAAATAATAAAATAAGTTTTACAAAACCGGGCCCACATATGCCGTAATACGAGTTTCGTACAAAAGTATAAGTTTCAACCGAATTAGTTTAAATTCCAAACGACACTAGAGCATGATGTTTGGGGGTTAAACTACCCAATTCTCGGTCAAACTTCAAAAGCTAATACATGCAAAAGCGTCCCCTAACAAACAAAGCGGGATCTCTAATCCAATCGAATGCCCTTACCCTTGTCCACGCCGGAGCCTATAAAAAGATAAACAACGAGAGGGTAAGCAAATCTTAGTGAATGCAATAATTATACTCATATATATATATATATAATATACCTACTTGCAATCACTTACACATATACCGCATACACGCTAGCAATACAATTAGCATACCATCTCATGTACAAAGCTAATAATCTCCAACAAACCGCAACTAACGTAATCAATAACATATAACTGACATAATACAATATGCTACAAAACAATACACAACCATGGTTAACCATCCTCGCGTCATGGTGCTACCGGCTCTTTGGTTCACACCATACGCATCGGTTATGATGCTACCAGCTCTTTGGTTCACATCATAACCCGAGTCATACTCATGTTAAAGTGCTACCGGCTCTTTGGTTCACACTCTAACAACTCGTGCCGTAGTGCTACCGGCTCTTTTTTCACACTACAACACACGTACTATGATGCTACCGGCTCTTTGGTTCACATCATATCACAATCGCACATACTATGGCACTACCGGCTCTTTGGTTCATACCATAGCATACAAATAAATGCATTATACACATACGCATATAATCATTCCACTCACCTTAACGCCTTCGGTGAATGTTTTATACTTCCGCAAGCTTCAAGGCAAAGTACCTAATACAATAAGTACTCAATCAACACACAAACTAGTTGGACTAAACACCAATCATTCACTCATGTGCATTTAATGACTTAAATGCATTAAATGACCTATTTTCACCAAAACTGTCCATTTAAGGTCAAGACCATCATTAATCACTAAAAGCTAGTGCTTAAGGTCCAACAATACTAACTAATACACAATAAGGGTATTTCATACCCATATTTCCCAACTAGGTCAATCATTAACATCTTGCCCATTTTAAAACCAACACACCCATTGTGAGTCATCTTCAAACCCAAACAACGCCCATTTGCTAAATAACTAGGTGTGCTAGTAATTAACTAACCAATTAAGACACATAAGCACATTTATCATTTCAAAACCCTAGGTTAGTCAACTTTGAGTCCTCATGACTCAATCTTACCCAAGAACACCCAAAATACCAAATATGGGTTTATGTTCATCACTAACTCAAACCCTAACCCTTAAACAAATTAAAATAAGGAAATCAAGATTAGAGCATACCACCATAATCACAACGTAGCTAGTGATTAGATGAACAACTTTAATGCACGCGCCTTGACCCGAAATCAACTTCTTCCTCTTGGATTTGAGCTTTCTCACTCAAGAACTCTTCTCTCACTAGAATTTAAGTGGAATGGATAAAGGTAGGTGTTAATGGAGTTATGACACTCCACAAACAGATCTGGTGGCCTTTAACTTGTTCCCAAGTGAATTTACCAAATAGCCCTTCCAAAATATCACATTAAAAGAAACAGAATCCGGCTACAGTAAGGGTGCGCGGCAAGCTCCCTTAGGTGTGCGCGGCGCGCACAACGTGCTGGACCATTTCTGACTTCTGTTTAATTACAAAATGTCACCCACACTTCATGTACCCTATTTACATCTCTGTACAATAAACATTAGGGTCTTACAACTCTTCCCCACTTGAATCGGAGCGCTTCCTCTTAATCCTAGCCGTATGACAAGAGGGAAGATAAACTAACACGAACTCTTCGGGCTCCCAAGTAAATTCGGAACCTTTACTACGACGCCATTGAACTTTAAAAGTTCTCACCTCTTTATTTCTCAACTTTTTGACCTTCTCATCGAATATAGCAATCGGCTCCTCAATATACTCTAACTTATTGTTTAGCTCAATCTCGTCTAAAGGTACCCAAGACAAATCATCCGCAAGACACTTACGGAGATGGGAAACATGAAATGTATTATGGATCCCCGCAAGCTCTTCGGGTAATTCCAAACGATATGCGACTTCACCAACACGAGCTAAAATTTTAAAAGGACCAATAAATCGAGGAGCTAACTTTCCCCATTTTCGAAACCGAATAACACCTTTCCATGGCGAAACCTTAAACATCGCCATGTCTATGAGAACCCGTCCTAATCCACCTGGACGAAGTCATCAACATCTGGTCCCATTGTGAGGTACTGACCTAAATATGCCATGAATGACTCTAAGTAATATCTTTAAAATGAGTAAATGCACAGCGGAAGATTTCATTCATACCTGAGAATAAACATGCTTAAAAGTGTCAACCAAAAGGTTGGTGAGTTCATAGGTTTATCATAACAATCATTTCAATATATTAATAGACGACAAGATTTCCGTTTATAAATATATGTACACTCGCAAGTGTATAAAAGTATTCTATAAGTTGTTGAGCGCTTCGGTAACCATACTTAACAATTAATGTGGCATATTCCCTTTATTATGAAATCTCCCTACACTGTACCAAGTGTAGTAAAAATGAAGTACTAAACATCCGCCCACTAGCTCTTATGTCTAGTGCAGCCTACAGGATGGGGTTGTTAAGCCCGATAGATCTATCTTTAGGATTCGCGCTTACATGCTCTTATAACATATAACTAAATTACCTAGCACATCAATCTGCAGAATTATAATTTTTGATCACTTGTCTCTATTTCGTAAAGCATTTATAAAAGCAGCGCATGTATTCTCAGCCCAAAAATATATATTGCAAAAGTAATTAAAAAGGGAGCAAATGAAACTCACAATATAATATTTTGTAGTAAAAATATTCATACGGCGATACTGAACAATGCGGGGTTGACCTCGGATTCACGAACCTATAATCAATTATGTATATTAACACATGTAATGGTAATCGAACAAATATATATTTTTAGTGATATTATTTGTTATATATATATATATACTTTCATAAATGTCGTATTAATATAAATACTATTATATTAGTTAATATATTAGAAGTTTAGTATACTTATGATTTATGAAATAACTATATATTTTATGTTAATCTTCTATTTGTCAAAGTAATAATATTAATAATAAAATAATAATAATAATAATAATAATCCTAATAATATCAATAATAATAATAATAATCATATTAATAATAATAATAATAATAATAATAATAATAATAATAATAATAATAATAATAATAATAAGGATGATAATAATAATAATAATAATAATTATAATAATAACAATACTTATATTAATATTTGTAATAATAATAATAATAATAATAATAATAATAATAATAATAATAATAATAATAATAATAATAATAATAATAATAATAATGATTTTAAACGATAATACTCGATAATGATAATAATAATACTTAAGGATAATACTAATATGGTATTAATATTAATTATAATCACTATAATCATAATAATAATATTAAGTGATGAATAATAATAATTATAATACTGATAATAATAATAACAATAATAATAATAATAATAATAATCATTTTAGTAGTGAAATCTACCTTCTAAAGCTTTTGTAAAAAAATGTCCCAAGCTAGGCTTGAACCCGAGACCTCTCGTTCCCCAGCATCTCCCTCAAACCATTACTCCGTATATGTTTTCTGATTAACATCCGACCCCATATAACATAACCCGTAATATTTAACTTCCCTTTTCTTTCTCCTCAACTTCAAAATCAAATCAATTCAAGGATCAATCCATAATCAATTAAACACTGAATGGATTTTAGGATTTGTAAACGAAACATAAATACTGAGTGGGTAATAGAATTAATTAAAATAGACACACAATATATATATATATATATATATATATATATATATATATATATATATATAAACCTGCAGCAGCTCGCAAATAGGAAGAACAACCCAACACTTGATTTCAAAATTTAGGACGTTTTAGACCAATATTATAACATGAATTATATTTCAAATCATCCTTAGGAACTTTCCGAATCCTTAATTGAGCCAGAAAACTAAACACGAACTTGAATTTAATCAAAGAACAATCGGTTGACTTTTTTTCTCAAAACATTGACTATAAAATTTGTGATCAAAAATGAGGAATTGGATACTCAAACTTTGCAGATAATTTGAGTATAAGATTCCTAACAAAACAGCAATTTTAGTTTTTAATAATTGATTCGAATTGAAGTTATGAAGAAAAAAAATATGTTAACAGAGTATCGAGCTTTTCTTTCAATAATGTCTTTTTTTTCTTTATTCTTAATTGCAGGAGGAGGTAGCATTATATAAAGATGGAAATCGACTATGTGAAGCAGTACATGATCTGATCGATTGAAACTGACTTGTAACAAACTGGCGACGGGATATTCGTTCCAAAAGAAAAAAATAGAAAATAGAGAAGTTAGATAGGGACATGGAACTGAATTTTTGTTTATATCCTTGATTATATTCGCGTTTAAATCTGATAAAAGACAGGATCAAGATTTTATACGGGTTTAATTGATATAGAATCTTAATTATTTTGTGAGTTTATAAAATCAATAATTTATATATATATATATATATATAATTATATTATTAATACAATAATATTGATTTATATATTGTATCTGAGTATATATCAGTGTGTGTGTGTGTGTGTATATATATATATATATATATATATATATATATATATATATATATATATATATATCTGATTTTATATAATTGTATATATATCTATATTTATATATCTATATGTATATATATGTATTTATAAATTATGATTTATCTTATTAATAATTATAACTATAATAATACTTTTAATGTTATAAATAATATTAATAACACTTTATAATAATATAATAACAATATTATAGATGATAATAGTGTCCACAATAATATTACTAATACTTATAATAATAATATTAATTATAATGTTACTAATACTATAATTTATTATTAGTAATAATAACATTAGTGATAAAAATGTTGTAACAATTTATTTATCACACTTCATATCTATATATAATAATATTCCTACCACTGATTTTAATATTAATGGTAATTTTTATAGTGATGAGAGTAACAATATTAATATAACAAATTTTATTTTAACTTGTAATTTTTAATATATTAATATTACATATTATTTATGTAATTTTATAATTTATATAATGTAGTAACTTATATTGAGTAGTAATTTCATATATATATATATATATATATATATATATATATATATATATATATATATATATATATATATATATATATATATCACAATATATAAATAAATAGTATTTATATATACATATAAATTCATAATAATATCATGTATATATTTATATATAAATACTTAAATGTTTATTATTTTGATATGTTTAATTCCAATTGATTAAAATTTATTTTATTAACTCAAAATATCATATATATATATATATATATATATATATATATATATATATATATATATATATATATATATATATACACTTTTATCTTTATATATATTTATTTACATACTTACTTACACACAATGGTTCGTGAATCGTCGGGAATATTTATAGGTTAAACGGTTCCATATAAACAGTTCAAGATTTTCGAGACTCAACATTACAACTTTGCTTATCTTGTCGAAATTGTATAAAGTTTAAGTTTAAATTTGGTCGAAAATTTCCAGGTCGTCACAGTACCTACCCGTTAAAGAAATTTCGCCCTAAAATTTGATTGCGGTCGTCATGGCTAACACTAAGAATGATTTCATGACGAATATGAGTTGATAAATAGAGTTTTATCACTGTTGAGTAATATGGATAAAGCAATTCGATTACGCGAAGCGCATGATTGAAGCTATCACTTAAAGAGTGAATCTAGAAAATAAAGCTCGTCTTAACTTTTGACGTTGTCACCTTTGAATTTAGAAAATAAGGTGCGTCTAATCTTTTGACGTTGTCTTGGTTGAAAATTCCGGAATTCAAGGGATTAAGGAAATCTTCGAAATCTAAATAAGATCTGAGTCTTCGGAATTTAAGGAAATTAGAATCTTTTTTTAATTAAATGTGGTCATCTGTCTTGATTGCTACGTCTGATATTTTTATTATAAATTAAACCATTTCGTTCCATTATTCTCGCCATTCCTATACTTTCTTTCTTAATTCATACATCCAAAAGATTGTGAAAATGCTTAATCCAGTTCTAATCCTTGATATTTTCCTAATTATCATATCAATCACTTTTCTTTTTCATCTACCACCAGAGGAATCTGTTTACTTCTACTATTACCTTGGGGTGATACTATTCTTAATTCTACCGTGTCTTTATATTGCTATTCGTATTAATATCCATGGTTTGTAACCTCCGTGTTGTTATTGGGCTTTATATTTTCTCTTATATTTTGGAGCTCTTTGCCTTTTTATTCTCTTCTCGACCTCTAGTAAAGTGAGTAATGGTCCAGAATTCGTAAGTATGGAGTTTCGAATGAACATGACTAACGTTCTAAGAGTAAGATTGTAATAGCACGATCTTGATTGGTTAAATTACCAGAATTCAAGAGAAAGATAGAACTATCAAGAGAGATATGTTCTCGATATGTTTGGATATTAGGTAGAATGTAAGAGTCGTGTAACATGGCACATGATGATGTTATGGTCTGTGAATCATCATGTTTCATTAAAAACTTAGCATGACTTACTGTAATATAATCACGTTGATCAAGTGTCACTATATTATACTAACTCATACTCAAATTCTTAACACTTCTCCAGAATTCATTCGTAATTATATTTAAATTTTACAGAAGTTTCCAATATAAGGTAATACAGAAAGCACGAAGAGGTATATAATTTTGGACAAGAATACTTATGAAAATATCCTCAGAAATATCGAGGATATTTATGATGATATTTTGGAATTTCTAAGTTCGAAGGTTGATGAAGAAAGATTTTCCGCAAGATTTTAACATGAGTAAGGAGCAAGATATTCGTTGAAGGTTTCATCGGATCCAGAATTACCTGGATTCTTTGAATATAGGGTTTGGTCCTTGTATTTGTTCTTGGTCTCCTTCATGGTTAGCTCAAACTGTTTTTCAGTACCATATTTTCTATCGAGCGTTCCCAACATTCCATTCTTTATTATCAAACTTTTGGCCTTTTAGACCATCTACAACATGTTGCTTCGTCAGCATTTTCAAAGTTAACGAATCTGGATCATCGGTTATCAAACCGAGGGTTTTCAAGAATATTGAAGGTTTTTAGATGATTAAACGCTGATTGTGATCGTCAAGATACAAAGAATGTTTAAGATGAAATCAAGTGGCAAACTTGAAGAGTTATTTAGTTTCATATGTTATAATCAATATTTTAATTCCTTTTAATTGTCCAAAGTTAGTTATCCACAATTAGTAGTCCACAGTTAGTGATTCATATGTAGTTTAATATATAATATTCGAATTAATTAATACGTATCGTGATCCATTGTATACATGTCTCAGACTCGATCACAACTCAAAGTATATATTTTATTTTGGAATCAACCTCAACCCTGTATATCTAACTCGATCATTACCGCATATAGAGTGTCTATGGTTATTCCAAATAATATATATAGATGTGTCGATATGATATGTCAAAACCTTGTATATGTGTCCCGATTTTTAAAGTGCATAAAATAAATAACAGAAATTAAATGACGATAAATAAAATTACGAGAATTAGAATTGCGATAAATAAATGTAATAAGGAATTAACAGTTAGCTAGGAACAGTTAGCGTGGATTCTTAATAGAATTTCTCATAGTTAATTTGTTTGTTTCTAACAAATTTTATTTTTGTCCAATGTTTTCTTCATTATGCCACTTGTTGGATTTTGTTAAGTCAAAATCCAAATATGAAATTGAATGAAAATGGTTATTCTGTGGTGAACAGATTCGTGTATCTGTGGATGTAAGTAGGATAGTAAATGACTGTTGAATCAGATTTGAAGAATGTACAGTGTAACTTATTAATGTGAAACTCAAATATTCCTCGGGTATTACCTACCCATTAAAATATTCTCATCATTAACAGTTTGTACAAAAGAATTTTTAATTACAATGTTTATGAAAATATACATACATATATATTTTCTTCAGATATAATCATGGATTTAATGATTCAATAAGATATTAAACTCATTTGATTTATCGTTAGAACTAGATTATATAATCTCTAAAACATTAGAGATTACATAATCACCATGACAAACGAAGATAAATGATATAGAACGATATATAGAACGAAGATTATGCTAGAGGTATAGAATGAGATGTTGAGGCATGTGATGTTGAAACTTGGGTTGTTGGTGGTACTGGTGTTGATGTTGGTGGTACTGTTGGTGCTGTTGATGTTGCTGAAGCTGTTAAGTTTTGCACCATATTCTCCAAATTGGTTACTCGAGCGCGAAGTTCGTTAACTTCTTCTATTATTCCGGGATGATTGTTGGTCGGAACGAGCGGATGAATAAGGTTTAGAATTTTAGATAGAATGTAATTGTGACGAGCTACCTTGGAAATAAGGCTAAAATGGTGTTTCGGATAGGTTTGCCGGTAAGTGCTTCAGGTTCTTCGCCAAGAGGGGAATGTGGTGGATAGAAACGATCGCCTTCTTCTCGTCTCCATTGATTAAGTCAACTACGAACCCATCCTCAATTCGGCCAGAATTGATGATGACTGATTGGTTGATCCATTCCGGTTGCACTGCTTTTAGAGCTCAGGTGGATATCTATGTCGGAATAGTTATCGAAATCCGAGGAATTTGAACTAGTTGCGAGTTTCATCTTGCACGATTAGATAAAGTATTTTTTTATAGGAAATAGATTATAGGATTTAGTTTGGTATGCTTCAATACATAACTTACATATGTATATACGATACCAAAATCCCATAAGTTACAGAGGAATCTTCGAAAACTGTCAGGCAAAGTTTACAGAAATTGATACGCTAGGATATGAATTTATCTATACACTATCTATGCAATAAGTGCAGGAAGTCATGTCTAGACATAGGAATGATAAATAGGTAATTTTCCACTAAGAATGATAAACAATACTTATATTATGCAGCTAAGTTCGAAGTCCAGACTCACTAATGCGTCCTAACGACTATCAGTTAGACACACTAATGCAAGACCTGGTTCGCTAGGACCAACGCTCTGATACCAACTGTGAGAACCCGTCCTAATCCACCTAGACGAAATCATCAACATCTGGTCCCATTGCGAGGTACTGACCTAAATATGCCATGAATGACTCCAAGTAATATCTTTAAAATGAGCAAATGCACAGCGGAAGATTTCATTCATACCTGAGAATAAACATGCTTAAAAGTGTCAACCAAAAGGTTGGTGAGTTCATAGGTTTATCATAACAATCATTTCGATATATTAATAGACCACAAGATTTCCGTTTATAAATATATGTACACTCGCAAGTGTATAAAAGTATTCTATAAGTTGTTGAGCGCTTCGGTAACCATACTTAACAATTAATGTGGCATATTCCCTTTATTATGAAATCTTCCTACACTGTACCAAGTGTAGTAAAAATGAAGTACTAAACATCCGTCCACTAGCTCTTATGTCTAGTGCAGCCTACAGGATGCGGGTGTTAAGCCCGATAGATCTATCTTTAGGATTCACGCTTACATGCTCTTATAATATGTAACTAAATTACCTAGCACATCAATCCACAGAATTATCATTTTTGATCACTTGTCTCTATTTCGTAAAGCATTTATAAAAGCAGTGCATGTATTCTCTATATTGCAAAAGCAATTAAAAAGGGAGCAAATGAAACTCACAATACAATATTTTGTAGTAAAAATATTCATACGGCGATACTGAACAATGCGGGGTTGACCTCGGATTCACGAACCTATAATCAATTATGTATATTAACACATGTAATGGTAATCGAACAAATATATATTTTAGTGATATTATTTGTTATAATACTTTCATAAATGTCGTATTAATATAAATACTATTATATTAGTTAATATATTAGAAATTTAGTATACTTGTGATTTATGAAATAACTATATATTTTATGTTAATCTTCTATTTGTAAAAGTAATAATATTAATAATAAAATTATGATAATAATAATAATAATCCTAATAATATCAATAATAATAATAATAATAATCATATTAATAATAATAATAATAATAATAATAATAATAATAATAATAATAATAATAATAATAATAATAATAATAATAATAATAATAATAAGGATGATAATAATAATAATAATTAATATAATAATAACAATACTTATATTAATATTTGTAATAATAATAATAATAATAATAATAATAATAATAATAATAATAATAATAATAATAATAATAATAATAATAATAATAATAATGATTTTAAATGATAATACTCGATAATGATAATAATAATACTTAAGGATAATACTAATATGGTATTAATATTAATTATAATCACTATAATCATAATAATAATATTAAGTGATAAATAATAATAATAATTATTATAATACTGATAATAATAACAATAATAATAATAATAATATTCATTTTAGTAGTGAAATCTACCTTCTAAAGCTTTTTGTAAAAAAAATGTCCCAAGCTAGGCTTGAACCCGAGATCTCTCGCTCCCCGATATCTCCCTCAAACCATTACTCCGTATATGTTTTTCTGATTAACATCCGACCCCGTATAACATAACCCGTAATATTTAACTTCCCTTTTCTTTCTCCTCAACTTCAAAATCAAATCAATTCAAGGATCAATCCATAATCAATTAAACACTGAATGGATTTTAGGATTTGTAAACGAAAGATAAATAATGAGTGGGTAAATTAATTAATTGAAACAGAGACAAAAAAAATATATATATATATAAACCTGCAGCAGCTCGCAAATAGGAAGAACAACCCAACACTTGATTTCGAAATTTAGGACGTTTTAGACCAATATTATAACATGAATTATATTTCAAATCATCCTTAGAAACTTTTCAAATCCTTAATTGAGCCAGAAAACTAAACACGAACTTGAATTTAATCAAAGAACAATCGGTTTACTTTTTTTCTCAAAACTTTGACTACAAAATTTGTGATCAAAAATGAGGAATTGGATACTCAAACTTTGCAGATAATTTGAGTATAAGATTCCTAACAAAACAGCAATTTTAGTTTTTAATAATTGATTCGAATTGAAGTTATGAAAAAAAAAATATGTTAACAGAGTATCAAGCTTTTCTTTCAATAATGTATTTTTTTTTTCTTTCTTCTTAATTGCAGGAGGAGGTAGCATTATATAAAGATGGAAATCGACTATGTGAAGCAGTACATGATCTGATCGATTGAAACCGACTGGTAACAAACTGGCGACAGGATATTCATTCCAAAAGAAAAAAATAGAAAATACAGAAGTTAGATAGGGACATGGAACTGAATTTTTGTTTATATCCTTGATTATATTCGCGTTTAAATCTGATAAAAGACAGGATCAAGATTTTATACAGGTTTAATTGATATAGAATCTTAATTATTTTGTGAGTTTATAAAATCAATAATTTATATATATAATTATATTATTAATACAATAATATTGATTTATATATTGTATCTGAGTATATATCAGTGTATATATATCTGATTTTATATACTTATATATAGATATCTGTATTTATATATCTATATGTATATATATATATGTATTTATAAATTATGATTTATCTTATTAATTAATAATTATAACTATAATAATACTTTTAATGTTATAAATAATATTAAAACACTTTATAATAATATAATAACAATATTATAGATGATAATAGTGTCCACAATAATATTACTAATAATAATAATAATATTAATTATAATGTTACTAATATTATAATTTATTATTAGTAATAATAACATTAGTGATAAAAATGTTATCACAATTTATTTATCATACTTCATATCTATATATAATAATATTCCTACCATTGATTTTAATATTAATGGTAATTTTTATAGTGATGAGAGTAACAATATTAATATAACAAATTTTATTTTAACTTGTAATTTTTTATATATTAATATTACATATTGTTTATGTAATTTTATAATTTATATAATGTAGTAACTTATATTGAGTAGTGTTTTCATATATATATATATATATATATATATATATATATATATATATATATATATATATATATATATATACATCACAATATATAAATAAATAGTATTGCTAGAAATCACATATATACATATAGATTCATAATAATATCATGTATATATTTATATATAAATACTTAAATGTTTATTATTTTGATATGTTTAATTCCAATTGATTAAAGTTTATTTTATTAACTCAAAATATCATATATATATACACTTTTATCTTTATATATATTTATTTACATACTTACTTACACACAATGGTTCGTGAATCATATGGAATAGTTATAGGTTAAACGGTTCCATATAAACAGTTCAAGATTTTCGAGACTCAACATTACAACTTTGCTTATCTTGTCGAAATTGTATAAAGTTTAAGTTTAAATTTGGTCAGAAATTTCCGGGTCGTCACAATGTCACCTTCTTGGAATTCGATCAATCGCCTACGTTTGTCGGCATACGACTTTTGTATATCTTGGGCCTTTTTCAAATGAGTCCGAATCATATCAATCTTGCTATTCATCTCTAAAACCAAATCGGTACTCCCGATTTCTCTTTGGCCCACTTCACCCCAACAAATCGGGGTTCGACATCTACGCCAATAGAGCATCTCGTAAGGTGGCATCTCGATACTAGTATGATAACTATTATTGTACGAGAATTCCACCAAAGGTAAGTGCTCATCCTAACTACCACCGAAATCAATAATACACGCCCATAACATATCCTTCAAAGTTTGATTCATACGTTCGGTTTGACCGTCCATTTGAGGATGATACGCCGTGCTCAAATTTAATTGTGTGCCCATATCTTCATGAAACTTTTCCCAAAACTGAGATGTGAAACGAGTATCTCGATCCGAAATAATAGATATAGGAACCCCGTGTCTCGATATCACCTCCTTGATAAACAACTTAGCCAAAGTTTCCGACGATATCGCTTCCTGAATGGGAAGAAACAAGGCACTTTTCGTCAATCGATCAACTATCACCCAAATCGAATCAAATTGGGTTATCGCCACCTTTGGTAATTTTGTGATGAAATCCATGGTAATGTGCTCCCATTTCCACTTCGAGATTTCTAACGGTTGTAACTTACCATACGGCTTTTGGTGTTCGGCTTTAACTTGCAAACACGTGACACATTGTTCAACATACTTTACAACATCACGTTTCATGCCCGGCCACCAATACTCTTTCTTCAAATCAAGATACATTTTCGTCGCGCCCGGGTGAATGGAATACTTTGACTTATGTGCTTCGTCAAGTAGCACTCGTCGGTGATCACCCATTTTAGGCACCCACACCCTTCCTTGAAAAGATAACAAACCATGTGGACCTAAGGTAATAAACTCCGTTTGTCCCACGATTCGTTCCTCATGCTTATTGTTAACAAAAGCTTCGATTTGAGTCTCGCCAAGCTTTACAAGAAAATCGTTAGTAATAATCATGTGTAACGATCCTACTCGTATCGCCGGATGTTGACTCTTTCGACTTAACGCATCCGCGACCACATTCGCCTTTCCCGGATGATAAAGTATTTCACAATCATAGTCTTTCACCACATCCATCCATCTACGTTGACGATAATTCAAATCTCGTTGATCGAAAAGGTGTTTCAAACTCTTGTGATCCGAATAAATCGTACACTTGACACCATACAAGTAATGGCCCCAAATTTTCAATGCATGCACAACCGCCGCCAACTCAAGATCGTGAGTCAGATATCTCGTTTCGTGTTCCTTTAATTGTCGAGAGGCATAAGCGATGACTTTACCCCTTTGCATTAGAACACACCCGAGCCTATTTAAAGAAGCATCACAATAAACCGTCATGTCTTCTGCACCTTCCGGCAACACTAAAACCGGAGCTTGACATAACTTCTCTTTTAAAAATTGAAAAGCAATTTCTTGCTCTTTCTCCCAATTAAATCTCGCGTTCTTTCTCGTCAATTTCGTCAATGGAGAAGCGATCTTAGAAAAGTCTTGGATAAATCGACGATAATAACCGGTCAATCTGAGAAAACTTCGAATTTCCGTAGGCGTAGTAGGTCGTCGCCAACTCTTCACTGAAATGTCCCGTTCATATTGATTATAAACGTTCCATATTAATTGATTTCGTCGCGAGGTTTTGACCTCTATATGAGACGTTTTTCAAAGTCTGCATTCATTTTTAAAACAACATAACCTTTATTTTATCGATAAAGGTTTAAAAAGCATTACGTAGATTATCAAATAATGATAATATAAAATATACCGTTTACACACGACCATTACATAATGGTTTACAATAAGAATATATTACATCAAAAATAAGTTTCTTGAATGCAGTTTTTACATAATATCATACAAGCATGGACTCCAAATCTTGTCCTTATTTTAGTATGCAACAGCGGAAGCTCTTAATAATCACCTGAGAATAAACATGCTTAAAACGTCAACAAAAATGTTGGTGAGTTATAGGTTTAACCTATATATTATCAAATCATAATAATAGACCACAAGATTTCATATTTCAATATACATCCCATACATAGACATAAAATTCATTCATATGGTGAACACCTGGTAACCGACATTAACAAAATGCATATAAGAATATCCCATATCATTCCGGGAAATCCTTCGAACATGATATAAACGAATTCGAAGTACTAAAGCATCCGGTACTTTGGATGGGGTTCGTTAGGCCCAATAGATCTATCTTTAGGATTCGCGTCAATTAGTAGATTGGTTTACTAATTCTTAGGCTACCAAGCAAAAGGGGCATATTCGGCTTCGATCATTCACCCATATAATGTAGTTTCATTTACTTGTGTCTATTTCATAAAACATTTATAAAACTGCATGTATTCTCATCCCAAAATATTAGATTTTAAAAGTGGGACTATAACTCACTTTCACAGATTTTTACTTCGTCGGGAAGTAAGACTTAGCCACTGGTCGATTCACGAACCTATAACAAATATGTATATATATATATCAAAGTATGTTCAAAATATATTTACAACATTTTTAATACGTTTTACTATTTTAAATTTATTAAGTCAACTGTCCTCGTTAGTAACCTACAACTAGTTGTCCAAAGTTAGATGTACAGAAAAAAAATTGATATATATTATCTTGAATCATTCCACGACCCAGTGTATACACGTCTCAGACGAGATCACAACTAAAAGTATATATATTTTTGGAATCAACCTCAACCCTGTATAGCTAACTCCCACATTACTGCATATAGAGTGTCTATGGTTGTTCCAAATAATATATATACATGGGTCGATATGATATGTCAAAACATTTGCATACGTGTCTATGGTATCCCAAGATTACATAATATATTAGAATACATGTATAATACAATATAAGTTAGCTAGGATATGATTTGTATAGATTTGTTAAACATTTCCCGTAGCTAAAATAATCAAAAAATATCCAATCTTGTTTTACCCATAACTTCTTCATTTTAAATCCGTTTTGAGTGAATCAAATTGCTATGGTTTCATATTGAACTCTAATTTAAGAATCTAAACAGAAAAAGTATAGGTTTATAGTCAGAAATTTAAGTTACATGTCAATTACTAAAGAGGTAGTCATTTCCGTCGAAAAAACGACATCTTGATGACCATTTTGAAAAACATACTTTCACTTTGAGTTTAACCATAATTTTTGGATATAGTTTCATGTTCATAAGAAAAATCATTTTTCCAGAAGAACAACTTTTAAATCAAAGTTTATCATAGTTTTTAATTAACTAACCCAAAACAGCCCGCGGTGTTACTACGACGGCGTATGTCCGGTTTTACGGTGTTCTTCGTATTTCCAGGTTTTAAATCATTAAGTTAGCATATCATATAGATATAGAACATATTTTTAGTTGATTTTAAAAGTCAATTTAGAAGTATTAACTTTTGTTTGCGGACAAGTTTAGAATTAACTAAACTACGTTCTAGTGATTAAAAGTTTAAACCTTCGAATAAGATAGCTTTATATGTATGAATCGAATGATGTTATGAACATCATTACTACCTCAAGTTTTCTGGATAAAGCTACTGGAAATGAGAAAAATGGATCTAGCTTCAAAGGATCCTTGGATGGCTTGAAAGTTCTTGAAGCAGAATCATGACACGAAAACAGTTCAAGTAAGATTTTCACTCGAAATAAGATTGTTATAGTTGTAGAAATTGAATCAAAGTTTGAATATGAATATTACCTTGAATTATAAAGATAACCTACTATAAATAACAAAGGTTTCTTGATCTTAGATGATTACTTGGAATGGATTAGAAAGCTTGGAAGTAGACTTGCAAACTTGGAAGTATTCTTGATTTTTATGAAACTATACTTATAGAATTTATGAAGAACACTTAGAACTTGAAGATGGAACTTGATAGAGATCAATTTGATGAAGAAAATTGAAGAATGAAAGTGTTTGTAGGTGTTTTTGGTCGTTGGTATATGGATTAGATATAAAGGATATGTAATTTTGTTTTCATGTAAATAAGTCATGAATGATTACTCATATTTTTATAATTTTATGAGATATTTCATGCTAGTTGCCAAATGATGGTTCCCACATGTGTTAGGTGACTCACATGGGCTGCTAAGAGCTGATCATTGTAGTGTATATACCAATAGTACATACATCTAAAAGCTGTGTATTGTACGAGTACGAATACGGGTGCATACGAGTAGAATTATTGATGAAACTGAACGAGGATGTAATTGTAAGCATTTTTGTTAAGTAGAAGTATTTTGATAAGTGTCTTGAAGTCTTTCAAAAGTGTGTGAATACATATTAAAACGCTACATGTATATACATTTTAACTGAGTCGTTAAGTCATCGTTAGTCGTTACATGTAAGTGTTGTTTTGAAACCTTTTGGTTAACGATCTTGTTAAATATTGTTAACCCATTGTTTATTAAATCAAATGAGGTGTTAAATTATTACATTATCATGATATCATGATGTATTAATGTATCTTAATATGATATATATACATTAAATGTCGTTACAACAATAATCGTTACATATATGTCTCGTTTCAAAATCATTAAGTTAGTAGTCTTGTTTTTACATATGTAGTTCAATGTTAATATACTTAATGATATGTTTACTTATCATAATATAATGTTAACTATATATATATATCCATATATATGTCATCATATAGTTTTTACAAGTTTTAACGTTCGTGAATCACCGGTCAACTTGGGTGGTCAATTGTCTATATGAAACCTATTTCAATAAATCAAGTCTTAACAAGTTTGGTTACTTAACATGTTAGAAACACGTAATCATGTAAATATCAATTTCATTTAATATATATAAACATGAAAAAGTTCAGGTCACTACAGTACCTACCCGTTAAATAAATTTCGTCCCGAAATTTTAAGCAGTTGGAGGTGTTGACGTATCTTCTGGAAATAAGTGCGGGTATTTCTTCTTCATCAGATCTTCACATTACCAGCTGAACTCGGGTCATCTACGAGCATTCCATCAAACCTTAACAATTGGTATCTTGTTTTGTTTAAGTCTTTTAACCTCACGATCCATTATTTCGACGGGTTCTTCGATGAATTGAAGTTTTTTGTTGATTTGGATTTCGTCAAACGGAATAGTGAGATCTTCTTTAGCAAAACATTTCTTTAAATTCGAGACGTGGAAAGTGTTATGTACAGCCACGAGTTGTTGAGGTAACTCAATTCGGTAAGCTACTGGTCCGACACGATCAATAATCTTGAATGGTCCAATATACCTTGGATTTAATTTCCCTCGTTTACTAAATCGAACAACGCCTTTCCAAGGTGCAACCTTAAGCATGACCATCTCTCCAATTTCAAATTCTATATCTTTTCTTTTAATGTCGGCGTAGCTCTTTTATTGACTTTGGGCGGTTTTCAACCGTTATTGAATTTGGATGATCTTCTCGGTAGTTTCTTGTATTATCTCCGGATCCGTAATCTGTCTATCTCCCACTTCACTCCAACAAATCGGAGACCTGCACTTTCTACCATAAAGTGCTTCAAACGGTGCCATCTCAATGCTTGTATGGTAGCTGTTGTTGTAGGAAAATTCTGCTAACGGTAGATGTCGATCCCAACTGTTTCCGAAATCAATAACACATGCTCCTAGCATGTCTTCAAGCGTTTGTATCGTCCTTTCGCTCTGCCCATCAGTTTGTGGATGATAGGCAGTACTCATGTCTAGACGAGTTCCTAATGTTTGCTGTAATATCTGCCAGAATCTTGAAATAAATCTGTCATCCCTATCAGAGATAATAGAGATTGGTATTCCATGTCTGGAGACAACTTCCTTCAAATACAGTCGTGCTAACTTCTCCATCTTGTCATCTTCTCTTATTGGCAGGAAGTGTGCTGATTTGGTGAGACGGTCAACTATTAGCCAAATAGTATCAAAACCACTTGCAGTCTTTGGCAATTTAGTGATGAAATCCATGGTAATGTTTTCCCATTTCCATTCCGGGATTTCGGGTTGTTGAAGTAGACCTGATGGTTTCTGATGCTCCGCTTTGACCTTAGAACACGTCAAACATTCCCCTATGTATTTAGCAACATCGGATTTCATACCTGGCCACCAAAAATGTTTCTTGAGATCCTTGTACATCTTCCCCGTTCCAGGATGTATTGAGTATCTGGTTTTATGAGCTTCTTTAAGTACCATTTCTCTCATATCTCCATATTTTGGTGCCCAAATTCTTTCAGCCCTATACCGGGTTCCATCTTCCCGAATATTAAGATGCTTCTCCGATCCTTTGGGTATTTCATTCTTTAAATTTTCCTATTTTAAAACTCCTTGTTGCGCCTCCTTTATTTGAGTAGTAAGGTTATTGTGAATCATTATATTCATAGATTTTACTCGAATGAGTTCTCTGTCCTTTCTGCTCAAGGCATCAGCTACCACATTTGCCTTCCCCCGGTGGTAACGAATCTCAAAGTCGTAATCATTTAACAATTCAATCCACCTACGCTGCCTCATGTTCAGTTGTTTCTGATTAAATATGTGTTGAAGACTTTTGTGGTCGGTATATAAAATACTTTTGACCCCATATAAGTAGTGCCTCCAAGTCTTTAATGCAAAAACAACCGCGCCTAATTATAAATCATGTGTCGTATAATTTTTCTCGTGAATCTTCAATTGTCTAGACGCATAAGCAATTACCTTCGTTCATTGCATTAATACACAATCGAGACCTTGCTTTGAGGCGTCACAATATATCACAAAATCATCATTCCCTTCAGGTAATGACAATATAGGTGCCGTAGTTAACTTTTTCTTCAAAAATTGAAATGCTTTCTCTTGTTCGTCCTTCTATTCAAATTTCTTCCCTTTATGCGTTAATGCAGTCAAGGGGTTTGCTATTTTAGAAAAATCTTGGATGAATCTCCTGTAATAACCAGCCAGCCCTAAAAATTAGCGTATGTGTTTTGGAGTTTTTGGGGTTTCCCACTTTTCAACGGTTTCAATCTTTGCTGGATCCACCTGAATACCTTCTTTGTTCACTATATGACCGAGAAATTGAACTTCTTCCAACCAAAATGCACACTTTGAAAACTTAGCATACAGTTTTTCTTTTCTCAGCAACTCTAGCACTTTTCTCAAATGTTCTTCGTGCTCTTGATCATTCTTCGAGTAAATAAGTATGTCATCGATGAAAACAATGACAAACTTGTCAAGATATGGCCCACACACTCGGTTCATGAGGTCCATGAACACAGCTGGTGCGTTAGTCAGTCCAAACGACATAACCATAAACTCGTAATGACCGTAACGAGTCCTAAAAGCAGTCTTTGGAATATCATCCTCCTTCACCCGCATTTGATGATACCCAGAACGTAAATCAATCTTCGAATAAACCGACGAGCCTTGTAGTTGATCAAATAAGTCATCGATTCTCGGTAGTGGGTAGAAGTTCTTGATGGTAAGTTTGTTCAACTCTCGGTAGTCGATACACAACCTAAATGTACCATCCTTCTTCTTGACAAACAAAACAGGAGCTCCCCACGGTGATGTGCTTGGTCGAATGAAATCACGCTCTAAAAGTTCTTGTAATTGGCTCCGAAGTTCCTTCATTTCGCTGGGTGCGAGTCTGTATGGAGCACGAGGTATTGGTGCAGCTCCCGGTACAAGGTCTATTTGAAATTCAACAGATCGATGTGGGGGTAATCCCGGTAATTCTCTCAGAAATACATCGGGAAATTCTTTTGCGCCGGGAACATCACTGATGTTCTTTTCTTCAGGTTTAACTTCCTCGATGTGTGCTAGAATGAAGTAACAACCTTTTCTTATTAGTTTTTGCGCCTTCAAACTACTAATAAGATTTAATTTCGCGTTGTTCTTTTTTCCGTACACCATTAAAGGTTTTCCTTTTTCACGCATAATGAGAATCGCATTTTTATAACAAACGACCTTTGCTCTCACCTTTTTCAACCAGTCCATGCCAATTATTACATCAAAGCTCCCTAACTCGACTGGTATTAAATCAATTTTAAACGTTTCATCCCCCAGTTTAATTTCTCTCTCCCGACATATATTATCTGCTGAAATTAATTTACCGTTTGCTAATTCGAGTAAAAATTTACTATCCAAAGGCGTCAATGGGCAACTTAATTTAGCACAAAATTCTCTACTCATATAGCTTCTATCCGCACCCGAATCAAATAAAACATAAGCAGATTTATCGTCAATAAGAAACGTACCCGTAACAAGCTCTGGGTCTTCCTGTCCTTCTGTCGCATTAATATTGAAAACTCTTCCACGGCCCTGCCTATTAGTATTCCCCTGATTCAGGCAATTTCTAATAATGTGGCCCGGTTTTCCACATTTATAACAAACAGCGTTGGTATTACTTGCTCCGACACTATTCGTTTCGGCATTGCTTGTTCTGACATTATTTGTTCCTTTAGTTCTATTAAACTTTGGTCCGTAGACCTCACACTTTGTTGCGCTATGACCATTTCTTTTACACCTATTGCAAAATGTCGTGCAAAACCCCTGATGATTTTCTTCACACCTATGACATGGCTGTTTTTGGTTTTTGTTGCCTTTGTTGTTATTGAGGTTGTTGCTGGGATTGTTATTATTGTTGAAATGGTTGTTGTAGTTGTTGTTGTTGTTGGGATATTTGTTGTAGTTATTGTTAAGATTGCGGTTATTGTTGCCATTGTTGTTGCGGTTGTTGGGATAGTTGTTGCAATTGTGGTTGTAATTGTTGTTGTTGTTGTACTGGTGACCCTTGTCACCGTTTTCCTCCCACTTCCTCTTGAGTTGTTTCGTGTTGGCTTCTTCGACCGCCTGCTCTTTAATTCTTCCCTCAATCTGATTTATGAGTTTATGAGCCATTCGACTTGCCTTCTGTATAGAAGCGGGCTCGTGTGAACTCACATCTTCTTGAATCCTTACTGGTAACCCTTTTACAAACGCGTCGATCTTCTCTTCTTCATCTTCGAATGCTCCCGGACACAATAGGCACAACTCTGTGAATCGTCGTTCATATGTGGTAACGTCGAACCCTTGTGTTCGTAACTCTCTAAGTTCTGCCTTGAGTTTATTGACTTCGTTTCTAGGACGGTACTACTCGTTCATCAATTGCTTGAATGCCGACCATGGTAGTGCGTAAGCAGCATTTTGTCCTACCTGTTCAAGATAGGTGTTCCACCACGTTAACGCAGTACCTGTGAAGGTATGCGTAGTGTACTTAACTTTGTCCTCTTCAGTACACTTACTTATGGCAAACACCGATTCGACTTTCTCGGTCCACCGTTTCAATCCAATTGGTCCTTCGGTTCCATCAAATTTCAAAGGTTTGCAGGCAGTGAATTCTTTGTAGGAGCATCCTATACGATTTCTTACGCCGTTAGATGCTGTGACGATCGCTCCAAATCCATATGGACGAACACGTCATTCATTGATTTCATTGCGAGGTATTTGACCTCTATATGATACGTTTTATAAACATTGCATTCTTTTCAAAAGGTACACAATAAATGAATATCAATTTCTAAGGTTTTCAACGTTTGATGATTTATACATATAGACAATCACCATAAATAATATTTTACCATAATACATCTGTTGATAATGAAATCAAAATAAGATACACGATGATGATTTTGTGAATGCAAAGTTTTCTTGAATAAAGCATGTATGACTCCATGCACATAGCTTGTATCACATATAAGCAAACAGCTGAAGACTTCTAGAAACCTGAGAATAAACATGCTAACAAGTGTCAACACAAAGGTTGGTGAGTTCATAGTTTTAGTGTTTCGCATAATCTGTATATAAAGGTGGATCACAAGATTTCAGTTGTTTCATCCAGAAACGTTTATCAAAATATTCTACGAAATTGAGCACCCTGGTAACTAAACTTAACGTGTATATAATTTGTACCCTTTGTATAATCATCTTAATAATACACGCAAACCAACGTGTACGCTTCTCAAATAGCATACGTCCGTTAAAAGGCTAGTGCTCTAGCTCAGACGGGGATATCAAGCCCTATGGATCCATATATAACTACTCGCTCCCACCAGTTCTTATAACCGGCAGTTACTAGTTACCAAAGCTAAGGGATTTTCGGTTCAAACTCGGTGTAGAATTTAGTATGTACTTGTATCCATTGCGTTTTAAAATAAATTGCATGTATTCTCAGCCCAAAAATATAGATTGCAAAAGCAATTAAAAAGGGAGCAAATGAAACTCACCTTAGCAGCATATAAAGTCGTTCACCAAAATGTGACCGAAACTTGGAATGCAAAATTAATCATAGATCTCAACCTAGAGAACATATGTTGGTCAATAAATGTCTATCAAGCTAGGTCTGGTCATAGTGTATCACAATCCTAATGCTCGAGATCGATATACAAAAGTTATCCAAAGTCGTTTCAAAAAGTCAATTTTGACAGTTGTTTAACAAAATGAGACGTACCTTATATAAGGATTCATTTACTCGGTTGGTAATATTCAAAAATCTAATTTATCAATCTCGTAAACAAGTTGTTTAAATCTTAATTGCAGATTCAAAAGCAATTTCAATTAACGTCAATCATAATTCAGTTGATCATATCTTTTAATCCGTTCATCGAAACAATTCGATATCCAAATGAAAAGTCATTGATTTTTCGTCAGCTTTCCAAAAACATGCATATCATATACCTTTTACCAGTAATATATGTATTTAATTCGTGATTCATCATAAACTGTTTAATGACGAAATTTAGCATACAAGCATGTATAAATATATATACTCGAGCACAATTAATATATAAAAGATAAAATATGAGTACTTACGTATCAATATTGAGATTCAATATTGTAGGAAAGTACGTAGATGCAACGGAGATGATAAACACTAGGTTTGATTCACAAATATACCCCCAAACATTACCCATAACCTCCTTGGCAATAACCCATAATTTTCTTAGCTCTATCTCGCTTGAAAACATTTTGAAAGTGACACGCTCATAACCTCGTCGTAGTATTTTATGTATAATACTAATTAATAATATTAATAATAATAAGATTAATAATAATATTAATAATAATAATAATAATAATAATAATAATAATAATAATAATAATAATAATAATAATAATAATAATAATAATAATAATAATAATAATAAAATACGGAGTAATATATGATGTGTGAAAACTAAGCCAAAAATCGAGCAATTTATAGAACCTTTTCTTAAAAAGTACCCCATGCGATCGCATGGGATTTGTGCTTCAAGGCCATGCAATCGCATGGCCCTCTGATCCAGCTCACCAACTTTTGTTTTCTTGTTTGTCGACATATTTATTTATTAATATATAATATATATATAATTTATATTAATTAATTATATATTATATTATATTCTCGTACATAGTTGACTTGAAATTTTCGTTCCGAGGTCTCGTACGTTGTCACTCGACTTATGCCCCGATTCCGGTTTCTCGAACGCATTTTCGTATGCTTAGAAAACTATCACTTTACATTTCGTGACTCGTACCTTTGTCAAAATATAGTCTTAAATTATCAATAAACTATACCACTCAAAGTATATCTTAATCTTTCGAGTGTTTTGGTCATTTACTTCTATAAATCATTGTCTCGTTATTTATTAATATAATAGTATTTATCAAATGTTTCATAACCAAATTAATATCTATTCTCAATATTTATAAACACATTTTAAAATACATCTCACAAGTTATTCATATACTTAATTCTAACAGTTAATATTCTTTATTTTTGTATATGTCCAAATTACGTTATTTAAACAAACACACTTAATTAACCAATTCTATTATATCGAAAAACGTTTTTGCACGTTCGAAACACAATCAATTAAATATTATGCAGTTTAGTTTACCACTAACTTTTATCTAACTTTTGTCATCAAACACTTTACCATTTATTACGAATACCGTTAAAAAGGAATAAATTCTCAAATCAGTGTGGACCTCATAACAGAGACCTAATAAATATCTTTTAATTCAATTGTTTGGCATAATATTTTAACTTCGTAGTTGAATATATCAATCAGATAATCAAACCAATAAGTTTAATGCACATTATCATTTACTTAACACTTTGTTACGTTTTCAGGTTATAGTATATGTATCTATTTACATATAATTGTTCGCGAATCGTCGAGAACAACCGAAAGGTATTTGAATAGTTCAAAAATTTTGAGATTCAGTTTTACAGACTTTGCTTATCGTATTGAAAATGTTAATCATACAAAGATTAAGTTTAAATTTGGTCAGAAATTTCCGGGCCATCACAGTACCTACCCGTTAAAGAAATTTCGTCCCGAAATTTGAGTGAGGTCGTCATGACTAACAATAAAAATGTTTTCATGCTGTATATGTGTTGATAAATAGAGTTTTATCACCGTTAAATAATATGGATAAAACAATCCGATTATTCGAAGCGTATGAGAGAAGTTATCGTAATAGAGTGAAATAGGAATTCGTCTTATCTTTTGACGTAGTATCGATTAATTTCCGGAATTCAAGGATTAAAGAAGATCTTTGTAATCTAGATAAGATTTGATTCTTCGGTGATTAAGAAAATTATGATTTCCTTTGATTAAATGCGTAATCTGCCTCGAGTGTTATGTCTGATATTTTTCTATAAATTGACCTCTTTCGTTTCATTTATTTTCACCACTCCTATAATCTTCTTCCTCATTTCATACTTCCAAAAGATTGTGAAATGCTTCATCCAGTTCTGATTCTTGATATACTCCTAACTTTTATATCTGTCATTCTTCTTTTTCATCTACCACCAGAGGAAGTTATTTTCTTCTACTATTACCTTGGGGTTATAGTATTTTTCATTCTCCCGTGTCTTTATATTGCTATACGCATTGATATAAACGGTTTGTAATATATGTGTTGTTGTCAGGCTTTATATTTTCCCTTATATTTAGGAGTTCCATACTTTCGTTTTTTTCATCCCGACTTCAAGTCAAGCGAATAATGGTCCAGAATTCGTAGCTATACATTTCGGAATGAACATAGTTAATGTTCTAAGAAAGAAATTGTAATGACACGATCTTGATTTGTCAAATTACCAGAATATCTGGAAAAGACCGAATCATCAAGAAAAGTATTTTCTTGATATATTTAGAGATTAAATAGAATGAAAGAGTTATGTAACATGGTTCATGATGAGGGTGTGATCTGTGAACCTTTATCACGTTCCATTAGAAACTCAGCATAACTTACTGTAATATAATCACGTTGATCAAGTGTCATTATATTATACTAACTCATGCTTCAGTTCCCAACATTACTTCAAAACATCCATTTTTTTCAAATTTTTCAGATTTTAGAAACTAAAATAGTTTCTTTTATGATGTAACACAGATAGTGCGAAGAGATGAATGATTTCCGATAAGAATAGGTATGAAGATATCTCCAGAAATATCGAGGATATTTATAATGAAAGATACGACGATATCTTAGAATTTCTAATATCAGAGGATGATGCAAAAAATCTGTCTGTGAAGGTTTAGAATAAGAAGTAAGGTTCTTACTAATGGTTTCAGCAGTCACTGAATCATTTGGATTCTTTGAAGGCAGGTTCAGTCTTTGTGATTTATCCACAGCCTCTTTCATACTTTACTCAATCCGTTTTTCAGTTCCAAACCTTCTCTTTTTCTCAGCTTTACCACCATACTATTCTTTATCATCAAACTTTTGACTGTTAAGGTCGTTTACAGTTTTTGCTGCTTCATCAACATTTTTCCAAAATTCGGAGAACTAGTTTCGTAGTTTGAGGTGTTTTTCGGAAACTTCACATTCGAAGTATGTAAGTCCAGGAGGTAGACGTTATATGTACACATATAACTGTTGACGTAGACGTGCTGCAAGATTTCAAAATACTGATTGCTAATTCCCGATAGTTGGTATGACAATTGCCGTTACAAGATGTGGATGAGTACATGATACGGTTTCAATGAGTATAAGGATTTTTCGGAAGGTCAAGATCAATGAAGTTGTTGGTAAATTTACTGCTAATGTGGTGGAACATGAAAGGTTCCCCAGTAACAAAAACGTATATGCCAAAGTTACAAGTCTGAGAGGTCATCGTTGACTGGTTGAATGGTTGATAATACTGAATACTTTGAAAAGGAATTGCAAGGTTATTTTTGGTAAAAACAATGCTAAAGGATCTTGCACAGATTTAAAGTCAAAGTATAGCTTTGAAAGATGTAGAGATCTAAGAATGATGTCACCAGTTCAGAGTTATGGCTTGGATTCTGATCTGTCGATATCAGAATATGTGATTGAATTTGTATGAAATGATTGTGTATCATTGTGAAGATAGTGAGTATAGTTAATGATTTTTGAATCAAAATTGAAGAATGTACAGTGTAACATATTAATTGTGAACTTAAATATTTCTCGAGTAGTACCTACCCGTTAAAGATTTCACAATTAATACTTTGTACAAAAGAATTTTTATTACCGTCTTTATGAAAATATATGTATGTATATTTTCTTCAGATCTAATACAGATTTAATGAGTTAATATCATATTAAGCTCATTTGATTTACAGCTTGACTTAGAAATGATTAATCTCTAAAACATTAAAGATTACATAATCTTTGCGGAGTTTTTCACTAATGAAATCAGCACTTCATTATTTATTCTTATTGATATTCCTCGGGGAAGGATGTTGATGCTCGTGGAATTTTTGTGATCCCTACAAGGCACAGATTATGTTTTCTGGAAAGTTTCGAGTATATCGAAATTAAAAATGTAAAATCAATTATGTAATTGATTAATACACTTGGTTTATTATGAAATGGAATTCATTGGGTTGAAACAGAGATTGTAGTTAACAATGGTTAAGTTGTTAAGGAAGGATGTATATCATTGCATATTAGTAATATGAACTAACCGAGTAGTGCCTACCAGTTAAGATTCACATGTAATAGCTTAGTAAGAAAAGATTTATTTTGATTTCAAAATTCATATAAATTAAATATACATAAAATTTATTCAGGGGAAATGAGTTAATACTTCATCGGTTATTGTTGCTGGTATTTCTTGGTAACTATGGCGCGTATGATGTTGATGTTCAAGGTACATATTGTGATGTTGAGGCTTGCGGTGCGGATGTTGTTGGTGGTGGTAATGGTACTGTTGGGGTTGTTGTCGGTGGTACTGTTGATGTCGGTGATTCTGCTGGTGCTTGTAACCTTTGCACCATATTCTCCAAAGCCACTACCCGAGCGCGAAGCTCGTTGACTTCTTCTACTACACCAGGATGATTGGCGGTTCGGACGAGCGTATGAATAAGATCCAGAATTTGAGAGAGTATATGATCATGACGAGATATTCTGGAGATGAGAGAGAAAATGGTATTACGAACAGGTTCGCCGGTAAGTGCTTCAGGTTCTTCGCCAAGAGGGCAATGTGGTGGATGGAAGGGATCGCCTTCTTCTTGTCTCCAATAATTAAGTAGGCTACGAACCCATCCCCAATTCATCCAGAATAGGTGATGGCTGATTGGTTGATCCATTCCGGTTACACTTTCTTCAGAGTTCAGGTGAATATCCATATCGGAATAGCTGTCGGAATTTAAGGAATTTGAACTAGATACGGGATCCATCTTG
This sequence comes from Rutidosis leptorrhynchoides, assembly GCF_046630445.1. Lineage (NCBI taxonomy): Eukaryota > Viridiplantae > Streptophyta > Magnoliopsida > Asterales > Asteraceae > Rutidosis > Rutidosis leptorrhynchoides. Next base: position 67,197,039 of record NC_092334.1, read on the forward strand.
TATAATTAGAGAGATGATTTTTGATATGAAATAGATTATAGAATTTAGATTGGTACTCTTCAATACATAATTTACATATGTATATATAATACCAAAATCCCGTAAATTACGGAGAAATTTTCAGAAGATGGCAGTCAAAGTTTACTGTAATAGATATGCCAAGATATGAATTTTGTCTATACACTATCTATGCAATCAATGCAATAAGACGCGTTTAGACTTAAGATGATAGACAGGTAATTTCTGACAAGAAATGATAAGTAAAACTTTTGACATGCAGACACAGTCGAAGTCCAGAATTACTAATGCATCCTAACAACTATCAGTTAGACACACTTATGCAAGACCTGGTTCACTAGGACCAACGCTCTGATACTAACTGTGACGATCGCTCCAAATCCATATGGACAAACACGTCATTCATTGATTTCATTGCGAGGTATTTGACCTCTATATGATACGTTTTATAAACATTGCATTCTTTTCAAAAGGTACACAATAAATGAATATCAATTTCTAAGGTTTTCAACGTTTGATGATTTATACATATAGACAATCACCATAAATAATAGTTTACCATAATACATCTGTTGATAATGAAGTCAAAATAAGATACACGATGATGATTTTGTGAATGCAAAGTTTTCTTGAATAAAGCATGTATGACTCCATGCACATAGCTTGTATCACATATAAGCAAACAGCGGAAGACTTCTAGAAACCTGAGAATAAACATGCTAACAAGTGTCAACACAAAGGTTGGTGAGTTCATAGTTTTAGTGTTTCGCATAATCTGTATATAAAGGTGGATCACAAGATTTCAGTTGTTTCATCCAGAAACGTTTATCAAAATATTCTACGAAATTGAGCACCCTGGTAACTAAACTTAACGTGTATATAATTTGTACCCTTTGTATAATCATCTTAATAATACACGCAAACCAACGTGTACGCTTCTCAAATAGCATACGTCCGTTAAAAGGCTAGTGCTCTAGCTCGGACGGGGATATCAAGCCCTATGGATCCATATATAACTACTCGCTCCCACCAGTTCTTATAACCGGCAGTTACTAGTTACCAAAGCTAAGGGATTTTCGGTTCAAACTCGGTGTAGAATTTAGTATGTACTTGTATCCATTGCGTTTTAAAATAAATTGCATGTATTCTCAGCCCAAAAATATAGATTGCAAAAGCAATTAAAAAGGGAGCAAATGAAACTCACCTTAGCAGCATATAAAGTCGTTCACCAAAATGTGACCGAAGCTCGGAATGCAAAATTAATCATAGATCTCAACCTAGAGAACATATGTTGGTCAATAAATGTCTATCAAGCTAGGTCTGGTCATAGTGTATCACAATCCTAATGCTCGAGATCGACATACAAAAGTTATCCAAAGTCGTTTCAAAAAGTCAATTTTGATAGTTGTTTAACAAAATGAGACGTACCTTATATAAGGATTCATTTACTCGGTTGGTAATATTCAAAAATCCAATTTATCAATCTCGTAAACAAGTTGTTTAAATCTTAATTGCAGATTCAAAAGCAATTTCAATTAACGTCAATCATAATTCAGTTGATCATATCTTTTAATCCGTTCATCGAAACAATTCGATATCTAAATGAAAAGTCATTGATTTTTCGCCAGCTTTCCAAAAACATGCATATCATATACCTTTTACCAGTAATATATGTATTTAATTCGTGATTCATCATAAACTGTTTAACGACAAAATTTAGCATACAAGCATGTATAAATATATATACTCGAGCACTAGACATGGATACACAATTAATATATAAAAGATAAAATATGAGTGCTTACGTATCAATATTGAGATTCAATATTGTAGGAAAGTACGTAGATGCAACGGAGATGATAAACACTAGGTTTGATTCACAAATATACCCCCGAACATTACCCATAACCTCCTTAGCAATAACCCATAATTTTCTTAGCTCTATCTCGCTTGAAAACCATTTTGAAAGTGACACGCTCATAACCTCGTCGTAGTATTTTATGTATAATACTAATTAATAATATTAATAATAATAAGATTAATAATAATAATAATAATAATAATAATAATAATAATAATAATAATAATAATAATAATAATAATAATAATAATAATAATAATAATAATAATAATAATAATAATAATAATAATAATAATAATAATAAAATACGGAGTAATATATGATGTGTGAAAACTAAGCCAAAAATCGAGCAATTTATAGAACCTTTTCTGAAAAAGTACCCCATGCGATCGCATGGGATTTGTGCTTCAAGGCCATGCGATCGCATGGCCCTCTGATCCAGCTCACCAACTTTTGTTTTCTTGTTTGTCGACATATTTATTTATTAATATATAATATATATATAATTTATATTAATTAATTATATATTATATTATATTCTCGTACATAGTTGACTTGAAATTTTCGTTCCGAGGTCTCGTACGTTGTCACTCGACTTATGCCCCGATTCCGGTTTCTCGAACGCATTTTCGTATGCTTTGAAAACTATCACTTTACATTTCGTGACTCGTACCTTTGTCAAAATATAGTCTTAAATTATCAATAAACTATACCACTCAAAGTATATCTTAATCTTTCGATTGTTTTGGTCATTTACTTCTATAAATCATTGTCTCATTATTTATTAATATAATAGTATTTATCAAACGTTTCATAACCAAATTAATATCTATTCTCAATATTTATAAACACATTTTAAAATACATCTCACAAGTTATTCATATACTTAATTCTAACAGTTAATATTCTTTATTTTTGTATATGTCCAAATTACGTTATTTAAACAAACACACTTAATTAACCAATTCTATTATATCGAAAAACGTTTTTGCACGTTCGAAACACAATCAATTAAATATTATGCAGTTTAGTTTACCACTAACTTTTATCTAACTTTTGTCATCAAACACTTTACCATTTATTACGAATACCGTTAAAAAGGAATAAATTCTCAAATCAGTGTGGACCTCATAACAGAGACCTAATAAATATCTTTTAATTCAATTGTTTGGCATAATATTTTAACTTCGTAGTTGAATATATCAATCAGATAATCAAACCAATAAGTTTAATGCACATTATCATTTACTTAACACTTTGTTACGTTTTCAGGTTATAGTATATGTATCTATTTACATATAATTGTTCGCGAATCGTCGAGAACAACCGAAAGGTATTTGAATAGTTCAAAAATTTTGAGATTCAGTTTTACAGACTTTGCTTATCGTATTGAAAATGTTAATCATACAAAGATTAAGTTTAAATTTGGTCAGAAATTTCCGGGTCATCACAGATGCATTGCTAGATTCAGAGTTATTGTTGGTATGTAGCGCAGCCTGTACTGCGGCTATGTTTGCAGCAAGAAAGGTACGAAATTCCTCTTCGCTCATATTCATGGTGTGTCGAGTAGTCGGTGCCATTTCCTTCAAAATAGCCAACTGAATTGAGTTAATCATACAGAATATTAAGAGTAGTCAATAGTATTTCGTAGCATAATATGAACTCATTTATAAAAGCTTTTTCTTCATATTAGCGTTTTATAAGTTTAAATTCGGGTAATACCTACCCGTTAAGTTCATACTTAGTAGCTAATATACAATTCAACTACTACAATTCCATATGAAAAAACTGATTATAATAATATATCACATACAAATATTCTTCAAACTTACAACTTCGCTATATTACATATAACATGAAATATAGTACACTATGATACAGGACAGTTTTGAAGATAAATCTAGTTAATACGCAAGTTTTTCAACAAAGAAAATAAAGACACGTAATTCATAAGTCCAGAAACAAGTCATGCATTCTGGTTTTACTAAGACGACTTCCCATCCTTGGTCTTGTGGAAAATAACCTTTATGACCATTGGCTAGGCAGCATGTTGTAATGTCGTCAAAAGGACGAGGGTTTCGTAATGTCCAACAGCCCCGTAATAATCTAAAAACCTTGTTTCTCACCCCAACTACTGAATCCGTCACTTGTGGGAAGGTTTTATTTAAAAGTTGCAATCCAATGTTCTTTTTCTCACTTTGGTAAGAAGCGAACATCACTAACCCGTAAGCATAACATGCTTCTTTATGTTGCATGTTAGAAGCTCTTTCTAACTCACGAAATCCTATGTTGGGATATGTTGAGTCAAAATAGGTTCTTAACCCGTAGCGTAAAATTGCATTTGGGTTCCCCGCATTTAATGCTTTAAAGAAAACACGGCGTAACTTACGGTCTCCCCAATGTGATATACCCCACCTATCAAGGGAAAGCCTTTTATAAACTAAGGCATTTCCGGAAAGTCTTTCAAATGTTTGACAAGTTAATTTCGCCATAACTAAATGTGCTGATGAATTCTGACTGACTCTAGACAAGATTTCCTCAATCATATCCTCTGGTAGGTCTTCTAAAATATTCGGTTGTCTACCCTTAACGTCCATTTTGTTTTTATACTGTAAAATAGACAAGGATTAGATTCGTAAAAGATAATTAACAAACAATGCAAGCAATTTTTACATAGAACATAAAAGTACAAGCACAGTACAATACATATAATACACAACATGATTACAACCCTCTAATCTGAATCACTGGTTTCTTCTTCTTCGGACTTAGTTCGTTTTCCTAATTTTCTAGGAATATATGATGTTCCTCTAATACGAGCCGTTGTTTTCCATAATGGTTTAGAAAAACCTGGTGGTTTAGAGGTTCTCAGGTCATTGTTACATTTTAGGAAATACGGATGTTGTCGATACATATAAAGTTCATCGGGGTTGGAATCGGGTTTCTCTATTTTTATACCTTTTCCCTTATTATTTTCTTTCGCTTTATTAAATTCGGTCGAGGTAATTTCTATAACATCATCGGAATCCTCATCGGGATCCGATTCATCGAAAAATTGGTAATGCTCCCAATATTTTGCTTCCTCGGCGGAAACACCATTGACCATTATTAACTTTGGTCCGTTGGTTGAGGATTTTCTTTTATTTAATCGATTTACTATAGGTATCAATATTTCTTCCTCCGAAACCTCTTCTTCTTCTGGTTCCTCCTCTTTCGATTCCTCCTCTTCTGGTTCCTCTTCTTCCGGTTCCTCCTCTTCCGGTTCCTCCTCTTCTGGTTCCTCTTCTTCCGGTTCCTCCTCTTCCGGTTCCTCCTCTTCCGGTTCCTCTTCGGGAATTTGTGAATCTTCCTAAAATATATTTGATTCTTCATTATTAATAGGTGAATCAATGGGATTTATACTAGAGGTAGACATCTATCACACAATATCAAACACGTTAAGAGATTAATATATCACATAATATTTACATGTTAATAATATATAGTTTCCAACAACAAAACTGTTAAGCAATCGTTTTTGAAGAAAAACACGGTCGAAGTCCAGACTCACTAATGCATCCTAACAAACTCGGTAAGACACACTAATGCAATTTTTTGGTTCTCTAAGACCAACGTTTGGATACCAACTGAAATGTCCCATTCATATTGATTATAAACGTTCCATATTAATTGATTTCGTCGCGAGGTTTTGACCTCTATATGAGACGTTTTTCAAAGTCTGCATTCATTTTTAAAACAACCATAACCTTTATTTTATCGATAAAGGTTTAAAAAGCATTACGTAGATTATCAAATAATGATAATCTAAAATATACCGTTTACACACAACCATTACATAATGGTTTACAATAAGAATATATTACATCAAAAATAAGTTTCTTGAATGCAGTTTTTACATAATATCATACAAGCATGGACTCCAAATCTTGTCCTTATTTTAGTATGCAACAGCGGAAGCTTTTAATAATCACCTGAGAATAAACATGCTTAAAACGTCAACAAAAATGTTGGTGAGTTATAGGTTTAACCTATATATTATCAAATCATAATAATAGACCACAAGATTTCATATTTCAATATACATCCCATACATAGAGATAAAATTCATTCATATGGTGAACACCTGGTAACCGACATTAACAAAATGCATATAAGAATATCCCCTATCATTTCGGGAAATCCTTCGAACATGATATAAACGAATTCGAAGTACTAAAGCATCCGGTACTTTGGATGGGGTTCGTTCGGCCCAATAGATCTTTCTTTAGGATTCGCGTCAATTAGTAGATCAGTTTACTAATTCTTAGGCTACCAAGAAAAAGGGGCATATTCGGCTTCGATCATTCACCCATATAATGTAGTTTCATTTACTTGTATCTATTTCGTAAAACATTTATAAAACTGCATGTATTCTCATCCCAAAATATTAGATTTTAAAAGTGGGACTATAACTCACTTTCACAGATTTTTACATCGTCAGGAAGTAAGACTTGGCCACGGGTCGATTCACGAACCTATAACAAATATGTGTATATATATATATATCAAAGTATGTTCAAAATATATTTACAACATTTTTAATACATTTTACTGTTTTAAATTTATTAAGTCAGCTGTCCTCGTTAGTAACCTACAACTAGTTGTCCAAAGTTAGATGTACAGAAAAAAAATTGATAAATATTATCTTGAATCAATCCACGACCCAGTGTATACACGTCTCAGACTAGATCACAACTCAAAGTATATATACTTTTGGAATCAACCTCAACCCTGTATAGCTAACTCCCACATTACTGCATATAGAGTGTCTATGGTTGTTCCAAATAATATATATACATGTTCGATATGATATGTCAAAACATTTGCATACGTGTCTATGGTATCCCAAGATTACATAATATATTAGAATACATGTATAATAAAATATAAGTAAGCTAGGATATGATTTGTATAGATTTGTTAAACATTTCCCGTAGCTAAAATAATCAAAAAATATTCAATCTTGTTTTACCCATAACTTCTTAATTATTAAATCCGTTTTGAGTGAATCAAATTGCTATGGTTTCATATTGAACTCTAATTTAAGAATCTAAACAGAAAAAGTATAGGTTTATAGTCAGAAATTTAAGTTACATGTCAATTACTAAAGAGGTAGTCATTTCCGTCGAAAAAACGACATCTTGATGACCATTTTGAAAAACATACTTTCACTTTGAGTTTAACCATAATTTTTGGATATAGTTTCATGTTCATAAGAAAAATCATTTTCCCAGAAGAACAACTTTTAAATCAAAGTTTATCATAGTTTTTAATTAACTAACCCAAAACAGTCCGCGGTGTTACTACGACGGCGTATGTCCGGTTTTACGGTGTTCTTCGTGTTTTCAGGTTTTAAATCATTAAGTTAGCATATCATATAGATATAGAACATGTGTTTAGTTGATTTTAAAAGTCAAGTTAGAAGGATTAACTTTTGTTTGCGAACATGTTTAGAATTAACTAAACTATGTTCTAGTGATTACAAGTCTAAACCTTCGAATAAGATAGCTTTATATGTATGAATCGAATGACGTTATGAACATCATTAATACCTCAAGTTTTCTGGATAAAGCTACTGGAAATGAGAAAAATGGATCTAGCTTCAAAGGATCCTTGGATGGCTTGAAAGTTCTTGAAGCAGAATCATGACACGAAAACAGTTCAAGTAAGATTTTCACTCGAAATAAGATTGTTATAGTTGTAGAAATTGAATCAAAGTTTGAATATGAATATTACCTTGAATTAGAAAGATAACCTACTATAAATAACAAAGGTTTCTTGATCTTAGATGATTACTTGGAATGGATTAGAAAGCTTGGAAGTAGACTTGCAAACTTGGAAGTATTCTTGATTTTTATGAAACTATACTTATGGAATTTATGAAGAACACTTAGAACTTGAAGATGGAACTTGAGAGAGATCAATTAGATGAAGAAAATTGAAGAATGAAAGTGTTTGTAGGTGTTTTTGGTCGTTGGTATATGGATTAGATATAAAGGATATGTAATTTTGTTTTCATGTAAATAAGTCATGAATGATTACTCATATTTTTATAATTTTATGAGATATTTCATGCTAGTTGCCAAATTATGGTTCCCACATGTGTTAGGTGACTCACATGGGCTGCTAAGAGCTGATCATTGGAGTGTATATACCAATAGTACATACATCTAAAAGCTTTGTATTGTACGAGTACGAATACGGGTGCATACGAGTAGAATTGTTGATGAAACTGAACGAGGATGTAATTGTAAGCATTTTTGTTAAGTAGAAGTATTTTGATAAGTGTCTTGAAGTCTTTCAAAAGTGTGTGAATACATATTAAAACGCTACATGTATATACATTTTAACTGAGTCGTTAAGTCATCGTTAGTCGTTACATGTAAGTGTTGTTTTGAAACCTTTAGGTTAACGATCTTGTTAAATGTTGTTAACCCATTGTCTATTAAATCAAATGAGGTGTTAAATTATTACATTATCATGATATCATGATGTATTAATATATCTTAATATGATATATATACATTAAATGTCGTTACAACGATAATCGTTACATATATGTCTCGTTTCAAAATCATTAAGTTAGTAGTCTTGTTTTTACATATGTAGTTCAATGTTAATATACTTAATGATATGTTTACTTATAATAATATCATGTTAACTATATCTATATCCATATATATGTCATCATATAGTTTTTACAAGTTTTAATGTTCGTGAATCACCGGTCAACTTAGGTGGTCAATTGTCTATATGAAACCTATTTCAATTAATCAAGTCTTAACAAGTTTGATTACTTAACATGTTGGAAACACTTAATCATGTAAATATCAATTTCATTTAATATATATAAACATGAAAAAGTTCGGGTCACTACATTCACCGTCTCTATCTTCCCCGGATCTACTTGAATACCATCTTTGGTCACAATGTGGCCAAGGAATTGAACTTCCCTTAGCCAAAATTCACATTTGGAGAATTTCGCATACAACTTCTCCTTCCGCAACGTCTTTAACACACTCCGCAAATGATGTTCATGTTCCTTCATACTCTTCGAATAGACAAGTATGTTGTCAATGAACACAATTACCGACTTGTCTAACATAGGTTGGCACACTCGGTTCATAAGATCCATGAATGCCGTCGGTGCATTCGTAAGACCAAAAGGCATTACCACAAACTCATAATGCCCGTAAAGAATTCGAAAAGCCGTTTTCTCAATATCTTCCTCACGGACCCGCATTTGGTGATAGCCGGACCGTAGGTCAATTTTAGAAAAATAAGTCGCGCCTTGGAGTTGATCAAACAAGTCGTCAATCTGAGGTAATGGAAAACGATTCTTTATCGTCACTTTGTTCAACTCCCGATAATCGATGCACATCCGTATACTACCATCCTTCTTCTTCACGAATAAAACCGGAGCGCCCCATGGCGAAGCACTCGGTCGAATAAAACCCTTCTCAAGTAACTCTTGGGTTTGATTTAACAACTCTTGCCTTTCCGTTGGCGCTAAACGATAAGGAGTTTTAGCAATGGGGGTAGCCCCGGAACCAACTCAATGCGAAATTCAACTTGTCTTTCCGCCGGAACACCCGGTAACTCATCCGGAAAAACGTCTTCAAATTCATTAACCACCAGAATTTCACGAATGGGTGGTGGCTCATCACGAGTATCAACAACATGGGCAAGAAAAGCCATGCCACCACTAACAAGGAAACGACGTGTCCGTGCAAAAATGCATATCGGCACAAGTCTTCTTCGCTTGTCGCCATGAATAATTAATTCTCCCCCACTTGAGGTCTTCACATGAATAGATTTTTCATGGCATGCAATATTGGCTCTATAACGATCAATCCAATCTATACCAACGACAATATCAAAATCACCCAAAGTCATCGGAATGAGATCGATTTCAAAAGTTTCGGCACCAAACACAACATTACAATTTTTACAAACATCAATCCCTAGCACCGTTTTACCATCTGCTATTTCGACTTCTACCGAATGACTTAACTTAGCTAGCGGTTTATTTAACTTAGGCACAAATCGAGGCAACACAAAGGACAAATTAGCACCACAATCAAAAAGTATCCGTGCCGGATTAGAGTTAACCATAAAAGTACCTGAGACGACTTCATTGGATTGCTTGGCCTCATCATTGGTCATTAAGTAATTTCATCCCCTAGCCGTACCCGCCGCCTTCTCTAACTTCTTTACATGATCATTATTCAAATCGGGACATTCCGGCCTCTTGTGCCCTTCTTTACCGCAATTAAAACAAACGATTTTGTTGGAAGATGAGTTCGTACAATCACGGGCCAAGTGCCCTTGTCGACCACAATTGTAGTACGTGGGCCCAAAACTCTTAGAAGCCCCCTTTCTCACACTACCGACGCTCTCAGTCACACTCTTGCTCTTCTTGTTCGAGTGGCTAGTAGCTTCAAATTTTCTTTTGCCAAAGGTGAAGTCACTCTTTCTTGGAGCAAGCGACTCAAAACCCTTAGCGATATCAAACAATTCATCAAAAGTCTTCGCTGAATTCCTACTAATCCTTTCTTGATAGTTATCATTCAAGGTTCGGTAGAAATCTTCTTTCAACATATGATCATTCGCGTTATATTCCGGGCAAAATTGGGTCTTTGATAAGAAAGTGGACTTGAGAGTGTTCAAATCCATTGACCCTTGCCTTAAAGTACGTAACTCGTCCTTAAGCATTGAAAGATTGGCCGAAGTTCGGTACTCCTTGAAAAATTCTTCTTAAACTCATCTCATGTCAAACTCATACTTTTTTCTTCACCTTAAAGTCGGATTTTCGCGTCCCACCACAACTTGGCATCACCCCTCATCATGCTAATACCAAACCTCATCTTTTTATCGAGAGAGCACTCACTAGTACGAAAACCCCCCTCCATATCGGAGATCCATCGAGCACTCTTGAGTGGGTCTCGCTCACCTTCAAAGGTGGGAGGTTGAGCATCTTTGAAGTTTTTATAGTGGAAGTCTCATCTTCCAGCGTTATCCTCTTTAAGAACAATCTTAACTTGTTCCTTGACTAGATTGACTACTTGTTCGTCAATCAAATCCAAGAACATCTTCTTAACATCCTATAGGAAGGCCGCATGATGCCTTTGCATAATGGCCTCAACCTTGGCCGTAAACTCGACATCCTCACTCGTACCCCCTTCATTGTTCTCGGGTCCATTTCTCGTCTTCATACTATAAAACGGAAATAGGTTAAACAATGAAACGAAAAGACGTAACTTGAAGCATATATGTACATCTCATGCCGCCCCATCTTGCTCAACAATCGTCGTACATCGCTGGTTTAACATGATTTGAACCCATAACAATGGTAGCTAATCATTGTTACACGAGCACGTCACGTTAACTTGCTAGTACAACGTCTATCTCGCTTGATGATTGCAAATACAACACAAAACAATTAGCGCATAGTTAGTTTACCTAACCCTAGGCACTAACCAATCCCCGGTCCAACCCGTCTCCTACAAGTCCCGCATAAAGCGCATTCACGATAAAATCTAAGTCTAGGCACCTATCTCAAGTCGCCTAAATCCCTTAGACCATGCTCTGATACCACTTGTAACAACCAAAACCAATAACCAACCGAATACGCGAAACAAATTTTTTTTTATTCAGAAGAGTGCGCCACGCGCACCACCTCAGGGTGCGCGGCGCGCACAGGCCCAATTCAATTCTGTCCGGTTTTGTCAATTTTCAAATAAAGATCTCCCACTTCCCGACATATTTAGACGAAACGCTTTTCACAACATGATATAATAGTTAAAACTCACACGATTAAATAATAAAATAAGTTTTACGAAACTGGGCCCACATATGCCATAATACGAGTTTCGTACAAAAGTATAAGTTTCAACCGAATTAGTTTAAATTCCAAACGACACTAGAGCATGATGTTTGGGGGTTAAACTACCCAATTCTCGGTCAAACTTCGAAAGCTAATACATCCAAAAGCATCCCCTAACAAACCAAGCGGGATCTCTAATCCAATCGAATGCCCTTACCCTTGTCCACGCCGGAGCCTATAAAAAGATAAACAACGAGAGGGTAAGCAAAGCTTAGTGAATGCAATAATTATACCCATATATATATAATATACATACTTGCAATCACTTACACATATACCGCATACACGCTAGCAATACAATTAGCATACCATCTCATGTACAAAGCTAATAATCTCCAACAAACCGCAACTAGCGTAATCAATAACATATAACCGACATAATACAATATGCTACAAAACAATACACAACCATGGTTAACCATCCTCGCGTCATGGTGCTACCGGCTCTTTGGTTCACACCATATGCATCGGTTATGATGCTACCGGCTCTTTGGTTAACATCACAACCCGATTCATACTCACATTAAAGTGCTACCGGCTCTTTGGTTCACACTCTAACAACTCGTGCCGTAGTGCTACCGGCTCTTTGGTTCACACTACAACACACGTACTATGACGCTACCGGCTCTTTGGTTCACATCATAGCACAATCGCACATACTATGGCACTACCGGCTCTTTGGTTCATACCATAGCATACAAATAAATACATTATATACATACGCATATAATCATTCCACTCACCTTAACGTCTTCGGTGAATGTTTTATACTTCCGCAAGCTTTAAGGCAAAGTACCTAATACAATAAGTACTCAATCAACACACAAACTAGTTGGACTAAACACCAACCATTCACTCATGTGCATTTAATGACTTAAATGCATTAAATGCCCCATTTTCACCAAAACCGTCCATTTAAGGTAAAGACCATCATTAACCACTAAAAGCTAGTGCTTAAGGTCCAACAATACTAACTAATACACAATAAGGGTATTTCATACCCATATTTCCCAACCAGGTCAATCATTAACATCTTGCCCATTTTAAAACCAACACACCCATTGTGAGTCATCTTCAAACCCAAACAACGCCCATTTGCTAAATAACTAGGTGTGCTAGTAATTAACTAACCAATTAAGACACATAAGCACATTTATCATTTCAAAACCCTAGGTTAGTCAACTTTGAGTCCTCATGACTCAATCTTACCCCAAGAACACCAAAAATCACCAAATATGGGTTTTATGTTCATCACTAACTCAAACTCTAACCCTTAAACAAATTAAAATAAGGAAATCAAGATTAGAGCATACCACCACAATCACAACGTAGCTAGTGATTAGATGAACAACTTTAATGCACGCGCCTTGACCCGAAATCAACTTCTTCCTCTTGGATTTGAGCTTTATCACTCAAGAACTCTTCTCTCACTAGAATTTAAGTGGAATGGATAAAGGTAGGTGTTAATGGAGTTATGACACTCCATAAACAGATTTGGTGGCCTTTAACTCTTTCCCAAGTGAATTTACCAAATAGCCCTTCCAAAATATCACATTAAAAGAAACAGAATCCGGCTACAGTAAGGGTGCGCGGCAATCTCCCTTAGGTGTGCGCGGCGCGCACAACGTGCTGGACCATTTCTGACTTCTGTTTAATTACACAATATCACCCACACTTCATGTACCCTATTTACATCTCTATACAATAAGCATTAGGGTCTTACAGTTTGGGACTCTTGAGAGCACTAGAAACTTGATTGGCTGGATTAAGTTCAACATTACTAATTTTGTGCCAGACTCGCTTTGGATCAAACTCATTCGATTTGGAAGTTTCACATTTAGCCAAGTACATGTAGGTAAGATCGGAATGAGAATCGATGTAGAGATCTAGGCATGCCATGAATTGGCACATGTTCAATTGTAACAACCCGACTTTTTCCCGTTACTATCGTTACTTGTCCGTTAAATATTTAACGGTGATTACTTAGAACTTTATGTGTTTAACAAAATTAAATGCATACTTGATCATATTGGATTATTTGAATTAATATATTATATTAATTTATGAACTTATTTCGAATAATGAAATAACTAGAAAACGATACGATTAAGATAATCGCCTAGAAAGCTTTTCAGTTTACGAAACTCAGAAAAAACGATAAAATAATTATTTCTAATAATTGTTGACTTTATGAAAAACTTATTTAATTTATTATTTATTTAGTAAATTAAATTCGATGAATTCGTTTCAATGACTAGTTAACGTTCCGGAGACCCGGTACGGTTAACGGCACTCGAAACGGACCACGCGCGTACAAGAAAATAACGAAACGAATAGTATTTCACTTTTAATAATTATTTTATGCAATTATTATGTTTTAAACATACTTTCAATTTATTAGAATTTATATAGATTAAAAACGCGAGAAATTGACGTTTAACGTTCCGGTTTGCATTTTCGGCTAACGACACTTCAAGGCTCTTAACTGGATTCCATAGAAAGTCATATAGCATCATTTTTGAGTCCATGAACTTCCTTTTAGACTCTCTTGGCCGAAAATTCCCATATATGGGCATCCCTTGATTTAATTTGGCCCACTTGTTAATTACATTCCTTAATAGCTAACCTAGTACACTAATACCTAAAAATAAACCACGGTTCTTCTCCCCTACCCTAAGCCACGAATTTTGCAGCCCCCAAACACCTCTTCCATTGTCTATCATCATCCCCACAAGAACACCACTCAAAACTCAAAATTAGAACAAGTGTCGTGCATTAAAGTTGTTGCTTTCTTCATCCTCTACGCGATAGTACTTGCAATTTGTGATTCTAAGGTATAATTGAAAACCCTAATTGTTTTAGATCTGATTTTTATTCAATTACATAGTGTAATCAAGTCTAGTACTCAATTAATGGTGTCATGCGTTGTTATTTATCGTTTGGTTGCGTAATTAACGTTGTATGCATGAAAAACGAATTTGTATTTTAATGATTTGATTTAATTAACATAAGATATGATCTTTTAATATGTTTAAATAGAAATATATCGAAAAGTTATTAATTTTAGACTCCGATTTTGCGTGATTTCGTTATCGTATGCTCAAGATATGCTTAATCGAAGTTTTCGTTAGGGTTTGCATGATATACGAATTTTCTGAGTTACATGCTTTGTGTTTTAGTTTATATAAAGTGTAATAATGTATTCCTTGTGAAAATTTATGCAATTTGGACTAAAGATTTGCGTCAAAAGGTTATGTAATGCTCCCGATATGATAAAACGAATATTTGATTTGTTAAGTATGCTGAATCAGTTTTTAAGTTCACATAAAAATTTCTAGAATGAATTAGGAATTGATTTAGACTTTGATCTTCTGGAATATGTTACATTAAATGTTACTTAACATGTTTCATTTGTATGTGAACTTACGAGAAAGTGATTTTCCATGAGATATATGCTCGTCTAAATGATATGTCCGATTGATGGTCAAAAACTGATGAGTCTATAATGTTTTGCAAATCTGTATGAATTGGCTAAATCAATGCTTCTAATTATTTTATCACATAAATTTTAAGATTTTTTAAGATGAAACCAATTGGCCGTTCGTCAAAATCTATTTTCTATATTTTATGAAAAATGTTTAAAAACTGACGCGCGGGCAGATATTTCTATAATGAACTCATACTTCCCTTCTGACTTCTGACTTTTAATTATCGTATGAGGCTTTGGCCGGACTTTTTGGAACCGATTTTAAGTCTAGTTATGATCTGGAGTTGATCATAATTATATGATTTATGTGCTATGTGTTATGGATGTATCTCTTTACGACATACGAATTTCTAGAGTATGCTACAAGGTGCGGATAATGCGATTTGCTAAACTACGAGCTATAACATGTTATATGACCTAGGTTTGACTTATTGATCATGTTTGCATGACCTACTGAGATATTTGACTTTAGTTGATCACTATGACCGAGTTGACTTTTGGGTTGACTTTGGTTGACTTTTGTTGACTTGCTTGGATTAGTTGACTTTTACTTGTTCGTTGAGTCAGTCTGAGCACTAGGACTTTGCGTACACTATGATTTGACATTATGACCTATATGTGTATACTTAATATGACCTATTTAACTAGGTTACATTGTTCGGTCGTGATTGTTCGACTACAGTACGATCTGCTAAGATATTTCAGTGCTTTTGCTAAGGTGAGTCTACAGTCCCATTTTCATTAATATTTCTGGGATGAGATACATGCTGCTTTTGAAACTATTTCTTAAACTGTGTTTACAAATGTTTTACATATTAGGCACAAGTAACTTAAATGACTACACATATGAGTTCATAGCTTGATTAACACGTACACTTAATCAGTGTAGCGCCATGATAAGATAAACACGTACACTTAATCAGTGTAGCACCATGATAAGATAAACACGTACACTTAATTAGTGTAGCGCCATGATAAGATAAACACGTACACTTAATCGGTGTAGCGCCATGATAAGATAAACACGTACACTTCGGTGTAGCGTCATGATAAGATAAACACGTACACTTCGGTGTAGCGCCATGATTATATAAACACGTACACTTTGGTATAAACACGTACACTTAATCGATGTAGCGCCATGATAAGACGTGTGCTCGGCTCACGCAAATGTTAAGGTTTTATAATCAAGTGCTCATGATAATGTATACTTTTTCAATGATGTTTTCTAAGAAAATCTTGTGGCCTAACTTACAAAATGATTTACTAAACCTGTAGATTCACTCAACTTTATGTTGATCCGTTTTGCATGTTTTATCTCAGGTATTAGTTACTTCCGCTGTAGAACACTGCTGTTATGTAGAAGTCAAGCCAAGCATTGGGACCAGAGTTAATGCGCCGTTAGTGGATTCTGACTGGGTATTACATCAATTGTCTTTCCTTTCCCCCTAACCTAAATGTGGGGTAGTTGTTTAACCATGGCGAGCGGACCTTGAAATGATCAAACATCAATTACCCTCAAAATTTCTACAAGAATCAAACACTACAAATAAGAACACACAACTAACGAGCACTTAGAACCCGGTTATTATAGCACTTTTTATGTAAGTATTCTTTGCAAGTTCGTCCCAAGAGAGCGGTGTAAGTAGAATAATTAAAACTATTAATTGTCCTAGAGTTTGTTTGATTGGGGGGGGGGGGTTGATTGATTTTAATAAACAACTAAGATGTGCACAAGTAAACAAACTTAAACTTAACAAGTAAAACTAGTAGCAAGTAACAAGTAACTAAGTATTAAGAACTTAAATCAATTAACTAAGTAGTGTTCACTTATCTTATCCTCTCTATGCTTGGATTGCCCCGTTTTACCCAAATTGCTATCGCATTAGTTGTTGAACTATTAAATATTTAACATCACTACCAAATTTTAATCAAATTACACTTTGCGAACTCACATAAGCATTGCATTCTAAGATCAAGTTAAGCATGAATGGTTATTGAGATTATGCTTGGGTTGAAATCACTTAGAACCCTTCAACTATCGAAATCACTTAAGATAATCGAACACCACTATGTTGACTAAAGGCCAATTGAAAACCAACTTAGATCAGGAACACAATCACTTAAATCCTTAATCTAGTTGTCTAGATCACTATAAGTGTTGAAGCATAAATTGATTCACTTCTTTAATCACTAAAAGAGCTACACAATCTATGTAATCAAGGTAAAGCCTAAAACAAATGCATATCAATGGATCTATAGCTAACACAATAACACTTGTTCATGTATTTCATTCAAACAACATCATTCAATTGATTTAGGGGTAAATCTTTGCATTAGAGGATTCATAGATAAGCAAACACAATAGATTTAGCCAATCATGGCTAAGATTACACTAATCATAAGCATTGAAACACAAATAAACATCATCTTAAGATTTTACAAGCAATTGATTCAAAATAGAGTAAGAAAGGTGTCGATTACAACCCAAATACAAAGAGATGAAGATCTAGAGCTAAAACTGTGATGGAACTTGAGCTTGCCTCCTTCAATTCACCTTCAAACTCCAATAGATGATGAAAATCTATTGCAGCTCTCTTGGAAATGGCCTAATCTCTTTTCTTATATAGTGCTGAAAATTCTGGACTGAACAGCGACAGGAGCGCCGCTTTTGGCTCAGGAGTGGTGCTTTTGGCATTCTTCAGGAGCGTCGCTTTTGTGACAAGGAGCGGCGCTTTTGCTGTAAGAGCGGCGCTTTTGGCAATAAGGAACGGCGCTTTTGGCTACTGGTGAAAAATGGTGCCAAAACGTATGCAAGAACGTCGCTTTTCAGTTAGGTGCGACGCTTTTAACCATCTGGAGTAGCGTTCGTATGTTAAGAGCGGCGCTTTTAGAGCTGATTCCTGCACTTGTCATTTTCTTTGCCTCTTTTGATCAAGACTTGGTCAATTTTGCACCAAATCAAGCTTTTAGCCTTGAACCGACACTTTTAGCGCAATTAATCAACTTTCGGGCCCAATGATCCTCAAAACCGAATGAAATGGGGGAGATATTGCGAGATAAAATGTGTATAATTAGAGCAATGTCAATATACAAAACCTTTTTCAATATGCTTAGAATAGTTGCCTTCTTTGTTTTCAAAAGAGTTTTGAACTAAAAGATGTTAATCATGATTAAACACACCTAATGACATCTTAATGACAATTTAGCTTGCAATTAAGGTTAAACACATAAGTGTTGCAAGATATCGTTTTAATCCTAAAGTGTATCTAGACATAATTAGGATGGTTATCAAGTCCCAACTAAAGAGATGCTCTCCTCTTAACCCTTGAAACTATACTTACATGGTTAAGCATAATTAACTTGGAAGATTAGTGTAACTTTCAAGAAGTCTTCACTAGTGTTAAAATGGTCATCTTTGGCATGTTGCAAGCACCAATGAAGATAGATACTTCCTCTCATAACTTGACAAAATAGAGAAGACTTGGGAAATTAAAATTGGAGTGTTGTAGTATGGGATATGAGGTTTGGAATGTAATGGTTTATCTCTTTATGATCAATACAACTAGTCAAAGTATTCCTGTGACGACCCGAAAATTTTCAAACAAATTTAAACCTAATCTGATTATGATTTCGATACGATAAGCAAAGTCTGTAAAGCTGAGTCTCAAAATTTTGGAATAGACTACATGAATGCATTTAACCTTTGACTATTCCTGACGATTCATGAACAATTATTTGTAAATAAATATGTGAACAATATATATATACATATATATATATGATTTTTGTACATAACTAAAATACTATGTTTATTGAAATAAATAGTCGAATATGTTATATGAATGTTACATAATTATTAATATGTAATGTTAATATATTATATGTAATTACAAGTTAAGATTTTAATTGCTATGTTAATATTAGTATCATTATTTTATCATAATATTCTTATCATTATAATTATTATATAAAGTATATATATATATATATATATATATATATATATATATATATATATATATATATATATATATGAAATTCGATAAGTATAAGTTGATATGTTATTAGTATTATTATTATCATTAATAAAAATAATAAATTTATAACTAATAATATAAATGGTACCAATAATAATATTAATATTGTTATTATTATTATTATCTATATTAAAAACCAGTGTTAAAGATATTATTATTATCAGTAGATAATATATTGATATGAAAGATATTGTATATAAATTGATATAGTATTATTATTATTATTATTAGTAATATTGTTATCATTAAAAATATTAGTACTAGTATAATTAGTTTTATTGTTATTAATAATATTATTATTATATATTTTATAGTACTATTATCAATATCATTAGTAATAATAATATTATTATTACTATTATATTACTATAAATTTGTATTACTATTATTTATAATGTTAAGAGTATTATTATTTTAGTTATATTTATTAATAAGATTAATAATAATGTATAAATATAAATATGAATTAAAGAGATATATAAATATGGATATAAATACAGATATATGAATACTGTTATATAAAGATTTTAATTAAAGATATATACATACATATATATATATATATATATATATATATATATATATATATATATATATAGTTACAAATACATATTTATATTTATAAAAGTATATAAATACGAGTAAATACATATATATTTATAAAATCACGTTTTCAGTTTCATGTCGTTATCAATCTAGGATGTAAATTGTTTTTATAACTACAAATTGGTACGAATCGATCCCAATAAGTCCTGGTAACAAACAAAATATGTTACTGTGGATTGGAGCTTTCTTATTTGTCTTCTGAATCAATTTATTTGATCGTACCAATTAAACTAACAAAGAAACGATAAAAGTGTTACATTAGCTGTAATTATATCGGTTAATATCTATATGATACTCCATTAGTGTAATTGGAAATAAAAACAACAAAAATCAAATTAGATGTTGAAGAAACCTGCACGCCATCTCTGTTTTACTTTCATTTTTCAAATTAATCGATTTCTAATGAAATTTCAAAAGTTGTAAATGCAGATAGTTTAGGAATCCAGTAATGAATCTTTCTGTAAGATTTCAAACTCTAATTCCTCAAAACGAGTTCCAATTTTCGAGTCAAATGTAATTTTCAAAAAGTCAAAACTTGGTGTTCATCACAAAATTCGTTTTTGTTTTAACGTTTCTGTTGAAATTGAGAGTTCACAAAGTTTCTAGGGACGATTTACAACCAAATTCATGTTGTAACAATCATTTAAAACGATCTGTATTTCAAAATCAATTTACAACTTGTTCTTCACTATTTTTCTTACTGTTACAACTCTTGTGCTTATTTTTATTTCTATTAATCAAAAGTTATCACTATCTGGGTATTCTGTGTGTTTACAAGTCACAAACGAATTAATAAACTCGTTGTTTTGGTTGTTAAAGTTCACGGATTTGAAATGACGAAGAAGAAGAAATAGGATAGAGTGAGAGATAAGTTAAATAAAAATAGAGTGAGCATTAAAACAGAAAGACATCATATGGAGCCATGGTTTAGGGTGTTTTCGGGGTAGCGAGAGGTTGGGGGTTCGAGCCCGACCGATGGCAGTTTTTATTTTTTCTTAGCTATTTCATCAAGGTAGCCAACTTATTTATTTCTTTATTTATTATTATTATTATTATTATTATTATTATTATTATTATTATTATTATTATTATTATTATTATTATTATTATTATTATTATTATTATTATTATTATTATTATTATTATTATTATTATTATTATTATTATTATTATTTATTATTATTATTATTATTATTATTATTATTATTATTATCATTATCATTACCATTATTGTTATTATTATTATTAATTATTAGTATTATTATTATTGTTAGTATCATTATTAGAATCATCATTTAAACATTAAAATAGGTATTATTATTACTAAAATTTCTATTAAAACTATTATTATTAAAATTACCTTTATTATTAAAAAATAGTATTTCCATAAAAACTATCATTTTTATTTTATCATTATTATTATTTTTATTAAAAATTATTATTATTACTATCATCATCATTATTAGTATTATAATTACTATTATTATGCTTAATCTTGAAACTATTAAATTGCAAACAAAAGAAATTTGCATAAAAATATAGTTATTACATAAGGATACTAATATTACTTAATATTATGTTTTAACTAATATAATGTCATTTATATTAATATAACGTTAATTAATTCATATATCAAATAAGTAATATAATACATATTAAATATTAATGAAATTTTATATAAATATTAATCTAAAAATATGATAAAATATATATATATAAGTGTTCAATTACGATTATACGTATTAATAGATATACAACTGATATAGGTTCGTGAATCTGAGGCCAACCCTGCATTGTTCAGTTGTTCAATATAGTCATATATATTTTTACTACAAAATACATTAGGTGAGTTTTATTTGCTCCCTTTTTAATTGCTTTTGCAATATATATTTTGGGCTGAGAATACATGCAATATTTCATAAATGCTTTACGAAATAGAGACAAGTGATTAAAAATAATATTCTGCGGATTGATGTGCTAGGTAATTTAGTTACATGTTATAAGAGCATGTAAGCGCGAATCCTAAAGATAGATCTATCGGGCTTAACACCCCCATCCTGTAGGCTGCACTACACATAAGAGCTAGTGGGCGGATGTTTAGTACTTCGAGGATTAATTATACACTTGCGAGTGTACATATCCATCTTTGCGAAGATGACTTATTATATTATTGTTAAGGTTGGTTACTGAGGCCTCAACATAAGCAGAACGGTTTTATACACTTGAGAGT
The DNA here is from genome assembly GCF_046630445.1 of Rutidosis leptorrhynchoides. NCBI lineage: Eukaryota > Viridiplantae > Streptophyta > Magnoliopsida > Asterales > Asteraceae > Rutidosis > Rutidosis leptorrhynchoides. The sequence continues at coordinate 67,219,206 of NC_092334.1, forward strand.
GTACATATATTTATAAACGGAAATCTTGTGGTCTATTAATATATTGAAATGATTGTTATGATAAACCTATGAACTCACCAATCTTTTGGTTGACACTTTTAAGCATGTTTATTCTCAAGTACGAATTAAGTCTTCCGATATGCATTTGCTCAATTGAAATATATTACTTGGAGTCATTCATGGCATATTTAGGTCAGTACCTCGCAATGGGGCTAAATGTTGAAGACTTCGTCCAGGAGGATATGGACGGGTCGTTACAGTTGGTATCAGAGCGGTGGTCGTAGCGAACCAGGTCTTGCATTAGTGTGTCTAACATGTAGTTGTCAGGATGCATTAGTGAGTCTGGACTTCGACCTAGTAGTTGTTAGGTTATATAAATAAGTCTGGACTTGAACCTGGTCTGCATGTCAAAAGTTTTGCTTATCATTTGTGTCAAAAAAAAAATTATCTACCTACCATCTTTAGTCTAGACACATCTTACTGCATTGATTGCATGAATAGTGTATAGACAAAAATTCATATCTTAGCGTATCTGCTAATTCATATCTTAGAGTATCTGTTACTATAAACTTTGCCTGACATATTCCGTAAACTCCTCCGTAATCTACGAGATCTTCTGTACTATATGCAGATATTCTATGTAATTAGAATATCATCCGATAACCGAAAATCATTTCCTATCGAAAACCCTTTATCTGACCGTACAAGATGGAACTCGCAACTAGTTCAAGTCCCTCGGATTCCGATATGGATTTCCACTCAAGCTCCGAACGCAGTGTAACCGGAATGGACCAACCAATCATCCATCCCCAGATAGGTTCGTAGCTTACTTAATCATTGGAGACAAGAAGAAGGTGATCCCTTCCATCCACCACATTCCCCTCTTGGTGAAGAACCTGAAGCACTTACCAGCAAACCTGTTCGTAATACCATTTTCTCTCTCATTTCCAGAGTATCTCGTCATGATTATATACTATCTCGAATTCTAGATCTTATTCATCCACTCGTCCAAACCAACAATGTAACGACCCGTCCTTATCCACCTGGACGAAGTCATCAACATTTGGTCCCATTGCGATGATCGACTCCAAGTAATGTCCTTAAAATGAGCAAATGCATAGCGGAAGACTTAATTCGTACCTGAGAATAAACATGCCTAAAAGTGTCAACCAAAAGGTTGGTGAGTTCATTAGTTTATCATAACAATCATTTCAATATATTAATAGACCACAAGATTTCCGTTTATAAATATATGTATACTCGCAAGTGTATAAAAGTATTCTAAGTGGTTGAGCACTTGGTAACCATACTTAACATTTAATCAACGTCGCATATTCCCTTTATTATGAAATCTCACTACACTGTACCAAGTGTAGTCACTGAAACGAAGTACTGTGCAACCGTTGAATACTGGTCGTCCAGCCCGGTTGGGGTTGTCAGGCCCGATAGATCTATCAACAGGATTCGCGTTTACAATACCCATGTAAATAGTAGTTACCAAGCTACAGGGAAATATGCCAGTGGTACAACTCAACGTAGAATGTATTTTAAGTACTTGTGTCTATTTCGTAAAGCATTTATAAAAGTAGCGCATGTATTCTCAACCCAAAAATATATATTGCAAAAGCAATTAAAAAGGGAGCAATTGAAACTCACCATACTGTATTTTGTAGTAAAAATACATATGACGTCATTGAACAAATATAGGGTTGGTCTCGGATTCACGAACCTATATCATTTATATATATATTAACACATATAATAACAAGTAACAAGTTTATATTAATATTGTTAATATACTTCTTATATTTATAATTTGTATGTTATATATATATATATATATATATATATATATATATATATATATATATATATATATATATATATATATATGTCATAACTCGACCTTAACCATAAGGACGAATACAATAACATATGATTTCATCGCGAGGTATTGACCTCTATATGCGACACTTTTCAAAAACTGCATTCGTTTTTACAATACAAACCATAGCTTTTATTACAAATACAAGGTTTAAACAACTTAATAATGATTATCGTTTCTTAGACTTACAAACTTTACATGTGATAATAACAATACGACCTCCAACATATTTTACATTACAAATCCTCCGATATGCAGTTTTATTTTTGACACAAATATGCATACTCAAGATCTTGCTTAAATTCAACATGTTGCAGCGGAAGCTTTTAGTTATCACCTGAGAATAAACATGCTTAAAACGTCAACATAAAGTTGGTGAGATATAGGTTTAATGCCGGCAGCGTTATAAATATAGACCACAAGATTTCATATATAAACGTTTTAATAAAAATATTCTAAGTTGTTGAGCACTTGATAACCATACTTAACATTTAATCAACGTCGCATATTCCCTTTATTATGAAATCTTACTACACCGTACCAAGTGTAGTTACCGAAACGAAGTACTGTGCAACCGTTGAATACTGGTCGTCCAGTCCGGTTGGGGTTGTCAGGCCCGATAGATCTATCAACAGGATTCGCGTTTACAATACCTCATGTAAATAATAGTTACCAAGTTACAGGGAAGTATGCCAGTGGTACAACTCAACGTAGAATATATATTTTTAATCACTTGTGTCCATAACGTAAATCATAAAATGCATGTATTCTCATCCCGAAATATTTAGAGTTTAAATGTGGGACTATATACTCACCTTTTCCTTGAAGGTATTTAACTCGACTTGGTCTCCGATAGATATCACGAACCTAACCATATATATAATATATCAACATATTTTCTTTTCAAGTAATCGTTACATATATATATATACTTATAATACTTTTAATATTTTTCTTAGTCCGTAGTTAGCAGTCTGTTGTTAATGGTCCACAATTAGTTGCTCAATAAAATAAATAAAGACCCCATCATATTCGTATTGATCAGAATTAATCTCGACCCATGGTACCATGTTGTCAAATGACGTGTTGCGTACATAAAGTACCGTGTTGTCAGATGACGTGTTGCGTACAATCATGAGGTCTTATGATTAATCTTCTCGTGTTGTTTACGGGTGGTCCTGGAATATATAAAATCAAATCATAAGTAAATATATATTAAATATTATGTTAATTAGCCAAGATATGATTAATCCGATTTTGTCATAATATGATATATTACAGGTTTTGAAGTGTTTTAAAAATCAAATTAGAAGGATCTATTTAGTTTGCGAACAGGTTTGAAATCATTCAAACTATGTTCTTGTTGTTAAAAATTTTATAACACAAAATAAGATAGCTATATAAATATGAATTGAATAAGATTATGAATAAGGTTACTACCTCAAGTTACTTGGATAAAGCTACTGGAAAAGATAGAAAATAATCTTGATCAAACTTTCTTATGATGATTATAGGTTGTTCATGAAGCTAGTTCTTCATGAGTATTTGCTGAGATTGTGAAGAACACTTAGAGTTCCTAAGAGTGTGTTTTTGGTTAGAGAAAGATGGTTGTAAGAATGAAATGAAAAACCAGGGTGATGGTGATACTTATAGGACAGTCTGGTTGTTGAGGGAACAAGGACAAATTATTGTGTCAAAAGTATTTATATGTTGGTCAATATTTGTCTAACAATTTTTGGTCAAGTCATAGTGTACCACAATCCTAATGCTCGAGACTAATATGCAAAAGTCAACAAAAGTCAACTTAACCCAAAATGACTTCTAAAATTTATACGTGTTTATTATATAACTTAACTATAGTCATTTTATATATTTAAATATATTTATTAGATTTTATAATAATAAAATTCATTTATTAATAAAAATTTATATTAACGTTTATATATGATAAAATATACTTTTATATATCTTAAGTAGTAAAATTTATAAAGTTAACTTAATATCGTAAAACTATAGTGGTAAGTATTATTAATGTAATTATATTACGCGTGGTGAAAAATATCTTTGTATCCCCTATTTATTTGATAAAATAATATTGATCATAATAATAATAAGTAAAAGTTGTATTATTTTGTAATAATAATTATTATTATTCTATAAAAAAATAACAATATTTATATTTACTAAAAATGTTATTATGATAAAATGATAATACTAACATAATAGTAATAATGATATTTTATAATAACAATGATATTTCTATTAAAATAATAACGACGATAGTAATAATAATCATTTTAACAATAATACTAAAATTCGGTTGACTATAACTTCTAATCCGTTCATCGAAACCATTCGATATCTAAATGAAAAGTTCTTAATTTTTCGCTAGCTTTCCAATGACATGCATATCATATACCCTATCTCAGTAGCATATGTATCTAATTCAGGATTCAACAAACTTATCTAAGGACAATATCGAATGTACAAGCATGCATAATCCTATATACTCGAGCACTAGTCAGGGATACACTATTGAAATATAAAAGTTAAGTTATGAGTGCTCACGTATCAATATTGAGATTCAATATTGCAGGAAAGTACGTAGAAGAAACGAAAATGATAAACGTTAGGTTGACCTCACGAGCAATACCCTCGATCAATACCCATAACCTCCATAGCTATAACCCATAATTTCCTTAGCTCTATCCCGTTTGAAAACTTATTTTGAAATCGTCTGAGTATAACTCCGTCGTAGTATTTTATGTATACTAATAATATCTTGAAATAATACAAAGAAAATATATATATGTAATTCGATTGAGAGAGTTTAGAGAAATATATTTTCAAGTTTCTATGAAATAATGAAACCTATTGAATTCTATTTATAAAAAAATTTTGAATTATTAAAGTGAATTATTAAAGTATGAAATATTAAAGTGAATTATTAAAGTATAAATTATTAAAGTGAATTATTAAAGTATAAATTATTAAAGTGAATTATTAAAGTGAATTATTAAAGTATGAATTATTAAAGTATGAATTATTAAATTTAAAGTAAAGTAAAAGTAAAGTAAAGGTAAAGTTAAAGTATAGTAAAAGTATAAAACTATATACGTATAATACGTGTATAAATATATATAATATTAATTTAAATCGTTATATATATTTAATAAAATAAAATATAAATATCGTTATCTTTATCATACTAGTTAAGTAATGAGTTGTCAAAAGTGGTTCTAGATATTTATAAAAGATATATACGTTTTAATAATAAAGTTCTTTTTAAACTGAAAACGTTTTTTGTACTTTTGAAACTAAATCAAATAAATATGATAATTTTGTTTTCCAAAACTAAATATATTTAAGAATCATTTTGTTAAAAGGTTAAAATAATGGAAATCGTTATATCATAAAACATTTTAGAAAAGTAGAATTATATATATTCATAATAGGTTTCAAGTTTTTAAATTACAGTCTGTTGGTGAAGCATGGGATAAAGTCCAAAGGTTAAATAAACGTATGAAATCATCTTAATAAAAAATGTTGAGTTACTTAACTTGTCGATATCCAACATCTAAGTTATTTACACTCCACGTTCTTATTTTCATATTAAATAAAATGAAAGTTAACATAGTTATCTTATCAAGGTCACGAGGAAAATATTATAAAACATGCCTTGGAAATTAAACAGGAATTTCCACTAACCCTTATCTAGTTCCCGTTAATTGACACATTTGTTCTTATTTATAAATCACTTTACCATTTTCCGAATGTTATCAAAAAGAATAGATTTCTTAAATCACAGTGGACCTCATAACATAGGCCCGTAATCATATCATAATGTATCTGATAATTCAATCATTTGATATTATCTCTTAATTCTGTCAATAAATATATCGAAACAAATACGTTCATGTAAAGTATCATATATCTAATACTTTGTTAATGTTTTCAGTTAATATTATATATTATATATACATATCTATATACACATAATTGTTCATGAATCGTCGAACACGGTCAAAGGATAATTGATTACATGAATGTAGTTCCAAACTTTTTGAGATTCAACATTACAAATTCTACTTATCGTGTCGGAAACATATAAAGGTTAAGTTTAAATTTGGTCGGAAATTTTCGGGTCGTCACAGACTATATACTCACCTTTTCCTTGAAGGTATTTAACTCGACTTGGTCTCCGATAGATATCACGAACCTAACCATATATAATATATCAACATATTTTATTTTCAAGTAATCGTTACATATATATATATATACTTATAATACTTTTAATATTTTTCTTAGTCCGTAGTTAGCAGTCTGTTGTTAATGGTCCACAATTAGTTGCTCAATAAAATAAATAAAGACCCCATCATATTCGTATTGATCAGAATTAATCTCGACCCATGGTACCATGTTGTCAAATGACGTGTTGCGTACATAAAGTACCGTGTTGTCAGATGACGTGTTGTGTACAATCATGAGGTCTTATGATTAATCTTCTCGTGTTGTTTACGGGTGGTCCTGGAATATATAAAATCAAATCATAAGTAAATATATATTAAATATTATGTTAATTAGCCAAGATATGATTAATCCGATTTTGTCATAATATGATATATTACAGGTTTTAAAGTGTTTTAAAAATCAAATTAGAAGGATCTATTTAGTTTGCGAACAGGTTTGAAATCATTCAAACTATGTTCTTGTTGTTAAAAATTTTATAACACAAAATAAGATAGCTATATAAATATTAATTGAATAAGATTATGAATAAGGTTACTACCTCAAGTTACTTGGATAAAGCTACTGGAAAAGATAGAAAATAATCTTGATCAAACTTTCTTATGATGATTATAGGTTGTTCATGAAGCTAGTTCTTCATGAGTATTTGCTGAGATTGTGAAGAACACTTAGAGTTCCTAAGATGGTGATACTTATAGGACAGTCTGGTTCTTGAGGGAACAAGGACAAATTATTGTGTTGAATTTTTGAGTAATAATGTATGCTAGCTTACAAATAAGATTCCCTCTTATCTAGGGCAGATCTAAAGCTGATAAGGATATTGATTTGATGTGTATTTACTAATAGTAAACACGTATGGATGATGAGTATGATACGGTAAAAGAAGCTCAAAATCGGGCTTTTATTTTGGGTCCAACCGGGCCAAAAATAAAATTTTAAGACATTTTTAATAAAGCAATGTTAGCCCAAAAAAAAATTTCCAAGCTGACCTGGCAGCTCGACCCCAGCCAGGGGCTCTGCCCCTTGGACCCCGCTTATCGGGGGCGCTGCCCCCGAACCCCCGTCATAATCAAGATAAGTTCAAACAAGTGTGCACTCCACACTTCCCCAAACTTGTTCGATATTTATCAAGATTATTTTGGTTACAAATTAATCCCATTACACTTAAATCATATTGGTGACATAAATCACAACACATTATAGATTGTAAGTATATATGTCAAAGAACGTTACATATAGTTATCGTTTTGAAAACTTAAGTTAGTGGTCTCAAAGTATACTTATAACTCATTGTTGTTAGTTCACAATGAAATGTTAAACCATCCTTAAATCATGTTAAATATGTATAGATATGTACATATACATAATCGTATAATTATCGTGTGTTATATAGTTCGTGATATCATCGGTCAAATTGGACGGTCAAACGTTGTGTAAAACTCTTTTCAAAAATATAAGTCTCAACAATTTGAATTGCTTATCATGTTGGTAAGGTTTAATTTGTGTAAATATTAATCTCATAAGTATAGAACGATCGGAAAAATTTCGGGTCGTTACAGTACCTACCCGTTAAATAAATTTCGTCCCGAAATTTTAAAATTGTACCTATTTTGCGTTCTCTGGAAACAAATGTGGGTACTTTTGTTTCATCTGATCCTCTCGTTCCCAAGTAAACTCGGGACCCCTTCGAGCATTCCAACGAACCTTAACGATTGGTATGTTGTTCTGCTTGAGTTGTTTAACTTCACGGTCCATGATTTCGACTGGTTCTTCTATGAATTGTAGTTTCTCGTCGACTTGGATTTCTTCAAGAGGAATGGTGAGGTCTTCCTTTGCAAGACACTTCTTAAGGTTTGAAACGTGAAATGTATTATGTACTCCGGCGAGTTGTTGTGGTAATTCGAGTCGATAAGCTACCGATCCAATGCGTTCGATGATCTTGAACGGGCCTACATACCTTGCGTTCAGTTTACCTCTTTTTCCAAAACGTATTACACCTTTCCAAGGTGACACCTTTAACATAACCATGTCACCTATCTGAAACTCTAATGGTTTCCTTCGGACATCGGCGTAGCTCTTTTGGCGACTACGGGCTGTTTTCAATCTCTCCTTGATTTGTACTATCTTCTCAGTCGTTTCGTGTATGATCTCGGGACCAGTTAATTGTCGATCCCCTACTTCATTCCAACAGATAGGGGATCTACACTTCCTTCCATACAGTGCTTCGAATGGTGCAGCTTTAATACTCGCATGATAACTGTTATTATATGAGAATTCTGCTAATGGTAGATATTTATCCCATCCGTTTCCAAAGTCGATCACACATGCCCTGAGCATGTCTTCAAGAGTCTGAATTGTTCTTTCACTCTGCCCGTCAGTTTGTGGATGATATGCGGTGCTCATATCCAAACGAGTTCCCAGGGCCTCCTGTAGTGATTGCCAAAACTTTGATGTAAATCTACTATCACGATCGGATATAATGGAAATAGGTATTCCATGCCTTGAAACAATTTCCTTTATGTATAATCGTAATAGTTTCTCCATTCTATCCGTTTCCTTTATAGGCAAGAAATGTGCAGATTTGGTGAGACGATCAACTATTACCCAAATGGTGTCATAACCCCAGGCAGTCTTAGGTAACTTTGTGATGAAATCCATGGTAATACCGTCCCATTTCCATTCTGGGATTTCTGGTTGTTGAAGTAACCCTGACGGCTTCTGGTGTTCTGCTTTAACTTTGGAACAAGTTAAACATTCCCCAACATACGTTGCAACGTTTGTCTTCAAATTAGGCCACCAATAATGCATCTTAAGATCTTGATACATCTTTCCAACTCTAGGATGTATCGAGTATCTTGTCTTATGTGCCTCATTCAATATCAACTTCCTTAATCCACCCAACTTTGGTACCCAAATACGGTTTGCAAAATATCGAATTCCGTCTTCCCGTATAACGAGTTGTTTCCCATACTTCTTCATTATTTCATTTCCTATGTTTTCTTTAGTAAGAGCTTCTCGTTGAGCCTCTTTGATTTGTGAGTTGAGATTCATGCGAATTTTTATGTTCATTGCTCGTACTCGAATTGGTTCCCGTTCCTTTCTGCTTAGAGCGTCGGCCACTACATTCGCTTTCCCAGGATGATAGCGAATCTCACAATCATAGTCGTTTATCAGCTCGACCCACCTACGTTGCCTCATGTTCAGCTGTTTCTGATCGAAGATATGTTGAAGGCTTTTATGATCGGTAAACACAGTGCATTTAACCCCATATAAGTAGTGTCTCCATATCTTCAATGCAAACACTACTGCTCCCAATTCTAAATCATGCGTCGTATAATTCCGCTCATGAATCTTTAATTGTCGGGATGCGTATGCTATAACTTTCTTCCGTTGCATAAGGACGCAACCAAAACCTTGTCGCGAAGCGTCACAATATATCTCAAAATCATCGTTCCCTTCAGGTAACGATAAAATAGGTGCTGTAGTCAACTTCTTCTTCAGTAATTGAAATGCACTCTCCTGCTCAGAAGTCCATTCGTACTTCTTCCCTTTTTGTGTTAACGCTGTTAATGGTTTAGCTATTCGAGAAAAATCTTGAATAAACCTTCTATAATAACCAGCTAAACCCAAAAATTGGCGTATCTGCGTTGGTGTCTTAGGAGTCTCCCATTTTTCAATGGCCTCAATTTTAGCTGGGTCAACCTGAATTCCTTTGCTACTAACAACATGGCCAAGAAATTGCACTTCTTTCAACCAAAACGCACACTTAGAAAATTTGGCGTATAATTGTTCTTTTCTTAACAATTCTAAGACCAATCTTAAATGCTGCTCATGCTCTTGCTCACTCTTGGAATAGATAAGAATATCGTCAATGAAAACGATAACAAACTTATCTAAATACGGACTACAAACTCGATTCATGAGGTCCATGAATACAGCTGGCGCATTCGTTAACCCAAACGGCATGACCAAAAATTCATAATGACCGTAGCGTGTCCGAAAAGCAGTTTTCGGAATATCTTCTTCTTTGACGCGTAGTTGATGATAGCCCGACCTTAGGTCGATTTTCGAGTAAACATATGATCCTTGGAATTGATCAAATAAGTCATCAATTCTCGGTAGTGGATACCGATTCTTGATAGTTAACTTATTTAATTCATGATAATCTATACACATTCGGAAAGATCCGTCTTTCTTCTTGACGAATAAAATCGGAGCTCCCCACGGTGAAGTGCTCGGTCGAATGAAACCACGGTCCAGTAATTCTTGTAACTGGCTTTGTAACTCTTTCATCTCAGATGGTGCAAGTCTATATGGAGCACGAGCCACTGGTGCAGCTCCCGGTACTAGATCTATTTGAAATTCTACAGATCTAAATGGAGGTAATCCTGGTAACTCTTCCGGAAATACTTCAGGAAAATCTCTTGCCACAGGCACGTCGTTGATGCTCTTCACTTTTTCCTTCGTTTTGACTTTATTAACATATGCTAAGATAGCATAGCACCCTTTCTTCAAGCACTTTTGAGCTTTCAAATAACTAATGAGTTTTAGCTTTGAGTTACCCTTCTCTCCATAAATCATTACTGGCGTTTTATCCTTACGAGGAATGCGAATTGCCTTCTTGGCGCACACAACTTCAGCTCCTATTTTGGACATCCAGTCCATGCCGACTATTACATCAAAACTTCCTAATTCTACGGGTATCAAATCAATCTTAAATGTTTCTCCGGCTAAATTTATTTTACAATCATGGCAAATTTTATCGGCTTTAATTAGTTTACCATTAGCTAACTCAATCATGTACTTAGCATCTAGAGGTAATGATGAACAATTCAATTTAGCGTAAAAGTCTCTACTCACGTAACTTCTATCAGCACCAGTATCAAATATAATAGATGCGGATAAGTTATTAATGGTAAACGTACCCGTAACAAGCTCTGGGTCTTCACACGCCTCTCTAGCATTAATAACAAATGTTCTTCCACGTGCAGATCCATTATTCTTCTCTGGATTCGGACACTGGCTCTTATAATGACCCTGTTTCCCACACCCATAACAAGTAACAGTGGCCAAGGCAGTTCTATTTGCATTGGTGGCAGGAGTCTTGGTACCGTTTGTATTTGTAGCAGGAACCCTACAATCTTCAGCAAGATGACCTTTTCGATTACAACTGTTGCACACCACATTACAATAACCAGAGTGATGTTTGTGGCATCTGTTACATAAAGGATTTCGTCCTTTGTAACCTGAGTTTGAACCGCTACCCGCACCTTGCGTGGTTTCTTGTTTCTTGTTGGATTATTGATGATTACCTTCCCACTTTCTTTTGTTTCCCGATGTCTTGACATCTGTGTTCTTATCCAGAATAATCTGGTCCATCAATTCGTTCGCCATGGTGATAGCTTCATGAATAGTCTTGGGTTTGGATGCTGTAACATTTGCCTTGACCTTTTTAGGCAAACCGTCTTTGTACAGTTCAATCTTCCGTTCTTCGGTTGGTACCAATTCGGGACATAGCAAAGCTAATTCCATGAATCGCTGATTGTAGTTGGTGAGTTCAGTACCAACAGTTTTCAGGCTTCGTAATTCAGCTTCCAACTTCCTAACCTCATTCCTTGGACAATATTCGTTGATTAGCATTGTTTTGAATTCTTCCCAAGGAGTATCATAAGCTACATCTCCTCCTACTGCCTTCACATAGTTTTTCCACCACGTGAGTGCACTATCTTGTAGGGTGCACGATGCATACTTGGTCATGTCCTTCTCAATACAACCACTGATTTTAAACACAGACTCAATCTTTTCTATCCACCGGGTTAAACCGACCGGTCCTTCTGTTCCACTGAATGATGAGGGCTTGCAACCTTGAAAAGTTTTGTAAGTGCACCCCACACGAGGATTTGGGTTAACTGCAGCACCTCTTGCAGCCTCGACCCATAACATTCTGTCGTTCACTCGCTGATTGATGAGTTCCTGGATTTCTTGTTCCGTCATTCGGTTCAATCGCGCCATAATCTTCAATAAGAATGAAAAAATAATTATTCACATGGAATATTATAGATGTAGTATGTATTTACAGTACATCGTAGCTTATTAATAATATGAACCAGTTATTATTATAAAAGCCTTTTCTTCTTATTAGCGTTTTATAATTATATATAGGGTAGTACCTACCCGTTAAAGTTCATACTTAATAGCTTAGTACGAAAATCAATTACTACCACCCAAATAATACTTAACCATGGAAAATTATTGCATTTCACACTTCACTATTTTACATATGCTTATCTTACATCAAACATTAAGCAAACCACACTAGTAATATTATACAAAACATTATATGATCCCATGGTTTAAAACAACAGCGCATCATTTAACCCAAAGCGTTTGTGTTCAAAGAAATCGCTTAAAGGTTATCCTGGTTGTCTCCCTGCGTTTTGGCTGAGGAACCGAAGAACTGGATGTCGGGATAGAACTAATAGGAATAGCGGGAATAGGTGTGGAAGTATCTGGTGGAGTTGGTGCCACAACATCCTCTCTAGACTCGGGATTTAGATTTTCCATTTCAGAAGCCTTTCGTTTCTTTCCTCGTTCGAACTTGTCTTTCGTAATTTCCTGTATTTCTTCCTCCTCAGGATCACTTTCCGGTTCCTCTTCAATTGATTCATCCGAAACTTGTGAGTCTTCCCCAAAGGTGTCGTTTTCATCATCGGATAGATTAATGACTGGAACACCATCTGAAGAGTGTGGTTCAGAGTCGCTGAATGAGATAATAAGTTCTAAGCCAGACATCTATCACATAACAACTAGCACGTTAATACCACATAATATTTACATATTAATTTTTAACCAACAAGGATAAGCAATAGTTTTCGAAATCAAACACGGTCAAAGTCCAGACTCACTAATGCATCCTAACAAACTCGATAAGACACACTAATGCAAATTCTCTGGTTCTCTAAGACCAACGCTCTGATACCACATGTCATAACTCGACCTTAACCATAAGGACGAATACAATAACATATGATTTCATCGCGAGGTATTGACCTCTATATGCGACACTTTTCAAAAACTGCATTCGTTTTTACAATACAAACCATAGCTTTTATTACAAATACAAGGTTTAAACAACTTAATAATGATTATCGTTTCTTAGACTTACAAACTTTACATGTGATAATAACAATACGACCTCCAACATATTTTACATTACAAATCCTCCGATATGCAGTTTTATTTTTGACACAAATATGCATACTCAAGATCTTGCTTAAATTCAACATGTTGCAGCGGAAGCTTTTAGTTATCACCTGAGAATAAACATGCTTAAAACGTCAACATAAAGTTGGTGAGATATAGGTTTAATGCCGGCAGCGTTATAAATATAGACCACAAGATTTCATATATAAACGTTTTGATAAAAATATTCTAAGTTGTTGAGCACTTGATAACCATACTTAACATTTAATCAACGTCGCATATTCCCTTTATTATGAAATCTTACTACACCGTACCAAGTGTAGTTACCGAAACGAAGTACTGTGCAACCGTTGAATACTGGTCGTCCAGTCCGGTTGGGGTTGTCAGGCCCGATAGATCTATCAACAGGATTCGCGTTTACAATACCTCATGTAAATAATAGTTACCAAGTTACAGGGAAGTATGCCAGTGGTACAACTCAACGTAGAATATATATTTTTAATCACTTGTGTCCATAACGTAAATCATAAAATGCATGTATTCTCATCCCGAAATATTTAGAGTTTAAAAGTGGGACTATGAAAGGACCCGTTCATATACATTATAAACGATTCACAATAGTTGATTACATAGCAAGGTATTTGACCTCTATATGATACATTTTACAAACATTGCATTCATTTTTAAAAGACAAACTTTCTTTACAACGAAAGTTGACGGCATGCACACCATTTCATAATACATCCAACTATAATTGGCTTAATAATAATCTTGATGAACTCAATGACTCGAATGCAACGTCTTTCAAAATATGCCATGAATGACTCCAAGTAATATCCTTAAAATGAGCTAATGCACAGCGGAAGATTTCTTTAATACTTGAGAATAAACATGCTTTAAAGTGTCAACTAAAAGGTTGGTGAGTTCATAGGTTTATCATAACAATCATTTCAATATATTAATAGACCACAAGATTTCCGTTTATAAATATATGTACACTCGCAAGTGTATAAAAGTATTCTATAAGTTGTAGGCACCCGGTAACAAGCCTTAACGTTCATGTTTTACCCTCTGAAGTACACCAGATCAGGTGTGTTTAAAATAACCTCGAAGTACTAAAGCATCCCATAGTCAGGATGGGGTTTGTCAGGCCCAATAGATCTATCTTTAGGATTCGTGCCTACCGTACATAGACAAGTAGTTTAATGTTACCAAGCTAAGGGTATATTTCCGGTTTAAACCCACATAGAATTAGTTTTAGTACTTGTGCCTATTTCGTAAAACATTTATAAAACAGCGCATGTATTCTCAGCCCAAAAATATATATAAAAAGGGAGTAATGAAACTCACCATACTGTATTTCGTAGTAAAAATACATATAACGTCATTTAACAAGTGCAAGGTTGGCCTCGGATTCACGAACCTATATTAATTATATATATTTATATGTTGGTCAATATTTGTCTAACAATTTTTGGTCAAGTCATAGTGTACCACAATCCTAATGCTCGAGACTAATATGCAAAAGTCAACAAAAGTCAACTTAACCCAAAATGACTTCTAAAATTTATACGTGTTTATTATATAACTTAACTATAGTCATTTTATATATTTAAATATATTTATTAGATTTTATAATAATAAAAGTCATTTATTAATAAAAATTTATATTAACGTTTATATATGATAAAATATACTTTTATATATCTTAAGTAGTAAAATTTATAAAGTTAACTTAATATCGTAAAACTATAGTGGTAAGTATTATTAATGTAATTATATTATGCGTGGTGAAAAATATCTTTGTATCCCCTATTTATTTGATAAAATAATATTGATCATAATAATAATAAGTAAAAGTTGTATTATTTTGTAATAATAATTATTATTATTCTATAAAAAATAACAATATTTATATTTACTAAAAATGTTATTATGATAAAATGATAATACTAACATAATAGTAATAATGATATTTTATAATAACAATGATATTTCTATTAAAATAATAACGACGATAGTAATAATAATCATTTTAACAATAATACTAAAATTCGGTTGACTATAACTTCTAATCCGTTCATCGAAACCATTCGATATCTAAATGAAAAGTTCTTAATTTTTCGCTAGCTTTCCAATGACATGCATATCATATACCCTATCTCAGTAGCATATGTATCTAATTCAGGATTCAACAAACTTATCTAAGGACAATATCGAATGTACAAGCATGCATAATCCTATATACTCGAGCACTAGTCAGGGATACACTATTGAAATATAAAAGTTAAGTTATGAGTGCTCACGTATCAATATTGAGATTCAATATTGCAGGAAAGTACGTAGAAGAAACGAAAATGATAAACGTTAGGTTGACCTCACGAGCAATACCCTCGATCAATACCCATAACCTCCATAGCTATAACCCATAATTTCCTTAGCTCTATCCCGTTTGAAAACTTATTTTGAAATCGTCTGAGTATAACTCCGTCGTAGTATTTTATGTATACTAATAATATCTTGAAATAATACAAAGAAAATATATATATGTAATTCGATTGAGAGAGTTTAGAGAAATATATTTTCAAGTTTCTATGAAATAATGAAACCTATTGAATTCTATTTATAAAAAAATTTTGAATTATTAAAGTGAATTATTAAAGTATGAAATATTAAAGTGAATTATTAAAGTATAAATTATTAAAGTGAATTATTAAAGTATGAATTATTAAAGTGAATTATTAAAGTGAATTATTAAAGTATGAATTATTAAAGTATGAATTATTAAATTTAAAGTAAAGTAAAAGTAAAGTAAAGGTAAAGTTAAAGTATAGTAAAAGTATAAAACTATATACGTATAATACGTGTATGAATATATATAATATTAATTTAAATCGTTATATATATTTAATAAAATAAAATATAAATATCGTTATCTTTATCATACTAGTTAAGTAATGAGTTGTCAAAAGTGGTTCTAGATATTTATAAAAGATATATACGTTTTAATAATAAAGTTCTTTTTAAACTGAAAACGTTTTTTGTACTTTTGAAACTAAATCAAATAAATATGATAATTTTGTTTTCCAAAACTAAATATATTTAAGAATCATTTTGTTAAAAGGTTAAAATAATGGAAATCGTTATATCATAAAACATTTTAGAAAAGTAGAATTATATATATTCATAATAGGTTTCAAGTTTTTAAATTACAGTCTGTTGGTGAAGCATGGGATAAAGTCCAAAGGTTAAATAAACGTATGAAATCATCTTAATAAAAAATGTCGAGTTACTTAACTTGTCGATATCCAACATCTAAGTTATTTACACTTCACGTTCTTATTTTCATATTAAATAAAATGAAAGTTAACATAGTTATCTTATCAAGGTCACGAGGAAAATATTATAAAACATGCCTTGGAAATTAAACAGGAATTTCCACTAACCCTTATCTAGTTCCCGTTAATTGACACATTTGTTCTTATTTATAAATCACTTTACCATTTTCCGAATGTTATCAAAAAGAATAGATTTCTTAAATCACAGTGGACCTCATAACATAGGCCCGTAATCATATCATAATGTATCTGATAATTCAATCATTTGATATTATCTCTTAATTCTGTCAATAAATATATCGAAACAAATACGTTCATGTAAAGTATCATATATCTAATACTTTGTTAATGTTTTCAGTTAATATTATATATTATATATACATATCTATATACACATAATTGTTCGTGAATCGTCAAACACGGTCAAAAGATAATTGATTACATGAATGTAGTTCCAAACTTTTTGAGATTCAACATTACAAATTCTACTTATCGTGTCGGAAACATATAAAGGTTAAGTTTAAATTTGGTCGGAAATTTTCGGGTCGTCACAGTACCTACCCGTTAAAGAAATTTCGTCCCGAAATTTGATCGAGGCCGTCATGGCTAACAATAAGAATGTTATTATGACGAATATAAGTTGATTCATAGGGTTTTATCAGGATTGAGAAATATGGATAAAATAATTCGATTACTCGAAATGTATGAGTGAAGCTATCTTAAAAGAGTGAAATGAGAAAATAGGGATTCGTCTTATCTTTTGACGTCATCACGGTTGATCTCCGGATTAAAGAAAATCTTTGTAATCTATATAGGATTTGATTCTTCAGTGATTAAGGAAATTATGATCCTCTTCGATTTAATGCGATGATTCATCTCGATTTTTCTGTCGGATATTTCACTATAAATCCACCTCCTTCGTTTTCTTTTAATTCACACCTTCTATTCTTTCTCCCTCAATTCTTACTTTAAAATTATTCGTCAATATGCTTCATCCAGTGCTGATTCTCGATATACTCTTAACTTTCATATCTGTCATTCTTCTTTTTCATCTACCACCGGAGGAAGTTATTTTCTTCTACCATTACCTTGGGGTTATTGTGTTTTTCATTCTCCCATGTCTTTATATTGCTATACGCATTGATATACACGGTTTGTAATTTCGAGGTTGTTATCGGGCTTTATATTCTCCATTATATTTCGGAGCTCATGCTTTCATTTTCTCTTCCCAGCCTTAAGTCAAGCGGATAATGGTCCGGAATTCGTAGATATGAATTTTTGGATGAACATAGTTAATGTTCCAAGAAGAAAATCGTAATGGCACGATCTTAATTTGGCAACTTACCAGAATATCTGAAAATATAGAGCTATCAAGATGATATGTTCTTAATATGTTTGGAAATTGGGTAGAATGTAAGAGTCGTGTAAATAGTACATGATGACGGTATGTTCTATGAATCATCACGTTCCATTAGAAACTCAGCATGACTTACTGTAATATAATCACGTTGATCAAGTGTCATTATATTATACTAACTCATGTTTCAGTTCCCAACACTGCTTCAAAAATATTCCTATTTTAAATTCGAAAGTTTCAGAATTTAGAAACTAAAATAGTTTCTTTTATGATGTAATACAGACAGCACGAAGAGGTAAATGATTTCAGATAAGAATAATTATGAAAATATCTTCAGAAATATGGAGGATATTTATAATGAAAGATACGATGATATCTTAAAATTTCTAATATCAGAGGATGATGAAGAATATTGTCCGTAAGGGTTTAGAGTCAGGAGCAAGGTATTCGATAATGACTTCAGCAGACACGGAATCATTTGGATTCTTTGAAGGTAGATTTCGTCCTTGTGATTTATCCACAGCCTTCTTCATGGTATGCTCAATCCGTATTTTTCAGTACCAAATCTTCTCTTTTCTGAGCTTTGCCAACACACTACTATTTATCATCAAAATTTTTACTATTAAGGTCGTTTATAGTTTTTGATGCTTCATCAGTATTTCGAGAACTAGTTCGCAGTTTAGAGTATTTTTCAGAAACTTCACATTCAAAGTATATAAGTCCAGAAGATAGACACATATAATTGTTGGCGTAGACATGCTGCGAGATTTCAAAATACTTATTGCTAATTTCCAATGATTCGTATGACAATTCTCGTTACAAGATGCAGATGAGTAAATGATGGGGTTTTGATAAATATAAAGATTTTTTGGAAAGTCAAAGATCAATAAAGTTGTTAATAAGTTTACTGCTAATGTGGCGAGATATGAAAGGTTCCCCGGTAATAATGATGAAGGGGTAATCATTATAATAAGGCTTATTCGAATGAACAATTGAAGCTGGTTTGCTGGAGCTGTGACAAAACCGTCTATTTTTAGAAGGGATTGAAAAGTTATTTTAGCTAGTAAATGCCAAAAGGTCTGACATGGATACATGTTAAATTATGACTTTGGTTTTAAGAGTTTTCAGGTACGTAACTGTGGATAACATGTGGTTGGATCATCATCTCGATTGTTCATTATTTGAAGTGTCTTCGGGTATTTCGAAGGGCTTGAACACAGATTATAATGGTTAATATACATACGATGTTCTAACACAGTTTTGAAGTTAAAGTATAGCTTTGAAAGATGTAAGAATCTAAGAGTGATGATACCGGTTATAACTTGAATTGAATTCGGCGATTTCAAAATCAGAATATGTAATTAGATTTTTGAATGAGTATGGTTGTTTTGATTTCTATAAAATAATGTATATTGTTGTGAAAGTAGGGAGTATAATGGATGATTTGCTGAATCGGATTCGAAGAATGTAACATATTAATTGTGAATTTATATATCTCTCGGGTATTACCTACCTGTTAAAAAAATTTGTCACAATTAATATTTTGTACAAAAGAATTTTATTA
Source organism: Rutidosis leptorrhynchoides (assembly GCF_046630445.1). Classification (NCBI taxonomy): domain Eukaryota; kingdom Viridiplantae; phylum Streptophyta; class Magnoliopsida; order Asterales; family Asteraceae; genus Rutidosis; species Rutidosis leptorrhynchoides. The sequence continues at coordinate 67,238,804 of NC_092334.1, forward strand.
CAGTCTTTATGGAAATATATGTGTATATTTCTTCAGATGTAATATTGATTTAATGAGTTAATATTAAATTAAACTCACTTAATTTATGGTTAAGGCTAGGATAGATAATTTATAAACTTTAGAAATTACATAATCGTCATAGAATGTTTTCCCAATGAAGTTATGAATCAATACTTCATCGTTGTGATATTCCTTAGTATCTACAGGGCGTATGACGTCGATGCTCATGAGACAGATTGTGAAGTTGAGGTTTGCGATGCGTTGTTGTTGGTGGTGGTAATGGTACTGTTGATGTTGTTGATGGTGGTACTGGTTATGTTATTGGTGCTGCTGCTGGTGTTTGTAACCTTTGCACCATATTCTCCAAAGCCACTACCCGAGCGCGAAGCTCGTTGACTTCTTCTATTACACTGGGGTGATTGTCGGTTCGGACGAGCGGATAAATAAGATCTAGAATTTGGTGTAGTATATAATCATGACGAGATACTCTGGAAATGAGAGAGAAAATGGTGTTTCAGACAGGTTCGCCAGTAAGTGCTTCAGGTTCATTGCCAAGAGGGCAATATGGTGGATGGAAGGGATCACCTTCTTCTTGTCTCCAATGATTAAGGAGGCTACGAACCCATCCCTAATTCATCCAGAATAGATGATGACTAATTGGTTGATCCATTCCGGTCACACTGCTTTCGAAACTTGAGTGAGATTCCATTTCGGAATCTGAGGAACTTGAACTGATGACGAATTCCATTTCGTACGATTTGATAAAGGATTTTTCGATACGAAATAATTTTTCGGCTATCGGGTGGTATTCTAACTGCATAGAATATCTATATATATAGATCAAAAGATTTCATAGATTACGGAGGAATTTACGGAATATGTCAGGAAAAGTTTACGGTAATAGATACGATAAGATATGATTTAGCAGATACGCTAAGATATGAATTTTGTCTATACACTATTCATGCAATCAATGCAATAAGATGTGTCTAGACTAAGAATGATAAGCAGATAATTTCCGACAAAAATGATGAGCAAAACTTTTGACATGCAGACACGGTCGAAGTCCAGACTCACTAATGCATCCTAACGACTATCAGTTAGACACACTAATGCAGACCTGGTTCGCTAAGACCACCGCTCTGATACCAACTGAAAGGACCCGTTCATATACATTATAAACGATTCACAATAGTTGATTACATCGCAAGGTATTTGACCTCTATATGATACATTTTACAAACATTGCATTCGTTTTTAAAAGACAAACTTTCTTTACAACGAAAGTTGACGGCATGCACACCATTTCATAATACATCCAACTATAATTGGCTTAATAATAATCTTGATGAACTCAATGACTCGAATGCAACGTCTTTCAAAATATGCCATGAATGACTCCAAGTAATATCCTTAAAATGAGCTAATGCACAGCGGAAGATTTCTTTAATACCTGAGAATAAACATGCTTTAAAGTGTCAACCAAAAGGTTGGTGAGTTCATAGGTTTATCATAACAATCATTTCAATATATTAATAGACCACAAGATTTCCGTTTATAAATATATGTACACTCGCAAGTGTATAAAAGTATTCTATAAGTTGTAGGCACCCGGTAACAAGCCTTAACGTTCATGTTTTACCCTCTGAAGTACACCAGATCAGGTGTGTTTAAAATAACCTCGAAGTACTAAAGCATCCCATAGTCAGGATGGGGTTTGTCAGGCCCAATAGATCTATCTTTAGGATTCGCGCCTACCGTACATAGACAAGTAGTTTAATGTTACCAAGCTAAGGGTATATTTCTGGTTTAAACCCACATAGAATTAGTTTTAGTACTTGTGCCTATTTCGTAAAACATTTATAAAACAGCGCATGTATTCTCAGCCCAAAAATATATATAAAAAGGGAGTAATGAAACTCACCATACTGTATTTCGTAGTAAAAATACATATAACGTCATTTAACAAGTGCAAGGTTGGCCTCGGATTCACGAACCTATATTAATTATATATATTTATATGTTGGTCAATATTTGTCTAACAATTTTTGGTCAAGTCATAGTGTACCACAATCCTAATGCTCGAGACTAATATGCAAAAGTCAACAAAAGTCAACTTAACCCAAAATGACTTCTAAAATTTATACGTGTTTATTATATAACTTAACTATAGTCATTTTATATATTTAAATATATTTATTAGATTTTATAATAATAAAATTCATTTATTAATAAAAATTTATATTAACGTTTATATATGATAAAATATACTTTTATATATCTTAAGTAGTAAAATTTATAAAGTTAACTTAATATCGTAAAACTATAGTGGTAAGTATTATTAATGTAATTATATTACGCGTGGTGAAAAATATCTTTGTATCCCCTATTTATTTGATAAAATAATATTGATCATAATAATAATAAGTAAAAGTTGTATTATTTTGTAATAATAATTATTATTATTCTATAAAAAAATAACAATATTTATATTTACTAAAAATGTTATTATGATAAAATGATAATACTAACATAATAGTAATAATGATATTTTATAATAACAATGATATTTCTATTAAAATAATAACGACGATAGTAATAATAATCATTTTAACAATAATACTAAAATTCGGTTGACTATAACTTCTAATCCGTTCATCGAAACCATTCGATATCTAAATGAAAAGTTCTTAATTTTTCGCTAGCTTTCCAATGACATGCATATCATATACCCTATCTCAGTAGCATATGTATCTAATTCAGGATTCAACAAACTTATCTAAGGACAATATCGAATGTACAAGCATGCATAATCCTATATACTCGAGCACTAGTCAGGGATACACTATTGAAATATAAAAGTTAAGTTATGAGTGCTCACGTATCAATATTGAGATTCAATATTGCAGGAAAGTACGTAGAAGAAACGAAAATGATAAACGTTAGGTTGACCTCACGAGCAATACCCTCGATCAATACCCATAACCTCCATAGCTATAACCCATAATTTCCTTAGCTCTATCCCGTTTGAAAACTTATTTTGAAATCGTCTGAGTATAACTCCGTCGTAGTATTTTATGTATACTAATAATATCTTGAAATAATACAAAGAAAATATATATATGTAATTCGATTGAGAGAGTTTAGAGAAATATATTTTCAAGTTTCTATGAAATAATGAAACCTATTGAATTCTATTTATAAAAAAATTTTGAATTATTAAAGTGAATTATTAAAGTATGAAATATTAAAGTGAATTATTAAAGTATAAATTATTAAAGTGAATTATTAAAGTATAAATTATTAAAGTGAATTATTAAAGTGAATTATTAAAGTATGAATTATTAAAGTATGAATTATTAAATTTAAAGTAAAGTAAAAGTAAAGTAAAGGTAAAGTTAAAGTATAGTAAAAGTATAAAACTATATACGTATAATACGTGTATAAATATATATAATATTAATTTAAATCGTTATATATATTTAATAAAATAAAATATAAATATCGTTATCTTTATCATACTAGTTAAGTAATGAGTTGTCAAAAGTGGTTCTAGATATTTATAAAAGATATATACGTTTTAATAATAAAGTTCTTTTTAAACTGAAAACGTTTTTTGTACTTTTGAAACTAAATCAAATAAATATGATAATTTTGTTTTCCAAAACTAAATATATTTAAGAATCATTTTGTTAAAAGGTTAAAATAATGGAAATCGTTATATCATAAAACATTTTAGAAAAGTAGAATTATATATATTCATAATAGGTTTCAAGTTTTTAAATTACAGTCTGTTGGTGAAGCATGGGATAAAGTCCAAAGGTTAAATAAACGTATGAAATCATCTTAATAAAAAATGTTGAGTTACTTAACTTGTCGATATCCAACATCTAAGTTATTTACACTCCACGTTCTTATTTTCATATTAAATAAAATGAAAGTTAACATAGTTATCTTATCAAGGTCACGAGGAAAATATTATAAAACATGCCTTGGAAATTAAACAGGAATTTCCACTAACCCTTATCTAGTTCCCGTTAATTGACACATTTGTTCTTATTTATAAATCACTTTACCATTTTCCGAATGTTATCAAAAAGAATAGATTTCTTAAATCACAGTGGACCTCATAACATAGGCCCGTAATCATATCATAATGTATCTGATAATTCAATCATTTGATATTATCTCTTAATTCTGTCAATAAATATATCGAAACAAATACGTTCATGTAAAGTATCATATATCTAATACTTTGTTAATGTTTTCAGTTAATATTATATATTATATATACATATCTATATACACATAATTGTTCATGAATCGTCGAACACGGTCAAAGGATAATTGATTACATGAATGTAGTTCCAAACTTTTTGAGATTCAACATTACAAATTCTACTTATCGTGTCGGAAACATATAAAGGTTAAGTTTAAATTTGGTCGGAAATTTTCGGGTCGTCACAGACTATATACTCACCTTTTCCTTGAAGGTATTTAACTCGACTTGGTCTCCGATAGATATCACGAACCTAACCATATATAATATATCAACATATTTTATTTTCAAGTAATCGTTACATATATATATATATACTTATAATACTTTTAATATTTTTCTTAGTCCGTAGTTAGCAGTCTGTTGTTAATGGTCCACAATTAGTTGCTCAATAAAATAAATAAAGACCCCATCATATTCGTATTGATCAGAATTAATCTCGACCCATGGTACCATGTTGTCAAATGACGTGTTGCGTACATAAAGTACCGTGTTGTCAGATGACGTGTTGTGTACAATCATGAGGTCTTATGATTAATCTTCTCGTGTTGTTTACGGGTGGTCCTGGAATATATAAAATCAAATCATAAGTAAATATATATTAAATATTATGTTAATTAGCCAAGATATGATTAATCCGATTTTGTCATAATATGATATATTACAGGTTTTAAAGTGTTTTAAAAATCAAATTAGAAGGATCTATTTAGTTTGCGAACAGGTTTGAAATCATTCAAACTATGTTCTTGTTGTTAAAAATTTTATAACACAAAATAAGATAGCTATATAAATATTAATTGAATAAGATTATGAATAAGGTTACTACCTCAAGTTACTTGGATAAAGCTACTGGAAAAGATAGAAAATAATCTTGATCAAACTTTCTTATGATGATTATAGGTTGTTCATGAAGCTAGTTCTTCATGAGTATTTGCTGAGATTGTGAAGAACACTTAGAGTTCCTAAGATGGTGATACTTATAGGACAGTCTGGTTCTTGAGGGAACAAGGACAAATTATTGTGTTGAATTTTTGAGTAATAATGTATGCTAGCTTACAAATAAGATTCCCTCTTATCTAGGGCAGATCTAAAGCTGATAAGGATATTGATTTGATGTGTATTTACTAATAGTAAACACGTATGGATGATGAGTATGATACGGTAAAAGAAGCTCAAAATCGGGCTTTTATTTTGGGTCCAACCGGGCCAAAAATAAAATTTTAAGACATTTTTAATAAAGCAATGTTAGCCCAAAAAAAAATTTCCAAGCTGACCTGGCAGCTCGACCCCAGCCAGGGGCTCTGCCCCTTGGACCCCGCTTATCGGGGGCGCTGCCCCCGAACCCCCGTCATAATCAAGATAAGTTCAAACAAGTGTGCACTCCACACTTCCCCAAACTTGTTCGATATTTATCAAGATTATTTTGGTTACAAATTAATCCCATTACACTTAAATCATATTGGTGACATAAATCACAACACATTATAGATTGTAAGTATATATGTCAAAGAACGTTACATATAGTTATCGTTTTGAAAACTTAAGTTAGTGGTCTCAAAGTATACTTATAACTCATTGTTGTTAGTTCACAATGAAATGTTAAACCATCCTTAAATCATGTTAAATATGTATAGATATGTACATATACATAATCGTATAATTATCGTGTGTTATATAGTTCGTGATATCATCGGTCAAATTGGACGGTCAAACGTTGTGTAAAACTCTTTTCAAAAATATAAGTCTCAACAATTTGAATTGCTTATCATGTTGGTAAGGTTTAATTTGTGTAAATATTAATCTCATAAGTATAGAACGATCGGAAAAATTCCGGGTCGTTACAATATATATATATATATATATATATATATATATATATATATATATATATATATATATATATATATATATATATATATATATATATATATATATATATATATATATGTTATTTTTATATTAAAATAGTAAATTAGATGTACTTATGATATATGTAATAAATATCTATCTTTTGTTTGCAAAAATAATAATTACAATAGTACTAAATAATTTGTAGTAGTAGTAATAATAATAATAATAATAATAATAATAATAATAATAATAATAATAATAATAATAATAATAATAATAATAATAATAATAATCATAATAATAATAATCATAATAATAATAATAATAATAATAATAATAATAATAATAATAATAATAATAATAATAATAATAATAATAATCATTTTAATAAAATGTTAAATTTAATTATAATAATATTTTTAATAATAATATTTGTATTCATAATTTTTATATAAAGATAATTATTTCAACATTTTTACCAAGTCAAAAACAATAATCATAATCTTAACTTTTAACTATCTTTTATGTTATTAAAACCTTCTTGATATATAAATTATCCATAATTTATAACTCAAGATTAAAAAGGGTTAAGTTTTAGTTATACCATTCAAGTAGTCGAGCAGGGGAAAATGAATGTGCGTTTTGTCGATCTTCATTGTGTTCTCTACTAACAACGATAACGAACATCATAGAACAAGTAGTAACCATTGAAGCATATCATGATCATATCATTATATTGTTTTCACCCATCATGCTCATCATTTTCATCCTAACTTATATCATCATCTAATCTATTTTATATCATATACCATCATCTTTATTATTATCATCATTTTAACTTCTTTAACTCATCATCATCATACGACATTATTATGTATCATCAATATTGTACAGCTGCAATAGCAGCCATTATTCTCGAGCAGACAGCAGGGCAAAAACAACATGCAACGGCCCAAATCACTTTGGCCCAACAGGATGACCACGGCCCAAATGATTTGCAAAAGTCTAAAGAAAATGAAACAAACCCAAACAAGAGTTAGCCCATCTGAGACACTAGTGTCCTGTGGCCCAACAGCAAAATTCGTGGCCCTTTTTGGTTGATCACGATTTGCAAAAATAAAATGGCAGGAACATAAATAAATAAAAATGGTTGTACTCCTCAATATTTCATCATCATTACCTCACTAATATATATATATATATATATATATATATATATATATATATATATATATATATATATATATATATATATATATATATATATATATATATATATATATATATATAGTGCTTATCATTGTCAAACAATTTGAAGTAGCAGATGTAAGTGCTTCTCGAATTAAAACAGAAACAGTATAAAGACGCAATTCATTGAACTATAGCAGCAATTTCTTCGTGGGTGTGATTAAATCTTAAAACATAAAACTTTAGGAGCTGTAGCAGATAGTTTGATCGAAGAAGAAGAAGAAAGTATGAAGCAACAGAACAATTAATAGCAGTAGCTTGCTTGTGTATGCGTTCTTGGTGGTGGTGGGTTGGTCGTAACAGTTACATAAACAGAAGTAGTAGTTGATGATGGTTAGTGGTATTCGATGGGTTTGGGGTGCAAAACAGTAGCAGTAACTGATGATCATTAGCACAACAAAAACAGTGATTGTGTTCGAAATAGTGAATACAAGTGGGTTTGTTTCGATCTAGTGCAACAATATGAAATCACAGCAGTTGCCAAAATCACGTATAGATATGGTTTTTAGCTTGTTCATTGATGTTGTAGTCACAGAAGGAAATTACAAGATGGTTTATAATAACATAAAATAGCATCGAGTAGTAGCACAAATGGGTGTTTGTGTTCTGGTTGAGCAGCAGAAAGATGAGTTGTAGAAAGTGGGTTTCAACTAGGTTTTCGTGGTGATTCACGATGAAAATAGAAAACGCAACAGTAGTAGTATAACGGTTGTAAGTGATGATGGTGTTATTTGAATAAGAGAGATGGAAGAGAGAGATTAGTGAAAGAGAGGTGATGGATAGGTGGTGGTTATGAATGATGTCGGTGGAGCTCACGGTGGTGTCAGGTGGCGGTTTCAAGGTGCTACGATGATGATGGTTTTGGGTTGTCACAAAAAGGAAATGTAGAGAGAGATGATCAAGGGTGTTTAAGGGCCGTAGGTGTTCATGGTTGTCAAGAGAGATATGAGAGTTTTGATGATGAATATCGTAATAACAAGGTGGTTTGGTGCTCGATTTAGATGAAGATAGTTTTAAAAGTGAATTAAGGGCGTTGGTGTTTGGTGGGTATTGGGTTTTCTGCATCTAATATATATAGAAAGAAAATGATATCAAGTTGGTGACTCATTCCTATATGTATAATTATATATCCGTATGATTTAATTGTGAGAAAACAAAACACAAACACTACTCAACAAACATAGTAATCTTAATTCAATAATTATTGTGCATTTTCAATTCACGGGATCAAATTAAGATTATAATAATAATAACATAAAGTAATAATTATATTATAATAATCAAATGAAATTAAAACGTGTGATTAAGTTAGCCGTCGTCTACTATTTCATTCACGGGCTGAAATTCGTGTTCCTTTGATAAATCGGTGGCGAATTAAAAGTCTCCAGAAAAATCCCATATTTTTAGATTAAATATCTTTATTTATTTTGGTCATTATGGTATAGAATTCGATCCTTAATTTGTTAAATAAAAAAAATTACATCAACTGTCCCTCGCAATTCTGGGTAAAATATAAAAAGTGTTAAAATTAAATAGCTAGATCCTAAATACATTTTTAGTAAGCCTAAAATTTATAGAACTCATTTTCGGATCACCGTTTATTTTAAAATCATATAAGTTCGAATTAAACTTCTCTAAATAATAATCGATACGTCCAACGTGTATTACAATCGTTAACTAATTATATTTAATATACTCTATGCATATATTTTTATTTATTTTTATATGTATGCATATTTATTTACAAATAATAGTTCGTGAATTGTCGAGCACAGTCGAAGGTCAATTGAATATATGAAACAGTTCAAACTTTTTGAGACTAATCCTAACAGACTTGGTTTATCTTGTCAAAAATATAATATCGTATTGAGAGTTTGGTTTAAAATTAGTCGGAATTTTCCAGGTCGTGACAAACAATCACCCCGGTGTAATAGAAGAAGTCAACGAGCTTCGCGCTCGTGTAGTGGCTTTGGAGAATATGGTGCAAAGGTTACAAGCACCAGCAGCATCACCGGCAACAACGGTACCACCATCATCAACACCAACGGTACCATTACCATCAACAACCACATTCGCACCGCAAACCTCAACTTCACGATCTGTCCTACGAGCATCAACGTCATATGCACCGTAGATACCAAGGAGTACCAACAATAACAACCGATGAAGTATTAATCTATAACATCATTGGAGAAATATTCTGTGGCAATTATATAATCCCCAAGGTCTTAGAAATTATTTATTCTAGCTCAAACCGAAAAGCAAATGAGATTAATATTATATTAACTCATTAAATCCATCATTACATCTGAAGAAAATATATATGCAAGTATATTTTCATAAAGATTGTAATTAAAAATTCTTTTTGTACAAGCTGTTAATGGTGAAAATATTTTAACGGGTAGGTAATACCCGAGGAATATTTAGATTGCACATTAATCAGTTACACGGTACATTCTGCGAATCTGATTCAACAGTCATTTACTATCCTACTTACATCCATAGCTATACGAATCCGTTCACCACAGAGTAACCATTTTTATTCAATTTCATAATTGGATTTTGACTTATCAGAATCCAACAAGTGGCATAATGAAGAAAACATTGGACAAAATAAAAATTGTTAGAAACAAACAATTTAACTATGAGAAGAATTTTGTTAAGAATCCACGCTAACTGTTCCTAGCTAACTGGTCCTAGCTAACTGATTACATTTTATTTATCGCAATTTATTTATCGCAATTTATATTTTCGCAATTTTATTTATCGTCATTTAATTATGTTATTTACTTTACGCACTTTAAATATCGGGACATGTATACAAGGTTTTGACATATCATATCAACGCATATATATATATATATATATATATATATATATATATATATATATATATATATATATATATATATATATATATATATATATATATATATTATTTGGAATAACCATAGACACTCTATATGCGGTAATGATCGAATTAGCTATACAGGGTTGAGGTTGATTCTGAAATAATATATATACTTTGAGTTGTGATCGAGTCTGAGATATGTATACAACAGGTCACGATACGTATTAATTAATTCGAATATTATAAACTATATATGAATTATTGAATTAGTAACTGTGGACTGCTAACTGTGGACTACCAAAATTGGACAATTAAAATGAATTAAAATATTGATTATAACATATGAAACTAAACAATTCTTCAAGTTTGCCACTTGATTTCATCTTAAACCTCATTTGTATCTTGACGATTACAATCTGCTTTCAAACCTTTCATGATCCTTGAAACCACCTCAATCAAAAAGATGAACCAACCGCACTTCATCTACGGAAGAAAAAAAATTGATGCATATAGTTATGCATCTGAAAACACTCGGAACCTGAGTAAACGTTAAACACGTATCTGTGCTAGCTCCTTTGGCATTGTTATTACCGAAAATAACTTTGCAGTTCTTTTTCAAAATAGCCAATTTTGTCACAGCTCCAGCAAGACAACTTCGACTCTTCATTCAAAACAACCTTATTATAACCTTAATATATATGCGTGCTCATTTATTGTTACCAGAGAACCTTTTATATTCCACCATACTACCATCGACGTTTAATCATCTAAAAACACGATTCTCCTGAAAACACCTCGGATTGATAACCGACGATTCAGATATGGCTGCACTAAATGCAGACGAAACAGTAAAATTGTAGATGGCCTAAATGGCCAAGAGGTTGATGATAAAGAGTGGAATGTTGGGAACGCTCGATTAAAAATTTGGTACTGAAAAACGGATTGAGCTAATCGTGAAGGAGACCAAGGACAAATACAAGGACCAAACCCTATATTCAAAGAATCCAAGAAATTCTGAATCCGCCGAAATCTTTAGAGAATATCTTATTCCGAAGTCATGTTAAAATCTTGCGAAAAATTTTTCTTCATCAACTTTCGAACTTAGAAATTCCAAAATATCATCACAAATATCTTCGATATTTCTGAAGATATTTTCATAAATATTCTCGTCCGAAACTATATACTTCTTCGTGCTATCTGTATTCCATTATATTGGAAACTTCTGTAAAATCTAAGTATAAATTATGAATGAATTGTGGAGAAGTATTGGGAATTGAAGCATGGGTTAGTATAATATAATGACGCCCGGCCAACGTGATTATATTACAGTAAGTCATGCCGAGTTTCTAATGGGACGTGATGATTCACAGATCATAACGTCATCACTTGCCATGTTACATAACTCTTTCATTCTACTTAACTTCTGAACATATCAAGAAAATATATTCTTGATAGTTCTATTCTCAGTAATTATGGTAATTTGACAAATCAAATCGTACTAATACGTTCTTTCTTGGTTAGAACATGATGTTTATTCAAAAACTCCATACTCACGAATTCTGGACCATTACTCACCTTACTAGAGGTCGAAAAGAGAATGAAAAGGCAAAGAGCTCCAAAATATAAGGGAAAATATAAAGCCTGATAAACACATAAATTACAAACCGTGTATATCAATGTTTATCGCAACATAAAGACACGGGAGAATTAAAAATACTACAACCCCAAGGGTGAAGTAGAAGTAAATAGATTCCTCCGGTGGAAGTTGTAAAAGGAGAATGATTATTGCGATAGTCAGGATAAGGACAAGAATCAGAACTGGATTAAGCATTTTCACAAAAAAAAAAATTTGAATTTGAGAATTGAGTATAGAGGTGGTGAAAACTAATGGAATGGAAAAGGTAAATTTATAATGGAAATATCAGACGTAGTAATCGAGACAGATCATCGCATTTAATTAAAGAGATTCTAATTTTCTTATGTAACACCGGCCATTTTTTTTTTTATATATATACACAGCGGAAGACTTCATTTACATAATTACCCTTATTCGATAACAACATGATTACCATAAATCCTTAGTTAATTACTTTATTACAAACCAAAGGTGTTACGTTATTACAAAACATTATTTAAACAAAAGTCCACATCAGAGTTGGTTGTCAAACATGTCATCTGCTGTATCACCCATCCCGACTAGCAGTACCTAAACCTGCAAGGGGGAAAACATGTGGGGGATTAGCGCACCGCTAAGTGAATGGAATCTATCTAACAGATATAGCTTAAGTCACACACAAGCTATATACATCAACAATACCTGCTAACTACCAACTAGCATACAAAAGACAATACGAGGATCGGCGGCTTGTACGAGCACACGACTCCCAGCTGATCGGGCCTGAGTCTACCGATAGTCCCTGCTACTCAATTAACAGTATAGTTATCCAGATGCAGGGGGTGCATCGTTCACACTGTACTCCACAATCAGTAGCCTATGGACCCAACCTCCCCTAGGCACGGTTGACCTCATACGGACTCTAACCTCTCCTAGGCACGGTCTCGAGTCCCCAGTCTCCCTAGGCCCGACTGGTGCCATTCACACAGTGTACACATAATTCACATACAACATCAGGCAAACGATATTATTCTATCATGGCAATTCCTACACTATGCATGGTAAAAGAGTCAACCACAGTAGCATGATATGCTACTTAAACTCTATCCGTAGATAGACCCACTCACCAATTACCAGCAACTGCTCAGTTATTATTTCTGAGCTTCTTCCTTGTCCTTATCTCCTGAGAACAGCAAAAACCAAGTTAGAATAGTGTTCCCATCAAGATTAGACACACTGACAGCGAATTATAGCAAATTAGTAAAAATTTGCGTCCGCTAAAATTTTCATGCTTAACACTTATGCACTTTCAAAATTTACATCCTGAACACCAAAATACAAACGGCCAGCATAACGGCTAGAATTCCACACGTAGTAAGAATTTCACTGTCTAAGACCATCGGTCGATGGTCCCATCCATCGGCCGATCGTCAACACACCATCGGTCGATGGTCTCCCCCAATCGGTCGATCGTCAAAATTACATCCGCTGGTCAGAAATCATACACCATCGGTCGATGGTCTCGTCCATCGGCCGATCGTCCTCACCATCGGTCGATGGTCAACGACCATCGGCCGAAGGTAGTTCATCAGCTGCAACAGCAGCAAAGTGACGGGTTTCAACCTAAAATCACCAAATCTCAACTTTGGACACGTTTTTGACCTCAAAACTGGTTACATCTTTTACACTAAACATTTAGAAACATAAACCCACAACTTTTATGAACAAACAACAACAAATTGAACCAATTTGGGCATCAAAACCCACTTTCATAAAACTTGACTAAAACACCCATTTTGACACTGATTTGATCACAAAATCAGATAAACTTTACCTTGTTAGAATCACAATAACATAAGGAATGATTTGACACCAAAATCAAGCTTTAATTCGAGATCAAATGATTTAGGGTTGTTTGAAGGAGGTGAAGTTAGGTGAGAGTGAGTGAGAGGAAGGTTCAGGAGTAATTGAGAGGAAATTAGCTGGTCTCACACTTAATTTGGGGTTAAAACCTCATACCCCACAACACACGGGTATTTACCAGTTATCTGATATCTTTCGCACAAGATTAGGTAACCCAAACGAGGTCCAAATAAAATAAACAAACTTGTTCTGGGACCCTTGTCACAAACTGGTCACAACACAATTATATTAAAATACTAATAAAATAATTAAAATAAAAAGCACTTAAGACTAAGCACAAACCCTAAAGGCATAAATAGACAACTTACAACTAGCCCGGGTTTCGGTCTGTTACATCTTAAATCTCAGAGAATCAGATCTTATAGATTTCCAAGATTTTATTTTGAATCCCTTGAATTCCGGAATTCAAACATGACTATGGCAAAAGTTAAAACTCTATCTCAATCTTTTGTGATAGCCTCACTCGTACTCTTCACAAAAATTAAATTGTTTTGTCTTTATTATTCGGTGATGATAAAACTCAAATTTTCAGCTCGTATTCGTCACGAAAACATTTTTTATTGTTAGCCATGACGAGCTCACTCAAATTTCGGGACGAAATTTCTTTAACGGGTAGGTACTGTGACGACCTGAAAATTTTCGAACAAATTTAAACCTAATCTGATTATGATTTCGATACGATAAGCAAAGTCTGTAAAGCTGAGTCTCAAAATTTTGGAATAGACTACATGAATGCATTTAACCTTTGACTATTCCCGACGATTCATGAACAATTGTTTGTAAATAATAATGTGAACAATATATATATATATATATATATATATATATATATATATATATATATATATATATATATATATATATATATATATATATGATTTTTGTACATAACTAAAATACTATGTTTATTGAAATAAATATTCGAATATGTTATATGAATGTTACATAATTATTAATATGTAATGTTAATATATTATATGTAATTACAAGTTAAGATTTTAATTGCTATGTTAATATTAGTATCATTATTTTATCATAATATTATTATCATTATAATTATTATATAAAGTATATATATATATATATATATATATATATATATATATATATATATATATATATATATATATATATATATATATATGTTATTATCTATATTAAAAATTAGTGTTAAAAATATTATTATTATCAGTAGATAATATATTGATATGAAAGCTAATGTATATAAATTGATATAGTATTATTATTATTATTAGTAGTATTATTGTTATCATTAAAAATATTAGTACTAGTATAATTAGTTTTATTGTTATTAATAATATTATTATTATATATTTTATAGTAGTATTATCAATATCATTAGTAATAATATTATTATTATTACTATTATATTACTATAAATTTGTATTACTATTATTTATAATATTAAGAGTATTATTATTTTAGTTATATTTATTAATAAGATTAATAATAATGTATAAATATAAATATGAATTAAAGAGATATACAAATATGGATATAAATACAGATATACGAATATTGTTATATACAGATTTTAATTAAAGATATAAATACAGATATACGAATATTGTTATATTTATAAAAGTATATAAATATGAGTAAATACATATATATTTATAAAATCACATATTCAGTTTCATGTCGTTATCAATCTAGGATGTAAATTGTTTTTATAACTACAAATTGGTACGAATCAATCCCAATAAGTCCTGGTAACAAACAAAATATGTTACTGTCGATTGGAGCTTTCTTATTTGTCTTCTGAATCAATTTATTTGATCGTACCAATTAGACTAACAAACAAATGATAAAAGTGTTACATTAGCTGTAATTATGTCGGTTAATATCTATATGATACTCCATTAGTGTAATTGGAAATAAAAACAACAAAAATCAAATTAGATGTTGAAGAAACCTGCACGCCATCTCTATTTTACTTTCATTTTTCAAATTAATCGATTTCTAATGAAATTTCAAAAGGTGTAAATGCAGATAGTTTAGGAATCCAGTAATGAATCTTTCTGCAAGATTTCAAACTTTAATTCCTCAAAACGAGTTCCAATTTTTGAGTCAAATGTAATTTTCAAAAAGTCAAAACTTGGTGTTCATCACAAAATTCATTTTTGTTTTAACTTTCTGTTGAAATTGAGAGTTCACAAAGTTTCTAGGGACGATTTACAACCAAATTCATGTTGTAACAATCATCTAAAACGATCTATATTTCAAAATCAATTTACAACTTGTTCTTCACTATTTATCTTACTGTTACAACTCTTGCGCTTATTTTTATTTCTATTAATCAAAATTTATCACTATCTGGGTATTCTATGTGTTTACAAGTCACAAACGAATTAATAAACTCGTTGTTTTGGTTGTTAAAGTTCGCGGATTTGAAATGGCAAAGAAGAAGAAATAGGATAGATTGAGAGATAGGTTAAATAAAAATAGAGTGAGCATTAAAACCGAAAGACATCAGACGGAGCCATGGTTTAGGGTGTTTTTGGGGTAGCGAGAGGTCGGGGGTTCGAGCCCGGCCGATGGCAGTTTTTATTTTTTTAGCTATTTCATCAAGGTAGCCAACTTATTTATTTCTTTATTTATTTATTTATTTATTTATTATTATTATTATTATTATTATTATTATTATTATTATTATTTATTATTATTATTATTATTATTATTATTATTATTATTAATATTATTATTATTATTATTATTATTATTATTATTATTATTATTATTATTATTATTATTATCATCATCATTATCATTACCATTATTGTTATTATTATTAATTATTAGTATTATTATTATTGTTAGTATCATTATTAGAATCATCATTTAAATATTAAAATAGGTATTATTATTACTAAAATTTCTATTAAAACTATTATTATTAAAATTACCGTTATTATTAAAAAATAGTATTTCCATAAAAATATCATTTTTATTTTATCATTATTATCATTTTTATTAAAAATTATTATTATTACTATCATCATTATTATTAGTATTATAATTACTATTATTATTATTATGCTTAATCTAGAAACTATTAAATTGCAAATAAAAGAAATTTGCATAAAAATATAGTTATTACATAAGGATACTAATATTACTTAATATTATGTTTTAACTAATATAATGTCATTTATATTAATATAACGTTAATTAATTCATATATCAAATAAGTAATATAATACATATTAAGTATTAATGAAATTGTATATAAATATTAATCTAAAAATATGATAAAATATATATATATAAGTGTTCAATTACGATTATATGTATTAATAGATATACAAATGATATAGGTTCGTAAATTCGAGGCCAACCCTGCATTGTTCAGTTGTTCAATATAGTCATATGTATTTTTACTACAAAATACATTAGGTGAGTTTCATTTGCTCCCTTTTTAATTACTTTTGCAGTATATATTTTGGGCTGAGAATACATGCAATATTTTATAAATGCTTTACGAAATAGAGACAAGTGATTAAAAATAATATTCTGCGGATTGATGTGCTAGGTAATTTAGTTACATGTTATAAGAGCATGTAAGCGCGAATCCTAAAGATAGATCTATCGGGCTTAACACCCCCATCATGTAGGATGCACTAGACATAAGAGCTAGTGGGCAGATGTTTAGTACTTCGAGGATTATTTATACACCTGCGAGTGTACATATCCATCTTTGCGAAGATGACTTATTATATTATTGTTAAGGTTAGTTACTGAGGCCTCAACATAAGCAGAACGGTTGTATACACTTGCGAGTGTACACATATTTATAAACGAAAATCTTGTGGTCTATTAATATATTGAAATGATTGTTATGATAAACCTATGAACTCACCAACCTTTTGATTGACACTTTTAAGCATGTTTATTCTCAGGTACGAATTAAGTCTTCCGCTGTGTATTTGATCAATTGAAAGATATTACTTGGAGTCATTCATGGCATATTTAGGTCAGTACCTCGCAATGGGACCAAATGTTGAAGACTTCGTCCAGGAGGATATGGACGGGACGTTACAATTCCCAACTAGATTCAAACAAATCCAATAGACTTGTAACAAGAACCAATGAAGCAAGATACTTCCACCAAAGATGAAGATAAGGGTTTAAAGATTTAGGTAATGAAGTTTGGATGCTAGTGGTTTGTCAAGGGACAACAATATTCATTTACCTTATTATGAAATCAATGAAAATGGTCAAGGATAATAGACTTTCCTCTTTAGCTAGCACATGTCAACCTCCATGCATATGTCCAAGATCAAAGGGGTAATGGAGTTAACTTCTAGGTGTATTAAGCATCTTTTGAAAGCTCTATATTGGGAAAAGAAGCCAAAAATTCAAAGAAAAAGGAGCTCCAATGAATACATTAAAAAGCTATCTAGTAGGAGCAAGGTCGATGTATGGTTGACCGTGAAGTCAACCGTGCACCATCTGAGAAATTTTCTCTTACCTATAAAAGCTAAGCACTTGAAGAAATTGAAGATAACCTATTTCCAACATTCTTTCAAAGTTATATCAACTGATCTCCCAAGCCTCAAGCACATATCAATGGAGAGATTATAAGAGAGAAAGAGAGATTCTACTTACACTAAGTAGAATTACATTGTAAACTTCATGCTTATCATTTGTACCTTTAAGTTTACTTTGTAAGATACTTCCTTAGGGGGTCAAGGAAGTGAAATAAGTTCTTGTAATAGGAAGCACCATCTTACTTAGTGATTCAACTTTCGTAAAGGGATCTAGGAAGTTGATTAATTCCATTGAGAATTAATATTTGTCCAAGTAAAGACAAGTTTGATCTAAGTAAGGTTGGTGTGACATATTGAAGAATTATGAGTGATTGTAAGCTTAGCTATAAGTTTACTTATGAGCTATCTTCTTAAAGGGATCTAAAAGGTAGTTGTGATTTCAATAGGTTAGGACATAAGGATCTTGTGGTAAGAGCATTTGGTGTTTGTGAATTCTTCAAAGGGACGTAATGGTTCACAAGTAGCGGCTTATTGAATATCAATTGATGTAAACGGATCTCCACCGGGTTTGGAGAAACTTAGTAAAGAAAACTCTCGATAAGGTGTATCGAGGAGTGAATTAAGGAAGATTAGTTAACATCCTCCCAAATCACTATAAATCCTTGTGTTTGTGCATTTACATTCTTTACATACTTGCATTAACAAATACAAACGCTTCCACACTTAAAAATTATGTTTTGATTTTCAAAATATTTCGAAAAGTTTTAAGAAACCACTAAGTAACTATTCATTCCCCCCTCTAGTTACTTACACTTGTGCTGTAGCTCAAGTGGTAGGGACCTGACACTATTTGTTAGAGGTTAGGAGTTCTTGAAATGGTTAGGTCAATGATGGCACAAGCAAATTTACCTTTCGCCTTTTGGGGTGATGCTTTGTTAACTGCCACATTTCTACTTAATCGTGTGCTTTCAATATCAGTAACTTCCACACCATATGAGTTATGGAAAGGTTACAAACCGGACTTAAATGTGTTAAGACCTTGGGGTTGTGCAGCGTATACTTTGAATTCCTCGCACAAACATGGAAAATTAGGTCCAAGAGGAAAGAAATGTGTTTTCATTAGATACTCTGAACAATCAAAATGTTATGTGTTTTTGGGTGAACACGAAAGTCGGAACATAACTGAATTTGAATCTCGAGATGTTACATTCTTGGAAAACGAGTTTCCAAAACAAGGGGATCTTGATAAAGATTGGTCTTTCTTTGAGACTACAGAATAACCTCATTCGAGTGGGAGAGATTTTAGGAGTGAAGATGAAGAATTTGATTCTTTGGATATAACTCCTCAACCTATTGCGAATGAAGATAATTCTTATCCGAGTGGGAGCAATGTGCCGAGTGGGAGCAATGTGCCGAGTGGGAGCAATATAGCAAACCAAGAACATGTTTCCGAAGAATCTCAACCTGTTGCTACCGAGCATAATTCTGATCCAAGTGGGAGCAATTTGGTAAACCAAGAATCTGTTTCAATGGATAACTAACCACGACGAAGTAGTCGTCAAAGTAAACCTCCAATTCGGTATGAGATCGAAGATGATTATACTTTTACGGTTCAACTAGAAGAGGATGAACCAAGAAATATAAATGAAGTTCTCACTTATCCTGCAAAGGATAAATGGTTCAAAGCAATAGATAAAGAGATGGAGTCTATGAGATTCAACCACGTTTGGGAATTGTTCAAGGTTCTAAAAGAAAGAAAAACCATTGGGAGTAAGTGGATTCTCAAAATAAAGCGCAAAGCTGATGGTAGTTTTGAAATATACAAAGCTCGACTTGTGGCAAAAGGCTACAATCAACAGGAAGGGATTGACTATGAGGAAACATTTTCACCTTGTAAGACACACATCAATTCCTTTGATTTTAACAATAGTGGCAAGTATGAGCTTTGAATTACATCAAATGGATATAAAGACCGCTTTTCTCGATGGAAATTTAGATGAAGAAATCTATATGGAACAACCGACGGGTTTCATTAAAGAAGGCCACAAACATAAGGTTTGTAGATTGCTTAAATCAATATATGGCCTCAAGCAGTCATCAAGACAATGGTATATACAATTTCATAATGTGTTCATGTCACATGGCTTCAATGAGGTCAATGAAGATAATGGTGTTTATACCAAAAGGTCTAAAGGAAAATTAGTCATATTGTCATTATATGTTGATGATATATTGATTGCTGGAAATGACAAGGAGTATGTTTTCGAGGTTAAAAGATGGTTATCATCTAACTTTGAAATGAAGGATATGGGTGAAGCTGAATATATCCTTGGAGTTAAGATTTCAAGGGATCGCTCAAGGAATTTGTTGGCTCTTTCTCAAGAGACTTTTATCAACAAGATTCTTGAATGTTTTAACATGCATAAATGTAACCCCATCGACACTCCTATGGCGATTGGTGATACATTGAGCATTAGAGAGTGTTCGCAACTCCACAAGAGAAACAGAAAATGAAAAATGTTCCTTATGCTAGTGCGGTTGGAAGTCTCATGTATGCTATGATGTGTACGAGACTGGATATCCGCTTTGTTGTTGGCATGGTAAGCTGATATCAATTCAATCCAGGTTTAACCCATTGGAAAGCCATGAAAATAATACCTAGGTATCTTAAGGGTACTAGTCATTACTCTTTGTACTACGAAGGAAATAATCTGCAAATGAGAGGCTATACTGATGGTGATTGGGGAAGAAATATGAATGAAATAAATCCACCTCTGACTTTTTTTTCTGTTAAACAAAGGTGTTGTATCTTGGAGTAGCAAGAAACAATCATATATAGCATTGTCTACGATGGAAGCTAAATTTGTGGCATTTTCAGCTACTGTACTAGAAAGTGTGTGGCTTAATCATTTTTTGAGTAGTTTGGGGGCTGTTGGCAATACCATTGATCGAGCATTGATATACTCTAATAATGAGGCTGCCATTGCATATTCAAAAGACCCCAAGTTCCATTGTAAGAGAAAGCACCTAGATATAAAGTACAATTTTGTGAAGGACAAGGTTTCAAGAAAGGAAGTAAGTATGAAGTACATATCTACGCATGATATGGTAGCAGATCCTTTGACAAAACTCATACCTAGAGATGCGTTTGTTAAGCATGTTAGGTCTTAAGAATTGCATAGATTTTGATAAGTGTACTACTTTAATAAATGTACTTACAGGTTTAAGTTTATATCCAATGCAATGAGTTTCCTTTTAAATCCTTGTTTTATTGTTCGCTCTTTGTGTTGCGAATCGAGAAAAGTATGTCGGTCAGATATAAGATTAGCCCACTCACATGGGTATTCAATTCCATTTTATGTGACAAATGGAAAAGTGATGTATATTAAGCATATTGTTTTAATGACAATTGAGAGCTCAAGATTGAGATAATTAGACGCTACATTTGTAAGTGTACAAATATTATGTGAATATTCAGAATTCACCTTATCTGTCATGAGTATCCATATGTGAGTTCTCAAGAGTTTTATGAGTAGATAAGTGAACTCAAGTTTTGAACATTGAGTATGTTTGAACTATCTTGTGTGCAACATTGATTTGAAGATATACCTCCATTGTGAAGAGATAAATGTTGCAGCATATAATTCATACCACATGTGATTAAGACGACCAATAATTAGGGAAATAGAAGAAACGATCTCTACTTCTATGTTATAAGAGTCCCTTGAGGTATTAGTAATCTCAATTTAATATCCTTATGATTTTTTCTTCTCTCTTGAAGCTTAGTTTAATGTTTGCTATCTTAATGCGTTGCTTAAGGGTTATGAGTGATTCAACTTGGCCGAACATTCTTAGAAAAGCAGGTTGAGCTAAGGCCAATGGATTCTAAAAGAATGGAAGTTCATTTGAAGTTTACATTAATTTGTATACACCGGTCGATCAGTTATCTTTTGTCTTTGTGACATAAGATAATTGTGAATACATAAGGGTTTTATAAGTAAAACTGAGATCATGCGAGTTACTAATGTGATTAATGATCTAGGATATTGCATACTAAATCTACTCTTTTCAAGTGTATTGTTATGTTATATATTCCTAACAAGTGTATAGCAAATGAGCTCTCAAAGTATGCCGGTCGCACGACTTAATTTTTCTAGTATGAATGGTTTAGTGTATCATACGATAAGTTTCTCGAGATATAATGTGTATATCAAATTCGTTTGTGTGCAAGTGGGAAATGTTGGAAAAAAATGTTTTCTCTACACCCAAAAACTCTTTGTATACCACATCAAATAATGACCATTAAGCTAATGTTTGATGATGGCTCTTAGTATGACTAAATGGTCATTAATATTTTGATTAATGGAGACTTATGGCCATCATTCTTGTGGCTATATAAAGAGAGCTCATCCCTTTGATTAAAACACCACAAACCACAAGTAAAAGAGTGAAATACATTCACACAATTGAGTTGGTATATCACACTATATACCTTATAACGTTGTTGTCTATGGATAGGATCCATAATGACCGATGGTTATATATATATATATATATATATATATATATATATATATATATATATATATATATATATATATATATATATATATATATATATATATATATATATATATGACAATCTTTCGGATCTCTCACTAATGGAATTCATGGTAACTCTACTAGTTTAAATATCGTGTTTTGTTACTACACACTAGCTATGTTACATGGGTATGATATTTTATTTTTGGATTATTTTGTAACATCAACCATTGATACTGATCACTACAATCTAAAAGCTAATGAAATATGGTGATTCTTTGGCCGGGTTAGTGATATAAAGTAAGCTGATTTAGAGTAAAAGAAAATTATTTGTAAGAGATTTATTTAACAATCTAGAGCATATTAGTATCAGAGTGAAATCAGAGACATCGAGCGAGTATTAATTGTGGTTATATATACATACCTACATGGGTGAGCTAGCTTGTGAATTTAAAAGGAAATTTACAAGCAGTTAGAGATAATTAAAGTTTTCATGAACATTAAACAGCAAACCATAAGCTATAGAATTCAAGTTGATAAACCTTTTTAAAATAGTATAAACAGGGTGATGCACCCAATGCTGATGTCATTGGTTTATATTTGTCAAGTATAGTTGAACAAATCGGCCGCTCCCAATGTCAAAAATCAAGTCAAAGTTAGTAAAGAACGCATGTGGCATAATACATGATCAAGCATAAATTCCCGAGGGAATTATGTGGATGTGATCTCGGATTGATTGACTTGGAAACTCTCTGGTCCAATGATTGTGATAATTTTAACTGAGATGAAGATCTGCCGAAAGGTGGTTATTGAGTCAACGCCTTTCTTGATGCCTAAATAATAATTATGTTGGAATGCTAGCCTAAATAACATGATCCGCCGCAGAGGAACCCTCCATCATCCTAGCATTCACCAATTTCTGAATTAAGAAAACTTTGTTCAAAGCGGATGACTTTTCATACATATTGGATAACGTCGCAATCAATCCCGCGATTGTGGTTTGACCCACAATGTTGTAAGCAACGTTATTGACCAGAGAAAGTCGAACAACGCCTAGGGATTGCCTTTCCAACAACTCCCACTCGCCCTGAGCCATCTCTTCCGGTTTAACACCCTTCAGTGGTTGGTAAAGCTTCTTTTGATAGAGCACATCTTCAGTTTGCATCTTCAAAAAGCTAAAATCATTCCCATCAAACTTATCAATCTTCACATCACTCTTTTCCGTTATTGTTCCCGTGAAATTGAACCGAGGCTCTGATACCACTTGTTAGGAATAAAGCACGCGAGCCTTAACAAGACTTGATAACCCTAAGTTATCAAACCCATTTACAACAAACGGATTAAAATGAAGAACACATAGAAAACTAGCAAGAACGATAAAAGACAAAAAATTTAACGAGGTTATATGTAATCAAAGATGATTACTTTAATCCTCATCCAACCAAAGGAGTATTCTTATTGAGAAATTTCGTGGTGTACATTGCAGGTTACATATGAGGATATTTATAGTGCAAAAAACTAAACAAGGAAACTTCTAGACCGACTTATTCAGCAAATCAGGACGTCATCACGGTCGCAATGCAACCATCGCGGTCAGAAACTAGCAATGCAAGCTAATCCACAACATTCATTCGCTGCCCACCCATCGTGGTCGCAATGACCCTGTCGGGATCGCAATGAATCTGTAGCGGTCGCAACTGTAGTGACCCGTCCTAATCCATCTGGACGAAGTCTTCAACAGTTGGTCCCATTGCGAGGTTCTGACCTCTATATGCCATGAACGACTCCATATGATATGAGCAAATGCACAGCGGAAGATTTCTTTCATACCTGAAAATAAACATGCTTTAAAGTGTCAACCAAAAGGTTGGTGAGTTCATAAGTTTATCATAAAACAATAAAATTCATCATTTTGATAGATCACAAAATTTAAATGCTGCATGGTACAAATGGGCTCGAATCCTATACCCACCTGTAATGTACATGCTATATCTTTTAAATATAGTTCACCTTTCTCGTGTACGAAATCATCTTTCATAAATCATAGTAACTGTACACATATCTTGTGCACAAAAATAACATACACATAACCTGTGTAAAAAATCATTCTCTTGATACTTAATATTCACATAATTCAATGGTGACAATTATCATGTCCACATAATTCAATGGTGGCAATTATCATGTCCACATAATTCAATGGTGGCAATTATCATGTCCACATAATTCAACGATGGCAATTATCATGTCCACATAATTCAACGGTGACAATTATCATGTTCACATAATTCAACAATAATTCGCAGAACTTCTGTCTGCATAATAATTCATTCGAGGAATGTTTTGCTTGTGTCTATCTCGTCAAACATTTATAAAAGCATTTCATGTATTCGTAGTTCAAAATATATTTCAAAAGCATTTAATAAAACAGTTGTAAAAAACAGCGCATGTATTCTCAGTCCCAAAAATATAAAGAGTAAAAGGGAATCAAATGAAACTCACTTAATGTATTTTGTAGTAAAAATACATATGATGACATTGAATAAGTGCAAGGTTGGCCTCGGATTCACGAACCTATATCATTTATATATGTATTAACACATATAATTGTAATAGAACAAATTTATATATTATTGGCGATATACTTGTTATTATGTGTTTCATTAATATCTTAGTTAAATGTATTTATTTTATATACTTAAAATAAATAAAAATGTTAATATAGTTTAGTTAAATATATTTCTATATGATTAATTTTTATTGTAGTAATGATAATAATATTAGTAGTAATATTGATAATAATAATAATAATAATAATAATAATAATATGATTTTTATAAAAAAAAATAATGATAATAATAATACTAATGATACTCTTTATGATAATAATAATAATAATGACAAGTTTAATAAAAATGCTAATTTTATATATAATGATAATTTTACTAACAATGATAACTTTAATAAAAATGATAGTTTTTTTTAATAAAAATGATAATTTTAATGATAATGTTAATAATAATTTAAATGATGTTTTCAATAAACAGGTTATTCTTAATATTAATAATAATCTTAATAAAAATGATAATTTTATTTAATCACGACTTAATTGTAATTATATTCATTTTTACTCATAAACGTACTTTTAATTTAATTTTCGGTAGTAATTAACTTAGTTATATTCATGATCACAACCTTAGTCATTTTTATCTTAACATTCGCAATCTTAATTATATTAGTATTAATGATATTAATAATATAATAATTATGATATCAAGTTTGGTATTAGTATAATAATAATAATAATAATAATAATAATAATAATAATAATAATAATAATAATAATAATAATAATAATAATAATAATAATAATAATAATAATAATAATAATAATAATAATAATAATAATAATCATATTAACAACAATAGTAGTTATAATCATAATATTTACTAAGAATAATAATAATATAAGTAAAAATAAAAATGTATACCCTTCCAAAATCTCTTTCTAAAAAGATTTGCTCTTTACGAGACTCGAACTCATGACCTTTAGCTTAGACAAAACACACTTAACCACTCCTCCAAATCAGTTTTTCCTGAATTATAACCTTTCCAAATTTTTATAACCCGTACATTCTAGATTAACACCAACACCCCTTAATCACTACACTGCCTCAGCTTTTCTGAATTATTATGAATCCCATATAAACTTAGACCATTCTTCTGTTTTTCTATATTTTCTTCTTATCATCACATCGTCACTCCCGATCATTTTTATTTTACAGCCCAACCGTAAGCTGGACCTCGAACAGGAACACAACCCAAAATGAATTATTTGTTATCGGCCCAATTTTGGAAACAGAACATACGTGGCCCAATCCTTCGGCCCAACTGAAAATAAATCCATTTATGTATGCGTTTAAGGATCCCTTAACTCAAATTAGGAGAGCTGCAAGATATTATGGTCCACCAAATAAATTTCGAATTAGGAAATAGTACTAAAAGCAGCGTAGCAGTAACTAGTGGGTTGTAATGGAGTGGTGTCTTTGATTGAAACAAAACAGAATGGCGGTAGCAATGAAATTATGAGTTTGCGTGGGTATTCGAAACAGTAGCGGTTAGTGGCAACAACATCATCTTATGATGGTGAAAGATGGTGGTTGAAGTCGTGGTGATGATGTAGGGTGATGTATGATGGTTGTGGAAGTGTCAGGAGGTGGTGGTGTGGTGATTGAAGATGGCGACATGGTGGTGGTGGAACGGTGGTGATCTTCTTCGTGGTTTCTGGGTTCTCGGTGATGAGGATGAACATGATAGCTCACAATGGTTCACGAAGATGAAATAAAAATAAAAATGGTGATGATAAAGATGGTTTGAATGAAAAAAAAAATAATAATAAAGAACAGACAATTAGCAGGAGTAGTAGATCACGATGATGGTTTGGGAATGATCTTGGTGGTGATAAAGGTCGAAGAAAAAAAAAATGATAAAGTTGTGATGGGTAGCGGATGATGGTTGCATAAAGCAAATGGGTTTGAGGTGGTAGTGTGAAGATGATGACGGTTTGCAGGTCACGGTGGCAGACGGTGTCATGAGGTGGTGGTGACGATGGTCTCACGGTGAGAAATAGAATATGAAGGGTGGCGGTGGTGAAAGTGCAATGGTGATGAGGGTGATCACCTAATGTATATGTATCATGTATATGTCACACTTTATATATATATATATATATATATATATATATATATATATATATATATATATATATATATATATATATATATATATATATATATATATTGATAGATATACTATATTTATTATTATATTCATTTTCACACTCATATGGGAGATAGAAAAAGGACGTACAGAGAAAGAAAGAAAAAAAATGATGGTTGCTAGTTGGTGTCCAGATTATGAGGGAGTTGGTGATGTATCATCTAAATGCATTGTATCTATATGTAATACATATATAGAATTTTAAATGATAAAGTAAATAATATAGTTATAATAATAATCCCCATCAATAATCTAAATGAGTTAATCATTTAACACTTGAGCGGATATTTGTATTTTTGTGCCGACAGTTTACACGGGGCGTGTCCATTGCTAAACAGTTAACGTATAAAAGTGTTCCTAAAAATCTCAAATTTTTAGATTAAATATATTTAATTATTTCACTCATTAACTGTTTAAAACCTGATCAAAAAGGTTCGATAATTATTTATTTTATGTTCCAATTTATATATACGGAGTACTAATATTTAAACTTAAAAATGTAAAAAATATTTTTAACAAATCTAAAATCTTCGTAATCAATTTATAGTCCAACTTTTATTTCAATCCATCATGAACATGTACAATATCTATATTAAAACTAACAAAATATCAACCGAGTGTTACTGACGTTTACTAATTAAGCTCGAAATCATTTATATTCCCTTTATATATAAACAGTTTTAAAATAGCAAAGTTAATTACTAAAACAATTATATTATATATTTTTAAACAAATAGATTTAATATAACTTTATATATTTACAAGTAATATTTATATACATATTTATATATATCTATATATTCTATAGTTTCCATTAATCGCATTTTATTTTATTTATTTTACAATATAAATCCTAATAATCATATTATATAATATTCTAAATTATATTTCAAATTATAAATACCTATTTAAATATATATATTATCTATTTACAAATAGTTGTTCGTGAATCGTCGGGAATGGTCAAAAGTCAAACGAATATATGAAACAGTTCGAAATATTTGTGACTCAACATTACAGACTTTGCTTATCGTATCGAAATCATATAAAGATTAAGTTTAAATTTAGTCGAAAATTCCCGGGTCATCATAGCAACGCGATTATTATCAGCAACCTTCAATTTTCGTTTAACTCGATTCGCACTCAACAGGTTATACAAATGGGCTATGAAGATCGTTACGAAATCCTGCTCGCAATCACTCAATCCCAGTATACCACCAGTATATCCGAGTTCCATTTTAACCCCATATTTAAAAGATCCAAAGAGTTCATCGTTGATCGCACATTCGATACTAGCATGCCGCCAACTGGTCCTGTAAACCAAACACTCATTGCAGAATCATCGACTCACCCACATGAACCATATAAAAGAATCAGTGGCGGAATCTGAAAGAATTATTGGAGGGGGCAAATTTGTTCAGTTTTATATTTTGGAAGAATAAAAAAAATATTACTAATATATTAGAGTAGCAAACAAAAAAATTATAGTAATATAAATACTACAATAAGGAAAAGTTAATATTATAGGAAAGGACGGATAAAACTGCTACTATGCTTTTAGATAGAGTATTATGTTTGAACTCGTGTATTGCACGATGGTTAAAACAATAACAAAAAAGAACAGTTAAAAATTAGTTATGAATTTTTCTTGCACTTAGTAATATTATATGTCAGTTACCACTATGTAAACATGCTCAATGTACATCAATATCAGTTTCATTTGTAGCTCATAAACAATACTAAGATCTTGTAAATAATCAGTATAGTCAAAAAAAATTAAACATATCTTTACTTACCGTCGTCGTATAATGTGTTCGAGAGATAAGTAACGGTTGGTGGGATGTAAGTTTCTTTTCAACAATAAAATTAAATTTTTATTTCATGATACATGCGTACATAGTCCTTCTATTACATTCACATTTTCTCTTTCTTTCCGTATCTAAACCAACCACCACTCACCAAACCACCAATGAGGTGACTAATCAAAAATGAAGGAAAATAGAAAGGAAATGACGAAATTACCTTTATGTGCAAGCCATGTGACAGTTTTTAACGAGAAAATCAACGATTGTTATTGACAGGGATCACTCACACCTATTTTGTAAACTACGATGGCCAATCACCTAAAAAAAAATTAGGAACCAACTTCATATCTCGCGCTATTTTTACTTTCAACAATAAAATAAAATTATTTCATGATGCATGCGTACGTGGTCCTTCAATTATTTTCACGTTTCTTTTACTTTCTATATATATATATATATATATATATATATATATATATATATATATATATATATATATATATATATATATATATATATAATCCAACCACCACTTACCAAACCACCAATAAGGTTGTATTATTCCACCAATATATATATATATATATAGGTAGGATCAAGAGGGAAGTAACCAATCAGGGGGAAGCGGAGGGAAGCAAATTTTTTTTTTTCGTTTTTTGAAAAAACTTTGTTCACGAACATTATAGATTGGATAAAAATAAGAACATTTAGAAAAGACACTTCGTGATGAATGTTATTATTTTGGCGGGAAAACGCACGAAGAAGTAATATATAACAATTATCATGTTTTTCGAGCGTATGTTGAGGTTTTAGACATTAGGGTTTAGATATTAGGGTTTATAGGGTTTAGATACTAGGGTTTAGATTTAGGGTTTAGATTTAAGATTTAGATTGAGTTTTTAACACGAACGGTTTAGAGTTTAGGGTTTAGGGTTTAGGGTTTGGTGTTTTGGGTTTATTTCATAAACCCAAAACACCAAACCCTAAACCCTAAACCCTAATCCCTAAACTCTAAATCGGGCTAAATTTTACTTCACAAAACATGAAGAAAAAAAACGTTAACATTCTTCACGAACAATATTATCTTGAATGTTATTTTTGTCGATCGTTTTCCCGCCAAAATAATAACATTCATCACGAAGTGTCTTTTCTAAATGTTCTTATTTTCATCCAATCTATAATGTTCCTGAACAAAGTTTTTTCAAAAAACAGAAAAAAAAAATTTGCTTCCATCTGCTTTCCCCCGATTGGTTACTTCCCCATTGATCTGACTATATATATATAATCCAACAACCACTTACCAAACCACCAATAAGGTTGTATTATTCCACCAAACATAAAATACTACTCCACTTTCTTTCCTCATCCTCATTCCTCATTAGTATTAAATTAAAGTGAGAAATAGAATGGCGGTGGCGACGGTGGTGGAAAGCAAAGAATGGTATTTAGCGGCGTACGCACCGGAAAATGTACCAAATTCCGATCATCTAAAGCTACGTACAGTCAATGTTTCTCTACAACATGATTCGATCCCTGATCAACATGTCGTACTTCAAGTACTCCTAATCTCGGTTGATCCATATCTACGATCTATGATCACTGGCCGTGTTGGTGATCTATACATGCCTCCTCATCCACTCAACAAGGTTCTAAGTTATTACTATTTCAGTTTATTTCAGTTTAGTATTATAATAAATAAATAATTAATGATTAATGATGATGTATTTGTATATGTATATGTATACGTAACTAACCGTATAGTAATTAACCAATCCATGAACTAAGAATATGACTTAGCAATCTTAAAGTAGTTCGTTATCGATCAAAAGCTTAAACTTCATCGTACATTCGTACAAAACATCGCTTGTTTTTAATTTGCTAGATTGGTTTTTTTGATGACTTTAGTAGAAAAAGTTATAATATTATACTCCGTAGTAAGGTAACTTAATATTTTGAAAATTATTAGACTTTATGGTATTTTCTGTTAATGAAAGGTATTCATATCCTTTTCGTTACCTTTTTATGATTGTTGATATGGTTTCAATTTACCATTTTGTCATACTGATCCTTTTAATCTACTAAAATGATGATTTGGAATTCACTAGTTTATATATCTCTCAGAATTTCAGGATTTGATTTTCCAAAAGTCAAACCAACTAAATTTGATTTATTTATTTTGTTAATGTATAAAATCAAATGTATATGATCTTGATCGGTTTCTATGCAATATTCGTCCTCTGTTTTTACGAATTTTTTTTGATAAGGGGTATGTATATTAAGCCCATTTGTAGAACAAGTATTTTGTTGTAGGAAGTTTGTAAACAGGATACCAGGACTTTCTAACACCGGTTTATGCCACCTCATTTAAAATAGAACTTTCTGAATATAAACTGATTTATGCTTACATACGTGTAGCTGACACATTCGGCATTTTCTGAAACCCGGTGTTGAAACAAAAAAAAACCCATCGGGTTTCAAAAAAAAAAAATCAAATACTCATGTTGGATTTTTTTTCTTGCATAGCGGCACCTCTATACGCCACATTTTATTCATTCTCACTATTTTGCACCTTTTTGTTAGATCAACGACACAAATGATTTTGTACGGTATGTAGTGAATACTACGTATGTACTATTGGTTTGAAACTAAAATATCTGACACACCAAGCAACTTGAATCTTAAAATAAAATAAAAGTAATAGTAATAGTAATAGTCTTATTCATTTCAACACAACGAAAACATCTGTATGGTCTGTATGTGCTTAGCCTCAAATCCGGGTTACAATATGTGTTAGAAAAAATGGTCAAACTCGAATTTAGAAAAACCATGTTTCAAAAAAGTTGTCCACGTGGCATACCCTGACTTGAAAAGTTTAACTTCATGGTGATATGTTAAAACCCGGACTTGAGAAGAGCGGGTAATTTACACCGTCTCCAAAATAAAAGTGGTCCACATTCCTGTTTTTACACCGTCTCCAACATAAACCATAGCAATGGCTAAATTTATTACTCCGTATTTATTTTCTACAATCAACATTTTATAATTTTGTATTTTATAGATTTACGTTTATATTTATACATATATATGTATTATGCATTGGGGCGAAAGTAGTGTATGCCAGGATGCCCTCAAGTCAATTTCTAATTTTTAGTGCAAAAATTTGGATTTTTTCATTTTGCCTCGGTGAATTCTTTTTTCTTGTCAAGAGTCTTCATATTTTACGCCCAAAGCCATCATATTTTGTTCAAAAACTCTCATATTTTGCTCTAAAGTCTCCATATTTTACCCATAAGTCTTCACATTTTGTCTAAAAAAAGTTGCTACGTTTTTTTTTTAAAAATTCGCCTCCAATAAATAAATTTCTAGTTCCGCCACTGATTATGCATATACATATACAAAACATATGCAATTTTTAGGATTTTTCTAATGACGAACATAAGAGTTGCTATTAAAAATTAATTTAGTGTAAAAAATGATGGTATATATGAAAGTTATTTCTGAAGAGTGGTTAATTTTTCTTAATATAGAAGTGTTTTTTTACATTTCCAAAATTTTTAATGGTGTAATTAGAAAAATCCTTATATTTAAAATTTAATAAATTATTTACGTTGGTTTGCAGGTTATGACAGAATTTGGAATGGGGAGGGTGATACGGTCGAAAAGCAGTGACTTTAGCGAGAGTGATATTGTCATTTACCCATTTTGTCCCGTTGCCGAGTATTGCGTTATACCATCAAATTTTCTTAGAAAGATTGATTCAACGGCCGATATCGCATTACCAAATTACATGAGTGCTCTTGGTATATATTTACCCCTTGTTTATTTAGTATGAATTCTAATTCTATTGAAAAATTATAGGCAATGATAAATATATTAAAAAGAATTATACCCTATTTTTTTACCAGTTGGTCTTACAATTATTTTTAACTAAATCATACTATAGGTTTTTATTTTTTATGTTTTAATAAATACATATAGGACGGAAAATACCTTTTAAAAAAAAAATTTTGAATAATGGAATTATATATATGCAACTCAATTAGACATGGTAAACCCGACTTTCTATTGGCCCTGCACTATCTGGTCTCAAAGTTAATGTGGGGGATAATCGTGTAACGCAGACCTCCATATTATATGGTGTATGTCCTCCTACCACTAAACTATTATCGTAGAGATATGTAACTAAAATAAGTTAGTTATAGGTAGCAAAAACAATTTTTTATATGGCTACACTTTAAACCGCATTTATTCCAACATTTTGTAGTCATAACAATATTGTTGTATGAAAATAAGGGGTACCGGGTTTCACTGCATGGGTGGCGATAGAGGTGATCGGTGACCCTAAACCAGGGTCGAACGTATTCATATCTGCAGCTGCCGGAGGCGTTGGAATGTTTGCAGGGCAATTCGCTAAGCTAAAAGGATGTCGAGTTGTCGGCAGTACAGGTTCTGATGAAAAGGTCAAGTATTATTACCATCACCATTCCCATTACACACGAAAAATATTATAACGTATACCAATACCAATACCAATACCAATACCAATCAATAAATATAATTACGTACTTTTCAATCACAATCAAAGTTTTTACCCTAAACAGGCTAACAAATAAAGAATTATGTGCAAGAATATATGTTTAACAGAGGCCTAAGTATATAATATTATTTTTATAATGTATCAAGTCAGAGAGGAATTGATACATTTTTTGATCATCAGTCACGAAAAACTTTTACTTATTGAAGGCTTTAAATCATTAATAACAAACTTTTGAGTATTGGATCTTTTGATCATGAATATAATCTTACATGTAAAACATCTAACCGTTTAGATGAATCCAATCAAGTATGCAGGTTCAGCTGTTGAAAGATGAATTTGGATTTGATGAGGCATTTAACTACCGCAAAGAGACAGATTTTAATGCCGCATTAACAAAGTAATTCTTCAATTTTACTACTAGTACGTAGCACTAGGCATACGTAACCTGTAATAATTAGGGTTGTCGGACTTGTGACCCGAAAGGGTGTTAGTTTAGTAAGCTCTAATACCATATAAAACAACATATATTGGAGAACTATTGTATTGGTATTGGTGGAATATAGTTGTGATTAATAAGTTAATGGAATATAGGTAAACATATAATGGTTGTTAATGTTTTTTTAGAACGGCAAAGTGACGCACCCTACATAATTTCACACGAATAATGTCCTAAACAGGACTCGAACTCATGACCTCAAGGTAAGAGGGGCTTCTCAATACCGTTAGGCCAAAGGCCCTTTGGTAAAAGGTTGTTACTGTTCAAACTACTCGAGGAATGTGACTATTTAATTATATGTATACGGCCTAATTGGGTTACCCGTGATCTATTTCGACCCTTTTCCCTGGCACTCCAAGATATGCTGCTAGGGAGGTTTGAATCTGAGATCTCTTGTGAGGATATCAGGTCCCAACCAGTAGACATCAAATATATTAAATATGTTGCTGCTAGATTATTGATCTCAGATTTTAACAAACAAAATGCAGGTATTTTCCAAATGGGATCGATTTGTACCTGGACAACGTGGGAGGCGAAATGCTTGAAGCTGTTCTGAATCATGTCAACAAAGGCGCTCGTATCCCCATCAGCGGGATGATGTCTCAATACAACACAGTAAGTTATGTTTACCTGATAATCACTATATAACTTTATGGGTTTAGTTAACTGACGGAATTATTTTGGATGAAGATACCATCGGAGAGAAAAGGGGTGAAGAACTTGCTAAATTTGGTAGGAAAAGAGGTAAAGATGGAGGGGTTTCTTTGTGGATCGTTCTTAGATCGGTTTGGAGAGTTTTTACAGCAAATGGAAACGTATTTGAAAGAAGACAAGATTAAATCGAAGCACGAGATTAATCAAGGGATCGAGAGTTTCTTGGATAGCTTTGTTTCCCTCTTCTCGAGCTCTAACCATGGCAAAGTCATTGTTCAAGTTGCAACATGATCGAAAGTTGAGATTTATGTTTCATGTTTCTGTGTTATTAATATCGACTCTGTTGAATTGAATCATTTCATATTACATGAATTCTTATTGTAATCTTATGTCAGGCTATTTCAATGGATATGATCCATGGGCTCATTTCAGGGAAGTTATATTAAATGATAGGTCCCCAAATTGTGAGCATATCAGTTCAAAAGGAGGTGGCAAGATGAGCGGGTTGGGTCATATTCTGAAATAACCCGTACCAGACTGTCGTTATTTGTAAATGTAACTTACGTGCTTATCATGAAAAGAAAATATTAGTTAAAATAATAATCCGAATTGAACATTCCGATGATACGATATGGGAGATTGTATGTACTAAAATTAGGTTTTGGGAGACTTTTAACCCATTTAGAATTTTTATTGTTATGGTCATAATGATTTTTTTTTAGTTTGTTCGTTTTGTAAGTTTGACCAATTCTTGGTCATTTAGAATTTTTATTATTGAAATCAAATTCAAACTCTGAGAAAATTGAAAATTAAACCAATGAGCAGGCTGATCTTAATGCTATACCCTAAAATGTAAGTTTGACCAATTCTTGGCACCACAATGCCGGCTCACCAATTCAATTAACGGAGTGTTTATCATAGTATTCAATTCATCATAATTTAGTGACAAATGAATCCCATAACGTAGCCAGTGCCTAACGTGTTAGACGGCAATCTTTATATACGACAAAATTTAACTTTAATTTAAGATTTGTATTATTATATTATATATGCATAAGGACACAAAAACATTTACTAATCAATAGAATCATCAACCATGCACACTAGTAGCTCTATATATACGGAGTCACATAACAGTTTGTTTCACCATCAAAAGCATCTCAATTTTTATCTGTCTTTCGCTTCAAAATATTAATCGAGATGTCGAACAAACTCATCATATTGAGCGTTTTAGCTCTATCTTTCGCCTGCCTTGCGTTAGCTGAGCCTACACCCCTTCAAGATTTTTGTGTAGCCGATACTAGCAGCTCAGGTATTGTCATCTTTAAACAATATTACTCATTTATGAATATTTTTTTTAATTGCGTATAACTTTAAAGTATTCAGCACGCAATAGTTGTCGAGATGGCAAGTTTGGCTGTCTAGACAATGTGTCAGAATGGGCGGGTCGGGCTAGGTTGACCACACTCACTTTTTCTGGACAATTCAAATTATTATTCTGTATTTCTTTAAGAAGTAATCTGGTTTAATTACAAAAAAACAATATATACAATGATGATCTAAATATCTAAAACGATAGAAATCAAGAGCTCACAAAATATGTGTTTTAAAATATATAATTCGATGTGCAGTGAAAGTAAATGGTGCAGCATGTAAGAACCCAATGCAAGTTCAAGCAGAGGATTTCAGCTTTAGTGGGCTCCACATTATGGGTAATACATCAAACGCTGTGGGATCAAAGGTGACCCCAGTCTTTGCGACTCAGTTACCAGGGCTAAACACTTTGGGAATCTCAATGGTTCGAATTGACTACGCACCGTGGGGACAAAACCCCCCTCACACTCACCCACGAGCCACTGAGATCCTAACCGTTCTTGAAGGGAGTCTACAAGTTGGATTTGTGACATCTAACCCTGATAACCGTTTCATCACAAAGGTACTCCAAAAGGGTGATGTTTTCGTGTTCCCGGTGGGACTTGTTCATTTTCAACGCAATGTCGGTAATGGATATGCAACTGCTATTGCTGCATTGAGCAGTCAAAATCCAGGTGCTATAACAATTGCTAATGCTGTTTTTGGTGCTAATCCTCCAATTTCAAGTGATATTTTAGCAAGAGCGTTTCAAGTTGATAAGAGTGTGGTGGATGAGCTACAAGCAAAGTTCTAGAGTAACAAGGATGCAAATGACAATATTGTTGCTGATGTTATTTCGTGTGGTTGTTTGATTTCATTTTTTAAGCCTGTCCTGTTCTATTTAAAGTTTTTCTATTAAATTATCATGTAATGTATGTTTGTTTTGTAAGTTATAATTAAATTAAATTATTATTAATTTTGCAAGACAAGCCTCTTACTATATATTTATCCGGAAACATATTAGCACATCAATTAGTTTCTCTACAAATACTCCGTATTTTTTTAGAACTATCACAAGATAGTTTACTGGTTGGCGATCTGATATCCTTACAAAAGATCTCAGGTTAAAACCTCACTAGTTGCATATCTTGTGTGGCTGAGAAACATCAAAAATGATCACGAGATAATTAGTTAGGCCGCGTAAATATGAGTAAAATACTGGTCTCTCGGATAACCTGAACAAGAAAAATCTCATCCCTTTTAACCATAGCGGTGTACTGAAACAAACTCCGAGGACTTTATATCCTGTAAAATCTAGAAAACATGTCATAATGGTGCAGTCTTTTATATCCAACACAAATTTAACATAAAATGATGCAAGATAAATGAATAAAAGGAAAGATATTGGCACGGCTCAATCAAAATCATGAAGCTAATTGATTATTAACTTTGCCTTTAGATTGAGCCGTTTCAATATCTCTCCATATCTCAATACCAGATGTTTGTCTTCTGAGAGCGCGCGAGCGAGAGAAAGAAAGTAGATATTAGATTGATCTTCTAATAAGTCTACTAGTCTGTTCTACATATATGTATCAACATACAAACAACTCTTGCATACAAAAGATAATGTCTGTTGGATGTATGTACCTATATATCTAACTCTTAACTTACTTTTACCAAAAACTGGTCCCACCAATATTTGCCATTGCTTTCAAGGCCAGGAATACTAGTCAGATGATTAGTTTCTGTTATCACTAATCATATTGGGCATTCTCTAAACATAGAGGTACCGTCCTCTTTTACCAAAAAAACATGTGAGATTTTGTCACAATGAAGTAGCTCCACATATAAAATTCAATTATGATTATGTATGTAAAGAATAGGTGCTATATATGACATTTACTGAAAAAAAAATGAAGTATAAACCTTAGTCATAAACGCGTAAGCGTATAAGGTTTTCGGTGGCTACTATTTTTACTCAAATGTTACATAACCGGGTTATCCGTGAGGATTTCGGCCCTTTTCCATGTCCACTCCAAAATATTTATATGCTACTAGTGAGGATTTGAACATGATACCTCTTGCGAAAATATCAAACCCCAATTACAGGCTATCTTGGATGGTTATTTTTTTTTTTGGCATCAGTTGGGATCACTCATGAGGAAATAAACTACCCACGCGTTCATCTCCCGTAGTTGCATAACCCGCCCCAACTACTGCCCTGGAGGAAACCCGGACCAATTCGAGGGCATGGCCGGTAAAACACCCCCCTCCCCCCAACTGCCCCCACACTAAGCGAAAGGCAACGTGAGTGGATATTTCAGGTCAGGGATTGAGTGCAATGTTGCAGCCCAGCGTAGTCGAACTCCTATCTTGGATATGGTTATTATAACGTAATCACATAATCAAGTGCATATAATGTTTAGTATAATTTTGTTAGATGCTAAACATTTCAAGGTCCAAGTCACTAGCAGACAATTTCGTGCTTTTACACATCAGAACTGTGATTGACCAATTCTTGGATCTCAAAAGAACACTAAATACTCAAAAACCGACTGACCACTTCCTTATCAAGACGAATTCTCACAATACGATGTTGATATAATTCTGTATATATTGTGCATAATATGCTTTGGACGGCTATATATAAAAATAATTATATCTAATATTGATGAAGACCCTGTAAAATAAAAACCATGCAGATTGCCTATATATATGGAGCAACAAAGCAGCTATTTTCATCATCCAAAACATTCATCTGTGTTCCTACATAAACAATTAAAAAAGATGTCAAACAAACTCGTCTTGTTGAGCGTTTTAGCACTAACTTTCGTATGCGTTGCCTTAGCTAACAAGCCTGCACCGCTTCAAGATTTTTGTGTAGCTGACTCCAACAGCTCAGGTATAGTAGTATTAGTACTGCCTTATGCAAATTTATTCATTGGTCAAAAACTGTAATCTTTGGTTTTTTGTTTGTTAGTGTAAGGTTTAACTTTTTGATGTGATATTGGTGCAGTGAAAGTAAATGGTGTAACATGTAAAAACCCAATGCAAGTTCAAGCAGAGGATTTCTTCTTCAGTGGGCTCCACCTCAGGGGAAACACATCAAACGCTGTGGGATCAAAGGTGACCCCGGTGTTTGCGACCCAGATACCCGGGCTAAACACTTTAGGCATCTCAATGGTTCGAATTGACTACGCACCATGGGGACTAAACCCTCCTCATACTCACCCACGAGCCACTGAGATCCTAACCGTTCTTGAAGGGACCCTACAAGTTGGATTTGTGACATCTAACCCTGATAACCGTTTTATAACTAAGGTACTACAAAAGGGTGATGTTTTCGTGTTCCCGGTGGGACTTGTTCATTTTCAACAAAATATCGGTAATGGATATGCAGTGGTTATTGCGGCATTGAGCAGTCAAAATCCAGGTGCCATAACGATTGCAAATGCTGTTTTTGGTGCTAATCCCCCAATTCCTAGTGATGTTCTAGCAAGAGCATTTCAAATGGATAAGAGCTTGGTTGATGAGCTACAAGCAAAGCTCTAAAATATTTAATATCTAAATGTGAGAAACTAATTAGTGTTTGTGTGATTGTTTTTCTTCATTTAAAGCTTCCATTTTTTTTTATTTATCTTTGAGAATCTTGATTGTTAAATTCTAATTCTTTGGTCTTCCAGTGAAAAGTTTGTTCCTACTATGACTAATATATTAATTATAAGACCACAGATATTGCAGCGTTTGTTGCCTTGAATCCGCCCACAAACGCCCCACAAACGCCCGGAATGGGGCGTTTGTGGGCGTTTGTGTTGGGGCGTTTGTCTTTGAAGCACGGGCAGATTTCTGTGCGTTTGTGATTTTTTTTTTTTTTTTAATTTTTTTCTACCTTTTTCTCCACTTTTTAACCCAACCTCCAATCATATTTTGACACATCACCCACAAACGCCCTTACAAAAGCCCCCCATTACAACTCACCCCAAAATGTCATGGCCTAGTCACAGTTTTTCCCCAAAAAGTGCAACTCTATCACTCCACGTCACAGTCACCATTATCTATAGTCTAAGTAATTGAATTATTATAATCTTGAT
This sequence comes from Rutidosis leptorrhynchoides, assembly GCF_046630445.1. Taxonomy (NCBI): domain Eukaryota; kingdom Viridiplantae; phylum Streptophyta; class Magnoliopsida; order Asterales; family Asteraceae; genus Rutidosis; species Rutidosis leptorrhynchoides. The sequence continues at coordinate 67,279,339 of NC_092334.1, forward strand.
CTCATTTGAAACTCTGCAAACATTTTTCTGTTTGGTTATGAGTGATTATAAAAAAATTTAAAGGTGAGACAAAATAAGAATAAGCTGTATTTTCTGCAGTTCTAAAAATGTTGTTGTACTATAATTATTAGCTAAAGAAACAAAGCAAATAGTAAGAAAAAAGGTGTATACAACATTATAGGAGACATCATAAGCATACTTTAAAAGGTTGATCCCACCACTTCTTTATTTAGTAGTAAATAATAGTATATAGTAGCATGTGTATATACATACATGTTTATGAATCATGAACCTGAAATGAACTACAAACAATTCTTGAGTCTTTTCAAGATTTTAATAAGATAATGAAGTCATCAAAGTAAACTAAACAAGGCTTAACCACCAAGATCCAAAATCTTTTGCATGATCTTTCTTCTTTACTTACTATATATAAATAATACTTCATAGTTCATATAGACTTTCATGTTCATCCCAAACAGTAATATTTTTTTTCCAATTCTTATCACTAATCTTCAAATCCATGGCAACACCTTTAGTTTTCTTCATTTTGTTAGCAACATTTAGTCTCTTGATCATGTACGTATTTTCATACGAGGCCGCACCCCTACAAGATTTTTGTGTAGCAGATCCAAGCAATTTAGGTTATGCCCTTTCTATAATATATTAGCAATTTAAGGGGTGTTCGGGATTATATTTAAATGTTTATTCAACAGTTTCAGCTGCCCCCAATTTATATGTTAAAGTTCGACATCTTAAGCTTTTAAATTTTTTTTTTTCTTTTAAATTTTTAAAGTTTTTTGCACTTGTTAAAGAAACTTTCTGGATCCGCCACTGATCCTAGACACCCCTTAGTATCCACCCATATCATGTTTTAAATATTGTAACTTGTTTTCTGTGCAGTTAGACTCAACGGTTTGTCTTGCAAGAATCCTATGTTTGTGCAAGCTGAGGATTTCTACTATAGCGGGCTCCACATTGCAGCCGACACACGAAATTCATACGGATATAGAATCACCCCTGTATCCGTATATCAGATACCGGGACTAAACACGTTAGGGATCTCGATGATACGCATTGATTACGCACAATGGGGATCTAACCCACCACACACGCACCCACGAGCCACTGAGATCCTAACCGTTCTTGAAGGGACTCTACAAGTCGGATTCATTACTTCGGACCCACAAAATCGACTTATTACTAAAGTTCTTCAACGTGGTGATGTGTTTGTGTTCCCAGTTGGACTTGTTCATTTTCAAAGAAATTTGGGTCATTCGAATGCAAGTGCGATAGCTGCGTTGAGCAGTCAAAATCCAGGTGTCATTAGCATCACAAACTCGATATTTGGGTCTACTCCGCCAATTTCTACTGACTTTTTGGCCCAAGCGTTTCATGTTGATAACAAAACAGTGAACCGACTACAAATGATGTCGTCAGTACATGATTAGAAGTAGTTAGTAGTTGTTTTTGTGTGTTTGTTTATCCAGATTAGTAAAAGGAATCCAGGTGTAGCAGATACTAACCCCGTCATCTAATAATTATGAATACGAACTTTAAAAGAAATAGCAAAAATAATTAAGGACTCGACATCATAGAACTGCATTTCAACTTTTTTGATGATTTTTTCTTAATTTTTTAAATTAATCGACTTTTCTATTCTGTTCTTTCACTGTTTATATATACTCCAGAAAGTAACTTAGTCATTAGTCAACCAAAGAATAGTTAACAAGGTAAGTTATATGAATAGATTTAAGTAAGATATTTATGACTTATAAATACAAATACAGAACAATATCTGAAAAGGCATGATTGATCAAGTTATATGAAGCATTTTAAGAAATGAGGACATTAACAGCTTTAAGATTCAAAGGCCAAGTTTAACTGAAATGTAGCAACAATAATAATACACTGTCTAATAAAGTAGAGATAGTAAAAATAATGGTCCTTTTTAGGGAGTCATCATCATTTGGATCATATGATTTGTGGGTAGAGCATGCTTGACCATTAATGAGAGTGTTACTTAAAATTACGTCCCGAAAGAATCCAAGAACGGACCATTGCTTAACATCTATCATGAAAGTTTCATGTTTTCAGGACAGCAATGTATCAAACATGCTCCTTATATATATGGTTATGGCTAAACAACCAGTTTCTAAGTATTCATCCAAAAATATTAACTAGAATAACAGATTTTGGTTATGGCAAAACAGGTAGTCCATTTTTGTTTCTTAGCTTCGGCTTTATTTTGTTTAGCCTCTGCCTTTGAACCCAAACCACTACAAGATTATTGTGTTGCTGATCCAACTAGCCCAGGTTTGTAATTATATTGCATGCTATTAGGGGTGAATTTAGCTACCCGTGGAGTAACAGGACACCACTAGTTTATAATTTTAATGAAAAAAATACTCTTTAAGTATAGGACACCATTTAATTTAACTACACAATTCCATATATTTTTCAAATCTATAGGTTTTTCTTTAAATTACTCCTATTTTTAGGACACTACTAAATTACCTACCTGGGTTACTTATATTTTTCGAATGTGTAGTTTTTTAAAGGTAAACAACAACTATAATAGTATTCAAATATAATTATACTGGGAAAAAAACTCGGAACCCCGTTGAGTTCTGATCCTGGATTCGCCAGTGCATGCTTTTCAAGGTTTTGTTGCTATTGTCTTTAATAATATTTTTTATTTTTATTTCTTAATTTCAGTTTATGTAAATGGCATGGTGTGCAAGGATCCTGAAGTAGTTCAAGCCAATGATTTCTACTATAGTGGCCTACACCTTATGGGCAACACTTCAAATCCTTTTGGATCAAAGGTTACACCAGTGACTGTAGCCCAACTACCCGGGCTCAACACATTAGGCATCTCAATGGTGCGCATTGACTACGCCCCATGGGGTATTAACCCACCTCACACGCATCCACGAGCTACTGAGATCATGACCGTTTTAGAAGGCTCACTTGAGGTTGGATTTGTCACCTCGTATCCAGAGAACCGTTTGATCACAAAAGTACTATACAAAGGCGACGTGTTTGTGTTCCCAGTAGGACTAGTACACTTCCAACGTAACGTTGGAAACACATGTGCGGTGGTTATTGGTGCGTTAAGTAGTCAGAACCCTGGTGCTATTTCAATTGGAAACGCTGTTTTTGGATCAAATCCAAAGATTTCAAGTGACTTTTTAGCTAAGGCGTTTCAGGTGGATACGAAATTGGTGGATCAGTTAAAGGCGAAGTTCTAGATTAACGAAAAAGTTGATGACGCGCGCCTAAAGAAGCGGGTGTACAGAACATGTTTGCATTTGTTTTCTTACATTTCATTTATATGTGTGAACTTGTGTGAATGCTGATGTTTGGATTGTTCATGTTTGGTTTATGATGGGTATAATTTTTTTGGTAAACATTCATGTTAACTTGGTGAATTTGTGTCTAATGTTTCATAAAACTGTAGATTTATTAGATAGGTTACATGATCAGGGAACTTGCGGGCATTATTCTACGGTTCTCCCCATGTACTTTGTGTTATGGGATAGGGAGAGGTCATGGGTTCGATCCTTAGGGATGACATGATTTTCTTTAAATCAATTGAACACCAATAATGGTGGTATATATTGACCCTATAGGGAGGTTTTACCGGATTCGTTCACGGACCCCTACCCGGAACCACTTGATGTGTTCCCGGGTACCGTCGATCGAGTTCGGATTTCCGCCCGAACGTGCGTGTTACGTGCAAATGATGAAGGCCGTTGAAAGAAATGATCTACTGATGCCAAAAAAATCGCCGTTCAAAAAAAAAAGGGTTACATGATCAGAGAAAGTTATTTACATTTTCTGCTATGAGATATAACCAAAAACCGATTGTGATCTGAGGCTAAAAATCTACGAAACTTAGTATCCGCAGATTTTAATCGGATAAAGTTTCAGTAGTGGGCCTTTGTAGGAGGCTAGGAGCAATGATCCGTTAGGCCCAAGACCCAACAAAACTCCTTTTAATCGGTGAAATTGGTCAAAATACCTCATTTTCAAAAGTCTTTAAGAAGATGCTCTCAAAAAATGAAAATTGCAAGAAATACACCTTATCCACGCATCATGCACCACGCATCATGCGTGTATCTTGGTGTGTGATGCGTGGTTACGAGAAAAATGACCGAAACAGACACTTTTACTCGCGAACAAGCACCACGCACCACACACCGTGCGTGGTGCATAGTGCTTGGTGGTAGACTACATACTCTACCAAACATTAAAGAGGAGTTGGTTGATCACTTTGATATAATGGTCGTCTACATAGTCTACCAAACATCAAAAAGGAGTTGGTCTATCACTTCAATAAGATGGTCAACTACATGTCGAAGTTAGTAGGGTACACTATCACTAATTACCTTATTTTGGAACTATATATACGAATATCCTATCCTTTAGTACCTTTTTCGTGAATTGTTACAATTCACAACCGGTTCCATCAAGACATAAATTGATCACCGGACGCATGTACCAAGTATCACTGTCATTAGTCAAGCAACATGTCATGCTCTAAAAACCGTAAGTCTAACAATTTCCTAAATTGTCTCACACTAACAGTCCATCCTTTTCAAAAAGGAGTTAACTTCAAAAAGTAACTAAGTAGAAATAATACTTCCTATAATGTTAGACTACATAGTCTATCAAACATTAGAGAGGAGTTGGTCGACCACTTTAATAAAATGGTAGGATCACCATATTACAGTGTTCTACTATGTAGTCGACCATCTTATTGAAGTGGTCGACCAAATCCTCTTTAATGTTTGGTAGACTATATAGTCCCATCATATTGAAATGGTCGACCAACACCTCTTTATTGTTTAGTAGACTATGTAGTCTACCATCATATTGAAGTGGTCGACTAACTTCCTCTTAATGTTTAGTAAACTATGAAGTCTACCATCATATTGAAGTGGTCGACCAACTCCCTTTTAATGTTTGGTCGACTAGATGAGGAAATGTTGTAGTCGACCACCTAATACCCGTGGTTTACAAAAATGATGTTCGAACCAATGTTGTATATTTCTAATTAACGGAAAAAAAAACTGTCTATTGTTTAAACATTTTAAAAATAGTGTATATTTATCAATTTAAAAAAAAAAAAAAAAAACTTGATAAAAAGAACTTCATGTATTATGTTTCTTGTGTTGGGAAGTTATCTTACATCGGTCATGGACAAAAACAAATGTATGCATATAAGTCTAAGGGGAAGTCCCTATATCACCAATTGGTTTTAGAAAAGGATGAACTCTTGAACTTATATGTTGTACATGTTGTTAGACTATACAAATTATCAATTCTGTCATGGTATCAGAGCTTAGGTGAGCGGTTTTACAAAGAGATCGACTCAGGCCCCTATGTGTGTGCCGTCATCTCTACAGCGAGTCCGAGTCAGGCCCCCATGTGCGTGCCACCGTCGCTACAACCGTTCCACGCCTCGATGTGAGAGGGCGTGTTGGGAAGTTATCCCACATCGGTCATGGACAAAAACAAATGTATCCATATAAGTCTAAGGGGAAGTCCCTCTATCACCAATTAGTTTTAGAAAATGATGAACTCTTGAACTTATATGTTACTATGATACCAAGATTTGAACTTCCCCGAACATTTCTTGGAGGTGGGCCTCATTATTTGACCGTTTGGGTATATTTTTTTAAAAAAAAATCAATGTTTTTTTGCAATGGATCTCTTGCTATGTGTTTATTATTATTATTATTATTATTATTATTATTATTATTATTATTATTATTATTATTATTTTACAAAAAATTTTAATGAGAGTCTTTAGAGCTGTCTTTAAAAAATAAATTATACAAAAAGTAATAGTACATTTGGTGGGTTAGTGGTAGTTATTTTCAGAATGTGAACGGTTACTTGAAATATACAAAAAATTAAAGCTTGTCCAAATTTTTTATTGACAACCTTTAGAGTTGTCATTAAAAAAATCTTTTTTTTTAATCTTTTATTTATATTTATATTTATACCCTATATATACAAATCTAAACTACAATATCAAACGCCGCATTTTACACCACAAAACAACCTCACCTTTTTTTTTCTACACATAAAAAATATTAATATGGAAGGTGAAGACGAGCATGACTCCCGAATTACTTACCCGAGGTTAAATCAGTAAATCTTAATGATTACTCTCTTAAACCTAGTAAATTTGGAGGATGATAAAGAAGAAGAAGAAGAACCTGAGAGTTATAGGAAGCTGAAGATTTCACGGAGGCATTTAAATAAAGATCGTAAGAAAACACCCGAATGATTATGGAATGACTATTTTTTCGAGCGAACAGTTTTTTGGTGGATTACTTTAGAAGGCGATACTGAATGAGTAAACCTCATTTTTTCGAATATATAGCGGTATATTATCTTACTCTCATGAAACAATTCCTTCATATTTTTGTTTTTTTTTCATCGATGACGTGATGTTACCGGTAAACCGGCTTTTCATATTTATAAAAAATGCACATGTAATATATGAACCATCACTAATAGCCCAAGTGGTTGGGGTCCTGAGTTCCTTGCAAGAGGTCTCAGGTTCGAATCCTATCTAGGTTGAATATTTAGTGGTGGCCAGAGATGAGTTGGAAACAGCCAGAGAGAAATCTTGTTAGGCTGCGTACATCGGAGTATAGGGTCGGATTACTCGTCTTCCCGGGTAGCCCGAACAAGGAAAACCTTCCGCCTTTTATGTGCTATACGCCAATTTGACATGTGAATGTGCACTCGAACTTTTGATGAATATTTAGATATGAGTCAACAAACGTCATATGATTACAACAACAACAACAACAACAACAACAACAAAACCCAATACCACATGAGTGGTGTATGAGGGATGTGAGATGTAGACAATATTTCCCCTATCTGAGAATAAAAAAAAGTCATTTCTCCACTCATAGTGAAAACACTCTCAAAAGTAGAGAAAGTCATCCCTCTCTCTATTCGATGGATAAAGAGATTGCTTCCAAGTGGACCTCCGGCCAGTAAATAGGAAACTTTTTTTAAAAAATAGTAAAATAAAATTGAGACGCCATGAAAATGGAAGAATCAAATTTTCATGGATTTTAAATCCTGTCTGGAATTCAATTTAGGCTCTAAATAGCAGTCAAGACGCCAATAAATCGACGCTTGTTGTTGACTCAAAAATAGAGCCAAACAAACGTCATATAATTGTTTGGATAATTTTTGTAAATGTTTTTTTTTATCTATTATCAAACCGTGTATTCAGGGCGGATCTTAGTGTATCCATAATGGGTACCTGCCTGGATTTGAAAAAAAAAAATTACACTAAATTCTTTTTTATACTAAAAAGTACGGTTTTTTTTAGTTCTTACCTTCCTATCATTGATTTTATCCCTTATGAAGTCGGTTCAAGTTCTTCCGGTCCGCATATTTGCAAAAATCACACTATTGTGATATCCAGCGTTTGTATCATGCACATGCTGAGTTGAATGGTTTCGTGAATGTTAGGTATCATCTATTGTATGTATTGGTCATTGAAAAATTGTCCGGTGGTGTAAAAAGGGCTATGAAGTGATCTTTGACAAACGAACTATAATGTTTTGAAGCTGTCACATCATATGATACCTGAATTTAGAAATTTTGCACACTTACTTTCGTCCAACCGGTTTTGGTCATTGGGCCTGACCAATAGTATTGTTATCTGGTTACCGGCCCATATATATTTTAGTGGTACCGGCCCACTATAATAGTACAGAAAGGACAAATATGTGGACATGTGTCAACATTGGGATGACCAAAATAACTGTCCTAATCTTTTGGTACGGGGTTTGTTAAAATATCTGTTTGATATTTAAAAAGATTTTGACAACTGAATTGCGTTTCATGGTTTGGTAGACCATTTTGGGTAGACCTACCAAATTTTTTTTTTTTTTTTTTTTTTTTTTTTTTTTTTTCCCGGCAAACAAGAACTTATATCAATTTTCAACCAACATACAAAATAAATGATATGTAATTTTGACCAGTTTCACTTTAGAGTCTTGACCCATAACATGAATGATATGTAAAATTGCAAAATAAATAGTTACATTACTGTGTCTTAAATCTGTTTCTGAAAATTAGTTAGTGCTAATTGCCAATTGTTAAAAAAATCTAAGAAAAGATATTCAAACCACAACTTAAACTCCCATAATCATACATTCATATACACCAAAATGGATCAAAATAGAAATCCAAATATCTATCCCCCTACTTTCTAGAACACTTTAAATCCAATGATTATATGCACAAACAACTCACCACCATTCATCTCCTGCCACCGCCCCACTACTTCCATTGCTTCTGATTGTCACCCAATTGATCTCTTCCTCAATTTTCGATTTACACTTTCCCTTTTTTGAGTTGCCCACCAACTGTTCGACCCTTTGTCTCAAAGAGTATGATGAACTTGTTGGCTGAATCAAATCACTACCCACTAATGGTGATTCGTTAATGGCCTCCCAAACATCTTGATCAAGTACACTTGTGGGTGAACATGTCCACAATTCTTCATCAATATTTTCATTTATTTGACTGTTGCATTGTTCGAGAAACGGGTGTTTTAGAAGCTCGCTGGCATCCCACCTTTGATCCGGATCCTGGATCAAACATTTGCTTATAAAATCCTTCGCTTTATGCGATAACATACACGGGATATCTGGTAATTCACCCAAAAATCCAATCTTATATAGAATCGATACGGGATCATTTATATCTGACCAAACTGAACCACTGGTCGCCATTTCAATTACAACGCACCCAAGTGCCCATATATCGGCAGCAAAACCTTGTTTTTCGCCTCGTGCAACTTCGGGTGCCATGAACATTGGTGTCCCCCGAAGTGGCACATTTTCACTAGCCCATTTAGCACAACCAAAATCGGCGATTTTTACACCACTTTTACCAACTAATAGATTCGCTCCTTTAATATCACAATGTACTATGCCTAATAAATGAAGGTATTCCAAACCTTGAATAATTTGCCTAGTGTAGTTTGATATCTCCAACTCGTTAAATCGACCATAGTTTTGGTCGCCTATAGCGTTAATAACGGTACCATTGGGCATGTACTCCATAATAAGGTTGTACATGAACTTATTATTTTCATTTGTAATGTTACACCCTTTGTAACTTACAACATAAGGACTATCTAAAATGGACAAAAATTGTTGTTCTCTTTGCAAAGTTTCCGACTTTGATAAGACAACGGATTTGACTGCAGAAACGTCTCCGGTGGTGGTGGAAATGGCGGCGGACACGGTGGCAGTCGCACCGCGGCCAAGAACTTGGCCTCTTGTCCACCCCATTGTTGATTTTTTTTAGGTGATTTTTTGAATGAATATGAGGGAATTGATTTTGATTGTGGGGTTATATGAGGTTTAAATAAGGTGTCAAAAGATTGCTTTGTGAGTTCTCTTGTTAAAAAAGGTGTATGTAGCTGCTAGTTATTTGGTTGGGTGGGAAGTCCGTATAGGTGGCCAATCTTTCTCTTAGTTGTAGAGCTGTTTATTAGTCCACGTGGCAGAATTTGGGCAGGTTTTAGGCAGACCAAAAGGGTGTTTGCCACGTGTAAGCATTTAGGTCCAGGGTGTGTGTGTAAAGGTAAATTACAGTCCATACTCGATATAACTTATGGGTAGATACCAAGATACTTTGGAACATGTATAGATGGGTCAATTTTATGCCAAAAAATTTATGTTTCTTCTATTATTAACTAACTTTTGTTTTTTTGATCATGTTTATGTGGTCAATAAACCATGTTATAAAAGCAAAGTTGTTAAATGGGCTAATGGATGAAATTTTCCATGTTCAAGGTACCTAAGAGATGACATATGTTTACTAACCAGCGGTGTAATCAAATTATCTCGTGATCGTTTCCGACATATTTCTTGACCACCTCAAGATATACTAGTAGTACTATTTGATTTTGAGAGCTCTTGTCAGGATATCGGTTTTATCCCATCTTATTATTTTTGTTAAAATATTGTGTATACAAGATTACAAGTTACAAGTATCAATTATAACAAGAGGTCATTACCTTTTACCTTTATAAACTAAAGTAAACATATAAATGGAAAAAGTAAAGACTGAATTTGCTTCAAGTATAAAACAGAAAAGGGCACCACCAGATATAAACTTTTGAGTGACATATAATCGAGTAAAATTGTTAGTATTCGTGCAAAGTCTTATCTCTTTATTAGTAAAATATATTAGGTTTGATTTAAAGTTATGATTTGGTATGGTATACGTTTCTCAATTGAATTTGAATCATTCACCATACTTTGGCTTCATTTGTTGTTAACTTGCAAGTGAAGTGTTAGTTTAGTAACATTTGAAGTTTCAAATCATTTAGTTACTAAATTATCTTTCATGGTGGTTATTACTTCCAAATCAAGACTTCTTTAATTATTAAAAGGATAGACCCCCAACTAAATAAAATTATGGATGTGAATGTTTCAAAGTTTTGTCAACTCTAACTGCTAAAGAATAGTCATTTTTCGTCGTTAATTGAGGTCCTTACGATAACTTTAATGTTCGATACAATTAGATGGTAACACGATAAGTTAATTTAATGATCTTTGAGTTTCATTTGTATGTTTGGTCTCATTTCGCATTGTATTATTAGTGGAATAGATGGTGTTAATCAATGTTGTAAAATATTGTCAAAATTGTATTTATTGAGATTGAGATGTCATATATAGGATAGCCAAGGATAGCCAAAGCTAGGGAGCGAAGAAGCAGGGACTTAGGTAACATCAAATATATCAAGGATGTAGCGGGTCAAAGTATAGTAAGAGAAGATCTTATTAGGAAAAGATGGGAAGATTATTTTGCATCTCTTTTCGGTAGGGGAAGACCAGAGCGGAACGGTGAATCCCACGAGGTTCGGGAGTTTCAAAACAACTGTTTCTGCACGATGATTAACGAGGAGGAAGTTAGATTGGCCCTACGAAAGATGGGGAGAAACAAAGCAGTAGGACCGGATCAAATTCCGATTGAGACGTGGAAGTGCCTAGGAGGCGATGGGGTTAGATTGTTGACAAACCTTTTCAACACGACGTTTAGAAGCGCAAATATGCCTATGGAATGGAGACTCAGTGAGGTTATTCCTATTTACAAGAACAAGGGAGATGCGCAAATATGTAGTAATTATAGAGGCATAAAGTTACTTAGTCATACTATGAAGCTTTGGGAAAGAGTGATGGAGACGAGGCTCCGACGCGAAACAAAGGTTTCAGAGAACCAATTCGGTTTCATGCCAGGTCGCTCGTCGATGGAAGCGATTCACATAGTTAGAAGCCTTATGGAGAAGTGTAGGGAAAAACAAAAGAACCTACACATGGCATTCTTAGACTTGGAAAAAGCTTATGATTGTGTCCCGCGTGAGCTGATTTGGAAGACGCTTAATGTTAGGGGTGTCCCAAGTAGATATATAAGATCTATTAGAGATATGTACGAGGGGGCGAAGACTCGTGTACGCACGGCGGTAGGAAACACAGAGTTTTTCCCTGTTGAGGTAGGTCTACATCAAGGATCTGCCCTTAGCCCTTATCTTTTTGCTTTGATCCTAGACGAGTTGACTCATAGGATACAAGACAACATCCCATGGTGCCTGATTTTCGCCGACGATATTGTATTAGTTTCGGATTCCCAGGATGAGCTTAACAGAAGGCTTGAGCAATGGAGGATCGTCTTAGAATCAAATGGCCTACGGATTAGCAGACTTAAATCGGAGTACCTTAGATGTGATTTCAAGAAGAGTGAAGAGGAACACGACGATATAGTGGATATCCGAATTGGGGATCAGATTTTACCCCCGCAAGGGTCCTTTAGATATTTAGGCTCGATGCTTCACAATTCGGGAAGGATAGATGAGGACGTGACGCATCGTATACGTGTAGGATGGTTGAAGTGGAGGGCTGCGAAAGGGGTGTTGTGCGACAAGAAGGTGCCCCTTAAGCTGAAAGGGAAATTCTTCAAGGTGGCAATCAGACCAGCCATGTTGTACGGATCAGAGTGTTGGCCAATGACGAAGGCCCAAGAGAGGAGAATGGAGGTGGCAGAAATGAGGATGCTTAGATGGACGTGTGGTAAGACCATGCTAGATATGATACCAAATGGAGTTTTTAGGGAGAAATTGGAAGTTGGGAACATCATCAACAAACTTAGGGAAGGACGACTTAGATGGTTTGGGCATGTCAGGAGGCGCCCAATTTTAGCCCCGGTTAGGAGAGTCGAGACAGTAACATCACCATCAGCCCGTAGTATGATATTGTCCGCTTTGGACACAAGCCGATCACCGACGGGCTACCAGTGCACGAGTACAACCCCGGATCGCACTTCTACCTCACGGATTTGCTTCTCGGGTAAACACCCTCAAAACGCGTCATCACAGAGTGCGCAGCACAACTGGTATGATACTGTCCGCTCTGGGCCACAGGCCGATCACCGACGGGACACATTCCCCGGATCGCACCTACCCGCACGGTTTTAAACGCGTCATACCAGAAGAGGTATCCACACCCTTATAAGGAGTGCTTTGTTTTCCTCTCCCACCGATGTGGGACGAGTCTGTTACAACTCTCCCCCCCTTCGGGACACTGCGTTCCCGCAGTGCAAATCGATGCGGGCCCCAGCTCTGATACCATAAGTAACATCACCATCAGCCCGTAGTATGATATTGTCCGCTTTGGACACAAGCCGATCACCGACGGGCTACCCGTGCACGAGTACAACCCCGGATCGCACTTCTACCTCACGGATTTACTTCTCGGGTAAACACCCTCAAAACGCGTCATGTCAGAGTGCGCAGCAGCTCGGAAGCATGATACTGTCCGCACCATCAGCCCGTAGTATGATATTGTCCGCTTTGGACACAAGCCGATCACCGACGGGCTACCCGTGCACGAGTACAACCCCGGATCGCACTTCTACCTCACGGATTTGCTTCTCGGGTAAACACCCTCAAAACGCGTCATACCAGAAGAGGTATCCACACCCTTATAAGGAGTGCTTTGTTTTCCTCTCCCACCGATGTGGGACGAGTCTGTTACAACTCTCCCCCCCTTCGGGACACTGCGTCCCCGCAGTGCAAATCGATGCGGGCCCCAGCTCTGATACCATAAGTAACATCACCATCAGCCCATAGTATGATATTGTCCGCTTTGGACACAAGCCGATCACCGACGGGCTACCCGTGCACGAGTACAACCCCGGATCGCACTTCTACCTCACGGATTTGCTTCTCGGGTAAACACCCTCAAAACGCGTCATCACAGAGTGCGCAGCACAACTGGTATGATACTGTCCGCTCTGGGCCACAGGCCGATCACCGACGGGACACATTCCCCGGATCGCACCTACCCGCACGGTTTTAAACGCGTCATACCAGAAGAGGTATCCACACCCTTATAAGGAGTGCTTTGTTTTCCTCTCCCACCGATGTGGGACGAGTCTGTTACAGAGACCCTCGCCGTTGGCGGCGTAAGGAGAAGGGGTAGACCTAGACGTAGGATGGAGGATAGATTGAAGCTGGACATGAAAGAGCTTATACTGACGGAGGACATGACTTTTGATAGGAGCCTGTGGAGGAGTAGAATTAGGATAATTGAGTAAGTTGTTTTTTTTTTTTTTTTTTTTTTTTCAATGTTTTTATTACATTTATTGTACAACTACATACATAACTATAACTAGTTATTCTATAGTTACACTATATATACCCCTCCACATAGTATATATGCACCTGTATCTATTTATATGTATTTAGGCTATATACATGTACCGTTGCATATGTGTGTATCTATATATGTATCTATGTATCTAAGTAACATGTATTGGTGTATGTATGATTGTCTGTCTTGTTTCTGTACCTAGGTATATATATCTACGAATTTATCTATATGTATATATGTTTAAGCATGGGTTTTTATCCATGCTTATGTGTGGTGCGTGTATATATATATATATATATATATATATATATATATATATATATATATATATATATATATATATATATATATATATATATATATATATATTTATTTTGTTTGTCTGTATGTCTACTTGATTTTAAATGGTTTTGTGCTCTATATGATTCATGCTATTTGCCCTACTGTTGTGCAATACTGCTATCTGTGTTCCCTTTTTGGTTACTGTGTTTGGTTGCATCTTGCTAGGCGCACATAACCCTTACAGGTACGTATCTTTTGCCCTATCTATTTCGTTTTTATGAGCACATCTGGCCGGAGGTCCTTTTTGGAAGCAATCTCTTTTGCTCTAGATTAGAGGGAGGGACGACCTTATCTAGGCGCGGGTTCTATACTCGCGGGTGGAGTAGCGACTTCCTTCTAATCTAGGGTACGAGGAATGATTGTCTACACCCACCTCTCTCATACCCCACTTTTGTGGGATTGGGTATTGTTGTTGTTGTGTTGTTGAGATGTCATATATATAAAGCTATGATGTTGAAATAAATGATTATAAACAAGTGTCAACCGATGCAGCAAACAAGTAACACGTTATAAGTATGAAAAGTGAAAAATGATATAATTTATATGCGTGCATCTTAAGACATTTACACCATCAACTTTTAGTTTCTATTTTTCTAAGTTTGGTGTGTGTTTAGTCACACTCAGCGCACGTGTATTTAACATCCTAGGCTTCTTAGCTCCTCCTTTGATACTGTTGACAAGCGTGGTATACATGAATATAACGAGCCATATGCGCGTGCTGCTGCTGCTGAAAACGATTTTGCTATATACCTTAAAAACTTTTCATTACAATACGCACATGGATGTGTGAAACGAACCCTTTATTAAATGCAAAATTAGAAAAACATGTACTCGGTACTATATATATGATTCGACTACTTAGTAAGAAAGTGATAATATGATAGTTAATAAAACCAAAAAAAAAAAAGTTACTATTCATGGCCTAATGGTTAAAAGTATATATTAGAATGTGATATGACAAACCAAACGAACGCATGTACACAATTAGTGTTACTAGAATAGATATTTGTTGGCAAGCTTCTTTTTTTCCGTTACACTTGGACATTGGTCTTTGTTTTGTCGATTACAACTGACGAAATCTAATTAGTGATTACATGACATTGTAAATGATATATTATGGTGATTACAATTGAAGAAACCTAATTAGCAATTACATGATTGTAAATGATATATATTGGTGGTGACCTGACTTTTCTTAAAAGAAGAGAAGAGGTAAGAGATTTGACTCTCATGTGCAGTAAAAAGCATTTCACTTGTGGTTAACCGCCCAATTTATGGGTCAGACGTCGATGCCATTAAAGGGTTTATACTTTCTCATTAAAGGGTTCCTGTTTGGAACTCATCTTTCAGACAGACTTGCAGAATCTGTGTAGGAACAATATGGGCACATGGATTCTCTTAATTGCTTATTGTACATCAATTGGATTTAGAGCAGTTGTATCTAGCAATAATTAGTGACTAGTAAAATATTGGGGAAGTGCCAACAGACTAAAGAAGTGTACAACTTAAATATTTCTACCTCTGGCTTTATTTTTTGACTAGATATCTTCCATCCTTAACCATCTAGGTGGAAAAAATAACCCAATTAAGTCGGGTTCATATAACAGACAGATAAATTGAAACGAAACTATCTTGCACAATGTTAGAAGGGAAATAAACACCAGTTTCTATCATGCACACATTCTTACAATCTATCAACCAAACTTCAAGTATTAAGGTAAACACTGACGGACATTATTCAAAAACACTTTCACGGTACTGTATTTACAGAAAAAACTGTCACGATAGGTCAAGAAAGTCCTTAAGCAGCTTCGGCAAATCCAACTCGTGAGTTACCATAATCAAACACTGTATGGTATTGACCCATAAAAACATCTCCCAGGATCCTGCAACAAAAGACCCTCTGATTTTAAGCAGTAGAAAATCGTCTAAAAACTAGTCCAAGCCCATAAACTAAGTAAACTGTGATACTTTGAACAGACATATAATCAGGTACGTACCATAGAGGTCCAAGAGGAGGAGCGACATCCAAAGCAGTGAATCCACTTATGCATTGTGCTACTTCACCCTCACCAATTTTGAGCACATACTGCATGAAACATGGTGGGTTTCCAATAATAATGATCAAGATATAAATTAATTAAAGAAGTCTTCTGAAATGATACAGATGGCAATTTTCACGTGTCGGTTTACTAGTTACTCATCTAGACAGGTATTATTGGTATGGCCATACCAAGAGTTGGCTTAACAAGAACACTTTAAATATGATTACTTAATATTATATATAACTTTACAATAAAAACCTAATTTTTTCAATAGAATTATTTAGGAGTCTAAAATTTTGTGTGCACTAAAAGAAACTTCCACTGTTATTTTAAGCTCAACTCGTTTGAATCAACCCATTCAAACTAACGCGGCTGAAACTTTATTACTAACGACAAATCACCTAAAAAATAAAATTTGAACAGAAACAATGCTTAAGGAGACAAGGTGGTGGTGTTACTATCACCTGTTCTGGGGTAAGCTCAAACTTTACCCCGCCAATGGTGAAGGCTATAGTAGGCAAGGCGGATAGATTGCCGCAGTCAACTGCAGATTCTCCCATTGGACTGGGTATCCGATCACATAGCTGCATGCATTTATATAAAGTAAACACTTACAGAAAACATCATATCAAATTAATTTCATTTTTTTTATTTATTTATTGTGAGACGGTTATTTACCTCATTCACATAGTCAATTATGTTATCTTCGGTCTGATTCTTTTTTAATTGGTTTTGCATCCAAACAATTGCCATCTCGCAAAAAGTACACATCTCATCATTTAATCCACCAGAAGACTTCTCGTTGTTCTTATCAACCACACTCTTGATCATTGAACTGTTAAAAGTAACTGTTAACCAATGCTCATAGTATCTAACACGAACTTAATATAGTAATATTATGATTTAACTGGTGTTTCCTTTTTTCTGTTGGTTACAGTTTATCACTAAGACGATAACAGGATATAGTGGTATTTGGTATTTTATAAATTCAACGGTGACGTGATGATAGACTCATACATAAGGATAGCAAAAGTCAACATAATGTGTGATGTGAGACTGACCTAACATCACGAGTTCCATCAAAAGTGCATAAATTCATCTGAGAACATATTTTATCAGGTTGGGCCTATAAAATTACAACAAAAAACTTGTGGGTCAGAAGTAAACAGACATGAGAATATAAACAGTACTCATTTAATCACCTACATAACACACTAAAAACAGAGGCAAGGGATAGAAACCAAATGCGTACCTCCGACAAGAGCATCTCAATAATAGTCCTTCCATACTGATTAACCAATGTCTTGCATTGCTGGCTCATTACCCCCGCAGCACCAATTGCATGATTGATTTGGGTAATAATGGTCTGTAGAAATTTAACATTTTATAGGGAACGTTACTCACAAGCAGGCTTATGTGACATAATGAGGAATAACAACAGTAAAAAATGGAAAAATTGTAGTAATAACAACACTCATAACTATATTCTATTTGTAGAAGATACAAAAGAATGCATATTATAAGAGGCACTTGTTACCGTACCGTTGGGCCTGCCAATAAAGAGGTTCCAGAGTCGGCAATTGCTGCACAACCATCAGCGCAAAAACCTGAAATGAAAACAATACTTCGAAGTTCATAACTCTTAACATTATTTCAAATGAAAACTACACATTTTACCAAAGCCAAGAAGATTTGACAAGGTCACAACAAATTACCAGTTGTTTTATCTCCAATAAGAACGTCGCCCATGTCAAACTAACGATAAGAATAAAAATGATATACTCAGCAATTAACCATGACAGATAAACATATTAGATACAGAACAAGTTACAGTCACTAACCTGCCAATAGCCCTTTCGTGTTACGGGTACGTATGTGTGCTTACCCTTGAAGTGATTAGGATCAACTCCACCAAACACAAGTTCACCCCCTTCTTCCTCATCAACATTCCGATTAAACCAAAAAGAGAAGACGGGTTCTTTAACAAGACCTTGATTAACCATGTTGTACCTACAAAAGTATGTGTATATCTTGATTCAGAAGTCATTAAAAGCCACCAACATAAATGATGATGTTGCCAGTGAAGTAAGAATTATGAAACATGAAAACGAGTCTTAATTTGACAACAAAAGACAAGTACAATACCACACAGGTACAGCTTTCCCAACAGAGATCGCCTGAAATCCAAGCCCGAGAATACCATCGAATTTGGCTGTCAAGAAAGTGAGACCAGGCTCTTTGGTTGCCTCAATAAAATCCTGTAGAAAGTGAAACATCGCAAGGAAAAAAATAAATAAAACATGTTCACTCAACACATCAGAAACCACATATTCTCAATTTTTACCTGCTTTTTAACAACGAGATCACCGAGTGTGACAGAGTCCTGGCTAAAGAACCCAGATATTGCTCCAGTTCCATATTGAATTGCAGCAGATGTCCCTGGTTGAAGTATGAAGAATATTAGAAGTTACGAATCGTATTTAAAAAATCCCAAAAGGAAAATAGAGAGCTCAACAAATGAATGAAGCATATGACTTTCACGCACTTATGATGTGTAATTCTAAGTTTTTATGATGCATCATATATGCATTCTCCATTATAAGTAAAGCTATTCATTAAGGAGTCCAACTTCCTTATTTCCATTGTTGTACACAAGCATCAACGAAGATTCTCAAAAGGTATTATCAGAACATACATAGTGAAGAAAAAAGGATAAGGTGAGGTGTTGTATACATTACCATCAAGTAAATGACCAGGCATACACATTAAGGAATTGTTAATTAAATGATTAAAAAAAATAAAATAAAAAATAAAGGTTACTCTCGGGAACTTCTCAACAGACGACCTCTCCCTCCCTTTATAGTAACTAAACCGTGGACATTTTAAAAACATTGTATTTTTCTTTTTATTACTTCTTTTGTTTGCAAAGGTTACTCTGTCATACATCTTCGTTTTAATCCTTTCAAGATGGCTATACTTCCAGATCATTGTGACACTAATGTTACCCTAGATCAATCACAACAAATCATCCTGGTCTATTAGCTCAGTTTACCACTTAACACTTTTACAGGTTAGGGAAATAAGAACAGATCTAACAGATAATTTTAAAAGAGAAAAAACAATAAAGACAAAAAAAGGCAACCTTACCATTTTTCTTGTAGGTACTCGATTGACTAGCCTTGTACTTTGAGTGGAAAAGGCAAGCAATCTGCATTCATATGGAGAACTATGAGCACACGATTGACAATTCACATAAAC
Source organism: Rutidosis leptorrhynchoides (assembly GCF_046630445.1). Classification (NCBI taxonomy): domain Eukaryota; kingdom Viridiplantae; phylum Streptophyta; class Magnoliopsida; order Asterales; family Asteraceae; genus Rutidosis; species Rutidosis leptorrhynchoides. The sequence continues at coordinate 67,298,696 of NC_092334.1, forward strand.
CAAGTTAGATAGATCCCAAACTAGAAAGGCAAGACACCAAGCAAGAAGAAACTCACCGAAAAATAGCACTTCGAAGAAGGTACCCATAGATTTGAACTTCCGGTATCAAAAATTACAGTGAACTTCTGAGGTGGACTGCCAATACCAATCTCACCGTAATACTGAGCATCCATGTAATTCTTCAGTGCAATAATGTCACCGTCTGAACTCCTAAGTGTTCCGTGGAAGCCATAATTTCTTCTAGCAGTTCCATCCTTGGACAAACCACGTTCAGTAAGTTGGTTGACTTGGTCCGCCTTCTTCTTTTTTAGTCCAACTCGAAGCAATCCATCATTGGCAGCCGATAATACAGTAGGTGACAAAAGAAACAGCAAAAAAAGGGCAAGCAAGCTCGTTTTGATTGTGGTACCCATGTCGAATACTGTAACCATAACAAAAGTTACTTCTTATATAGTTGATGTGTTTATATGTACAGCATCTAGAAATTGCAAACAAGTCTCCAAATAGAAGATAATATTCTGAATTGATACTCTCAATGTTCACATACCAGTGTACAACAGAAGAATTCACACGAAATGGTACAAGTTTTAATCGATAAAAGGATAACACCACACAATATCAAAAACAATTTGAAAATACTCTGAAAGTATAATACCGAAACTATATTTTTTTAATATAAATATAAAAAATGCTATATATAATGATGAATAGTTTTGCCCTAACTTTCATTCAGCCATCAAAAGCTTAATCATCAATCAATCAGATAACCTAAATCCATTAATTACAGTACTATTCAACCACAAACATAGCAGAATCGTCAATTTAACAGACTAAACAAACATGCAACCGTTGTTGCTTATCATTAGTAAATTTACCAGGCTAAGCTTCAGTAACCGTTAACATAATTGCTAAATCAAATGAATTATACTCCACCTACGCACAAATTAACTAACCTAAATTTTCAATCAGCAGTATACAAAACGATAACTACTATACTGATCAGTCCACTGTACACATAAATTAAACAAAAACACGTAGTACTAACAGTTAATTGTAACGAACACCGTAGACGATCGAAAATAGTAGATTGCGATAATAAAAAATAATAACAATGATAATAAATATTAAATAATGGATGAAAAAGAAAAAGTACACTAACCAGTGATATGTGACTCAAAAAATGAAGGTGGTGGCGTGGAAAGAGATGAATATATTACTCCTGTTGCGGAAGAATTAAGGCACTGCACCGCTTACTTTTTCATCAGCAATTAAATTGCAGATGAGTACACGTAAACTTGATTAATTTCTATTTAAGTCCCTCAAGTTTTTTAGCCTAGCAAACACGCAAGTTTTATTTACGTACTTTTTAGCCTAAACATAATGTATTTATTATGTACATACACGTTATACTTTTTGATGTCATGAATTTAAAATAGTAAACGATGCCCATCTTGTATAAACGTCATCAACATTTCTTAAATCTTATCTTGATAGTTGATATGTGTATAGGATTATAACAAATTTATTTTCAAATATGGGTTTAGTTTACATAGAATTCTTAATTTTCAATACATAACTAAAATGTTAAAAGGTTTGTATTTGTAAGAGCACTTCCTATGTATCATGAGAGTGGCCATTAACAATTGACACCTTGCCCACAAAATAGTGAGCAGCTCGCAAAGGAGCTAGTCAGCCACTACTACAATGATCTCCTCACGGAAAATTTATAGGACTCACTATTATTTTATTTGTACTTTATGTTTTATATATTGTACACATTATATTTTATTGATATGGGTATTATTTGGTGTAAGAAAGAGGAGTTAGTTAAAATATTGTTAAAATTTTGTGTGATGATGTAACGTTGATGTGGAAGAGAGAAATTCTGTTAAAGACTGTTAGGATAAGAAGTGTTATAAGACTCATTGTAGTGACCCGAACTTTTCCATGATTATATATATTAAATGAAGTTGATATTTACATGATTAAGTGTTTTCAACATGCTAAGCAATCAAACTTGTTAGAACTGGATTAATTGAAATGAGTTTCATGTAGACAATTGACCACCCAAGATTGACCGGCGATTCACGAACGTTAAAACTTGTAACAAATATATGATGACGTATATATATATATATATATATATATATATATATATATATATATATATATATATATATAGTTAACATGATATTATGATAAGTAAGTATCTCATTAGGTATTTTAAAAATGAGTTATATACATAAAAATGAGGCTATTGAATAAAGAAACTCGAAACGATATATATAACGATTATCGTTATAACAACGTTTAATTAAAATAAATACATATGTATTGAATTAAGATATGAAAACACTGTGTGATGACCCGAAAATTTCTGACTAAATTTAAACTTAATCTTTAACGTTTCCGACACGATAAGCAAAGTCTATGAAGTTGAATCCTAAAATGCTTGAACTATTCAAATACCCTTCGATTGTTCTCAACGATTCGCGAACAAATATATGTAAATAGATACATATATATACTATAACTTGAAAACGATACTGTGCATTAACCTTATTGGTTTGATTATCTGATTGATATATTTAACTACGGAGTTAAAAGATTATGCCAAACGATTGAATTAAAAGATATTTATTAAGTCCCTTAAAGATTATGATATTATTACGAGTCTCTGTTGTGAGGTCCACATTAATTTGGGAAATCGTTCATTTTTAACGATATTCGAAATAAATGTTAAAGTGTTTGTTTAAATAACGTAATTTGGAGACATACAATAATAAAGAATATTAACTGTTGGAATTAGATATATGAATAACTTGTGATATGTATTTTAAAACGTATATATTAATATTGAAAATATATAAAATATAATATTAAACTGGTCATAAAACGAATTGTTATTATATATATTAACAAATAGCGAGACAATGATTTATAGAAGTAAATGACCAAAACACTCGAAAGTTTAATGTATACTTTGAGTGGTATAGTTTAGGGATAATTTAAGGCTATATTCTGACAAAGGTACGTGACACGAAACGTAAAATGCAAGTTTTCTAAATGTACAAAAATGCGTTCGAGAAACCGGAACCGGGACATAAGTCGAGTGACAACGTACGAGACATCGGAACGAAAATTTCAAGTCAACTATGCACGAGAATATAATATAATATATAATTAATTAATATAAATTATATATATTATATATTAATAAATAAATATGTCGTCAAACAAGAAAACAAAAGTTTGTGAGCTGGATCAGAGGGCCATGCGATCGCATGGCCTTGATGCCTAAAAACCATGCGATCGCATGGGGTTGGAAATCAGGCCACATCTATAAATTCAGTCGAATTCGTTCCAGTTTTGCACACATATATATTACACTCGTATATATATTTATATTTATATTATTATTATTATTATTATTATTATTATTATTATTATTATTATTATTATTATTATTATTATTATTATTATTGTTGTTGTTGTTGTTGTTATTAAGATTAATATTATTATTAATCATATTATTATTAATATTATTAATTAGTATTATACATAAAATACTACGACGAGGTTATGAGCGTGTCACTTTCAAAATGGTTTTCAAGCGAGATAGAGCTAAGGAAATTATGAGTTATTGCCAAGGAGGTTATGGGTAATGTTCGGGGGTATATTTGTGAATCAAACCTAGTGTTTATCATCTCCGTTACGTCTACGTACTTTCCTACAATATTGAATCTCAATACTGATACGTAAGCACTCATATTTTATATTTTATATATTAATTGTGTATCCATGTCTAGTGCTCGAGTATATATATTTATACATGCTTGTATGCTAAATTTCGTCTGTGATGACCCGGAAATTTCTGACCAAATTTAAACTTAATCTTTAACGTTTCTGACACGATAAACAAAGTCTATGAAGTTGAATCTCAAAATTTTGAACTATTCAATTACCCTTCGATTGTTCTCAACGATTCGCGAACAATTATATGTAAATAGATACATATACTATAACTTGAAAACGTAACAAAGTGTTAAGTAAATGATACCGTGCATTAAACTTATAGGTTGGATTATCTGATTGATATATTCAACTACGGAGTTAAAAGATTTTGACAAATGATTCAAGTAAAAGATATTTACTGAGTCTCTTAAGGATTATGATATTATTACGGGTCTCTGTTGAGAGGTCCACGTTGATTTGAGAAATCATTCATTTTTAACAGTATTCGAAAAATGGTAAAGTGTTAGATAATGAAAGTTAGATAAAAGTTAATGGAGAACTAAACTACATAATATTAAATTGGTTTTGTTTCAAACGTGCGAGAACGTGTTTCGATATAATAAGATTGGTTAATTAAATGTACTTGTTTAAATAACACATACGATAAATAAGGAATATTAACTGTTAGAATTAGTTATATGAATAATGTGCGATGTGCATTTTATAACATGTTTATTAATATTGAAATTATATATATAATAATACGATAAAATATAATATTAACTTGATCATAAAATGAATTGTTATTATATATATATATATATATATATATATATATATATATATATATATATATATATATATATATATATATATATATATATATTAACAAATAGCGAGACGATGATTTATAGAAGTAAATGACCAAAACACTCAAATGTATAAGTTGTACTTTGAGTGGTATAGTTATGAATAATTTAAGTTTATATTTTGACAAAGGTACGAGTCACAAAACGAAAAGTACTAGTTTTCTCAGCGTACGAAAGGGCGTTCGAAAAACCGGAACCGGGACATAAGTCGAGTGACAACGTACGACTTATCGGAACAAAAATTACAAGTCAACTATGCACGTGAATTTAATATAATATATAATTAATTATATAATTTAAATACATTATATTTATATTATTAAAACATGTCGACAAATAAGAAAACAAAAATTTGTGATCTGGAATCTGAGGCCATGCGATCGCATGGCCACAAGCCTAGAAATCCATGCGATCGCATGGAGGCAAAAATCTGGCCTGATGCTATAAAATGGCATTTTGCTCGACACTTATCACACATATATTCTTATTATTACTCCGTATGAAATATATATATATATATATATATATATATATATATATATATATATATATATATATATATATATATATATATATATTATTTATATTATTATTAAGATTAATATTATTATTAATCTTATTATTATTAGTAGTATTAGTACATAAAATACTACGACGAGGTCATGAGCGTATCACTTTCAAAATGGGTTTCGAGCGGGATAGAGCTAAGGAAATTATGAGTTATAACTATGAAAGTTATGGGTAATGTTCATGGGTATTATTTCGCAAGTCAAACCTAGTGTTTATCATCTCCGTTACGTCTACGTACTTTTCTGAAATATTGAATCACAATATTGATACGTAAGCATTTATATTTTATCTTTTATAAATTAATAGTGTATACATGTCTAGTGCTCGAGTATATATATTTATACATGTTTGTATACTAAATTTTGTCATTAAACAGTTTATAATGAATCCCGAATTAAATACAAATATTACTGGTAAAAGGTATATGATATACATGTTTTTGGAAAGCTGACGAAAAATCAGTAACTTTTCATTTAGACACCGAATAGTTTCGATGAACGGATTAAAAGATATAATCAACTGAATTATGACTGACGTTAATTGAAATTGCTTTTGAATCTGCAATTAAGATTTAAACAACTTGTTTACGAGATTGATAAAATGGATTTTTGAATATTACCAACCGAGTAAATGAATCCTTATACAAGGTACGTCTCGTTTTGTTGAACTATTGTCAAAAATGACTTTTTGAAATGACTTTTGATAAACTTTTGTATGTCGATCTCGAGCATTAGGATTATGATACACTATGACCTGACCTAGCTTGATAGACATTTATTGACCAACATATGTTCTCTAGGTTGAGATCTACGATTATTTGATATTCCGAGTTTCGATCACATTACGATGAACAACTTTATGTGCTGCTAAGGTGAGTTTCATATGATCCCTTTTTAATTGCTTTTGCAATACATTTTGGGCTGAGAATACATGCAATTTATTCTAAACGCAATGGATACAAGTACATAGTTAATTCTACACTGAGTTTAAACCGAAAATCCCTTAGCTTTGGTAACTAGTAACTGCCAGTACATAGGATATGGACTGGTGGGCGCGAATAACAGTATATGGATCCATAGGGCTTGACATCCCCATCTGAGCTAGAGCGCTAGCCTTTTAACGGACGTGTGTTATTTGAGTTTAGGACACGTTGGTTTGCGTGTATTAAAAAGAATGGGGTATTTATCATTATAACGTTAAAGTTTAGTTACCAGGGTGCTCTGTTATGTAGAATCTTTTGATAAACGTTTCTGGATGAAATAACTGAAATCTTGTGATCCACTTTTATATACAGATTATGCGAAACACTAAAACTACTGTAACGACCCGTCAAAATCGCTATTGACGCGGCACGTTAATCATTGATTCCACAGTAAGGTTTTGACCTCTATATGATACGTTTTGATAAAATATTGCATTCATTAAAATAAGTGACTTTCTCAACATAGAAAGTTATAAACATGTGGGCGAGTGCTTAGGTATAAGCAAAACCCCAAAATACATAAGTCTTTAATTTACAGGTTGACATCACAGTCCAATTATTTATTACACAACGCAGTTTTATTTTGAATGCAATAAACTTTGTACAAAGCATGAGAGACTCCATGCAGGCAACAAGCACATCACAGCGGAAGCAGTCTAAGGACCTGAGAATAAAACATGCTAAAAAGTCAGCACGAATGTTGGTGAGTTATAGGTTTAATTGCTCGAGTCATAAACATATATAAAGATAGACCACAAGATTTCATCAAAAGTTTATCAATAGATTCTACGTAACAGAGCACCCTGGTAACTAAACTTAATGCTATAGTGATAATTACCCCATTCATTTTAATACACGCAAACCAACGTGTCTTAAACTCAAATAACATACGTCCGTTAAAAGGATAGCGCTCTAGCTCGGACGGGGATGTCAAGCCCTATGGATCCATATACAATTATTTGCGCCCACCAGTCCATATCCTATGTACTGGCAGCTACTAGTTACCAAAGCTAAGGGATTTTTGGTTTAACTCAGTGTAGAATTTAGCATGTACTTGTGTCTTATTGTGTTTAAAATAAATTGCATGTATTCTCAGCCCAAAAATATTTAAAGTATTTAAAAAGGGATCTATAAACTCATAGTTCAATATTGAGACTCAATATTGTAGGCAAATTGCGTAGACGTAATGATGGTAGACGACTGTATGGTTGGCCTTGGATTCAAGAACAATACCCCGAACAATACCCAATACTTCCTTAGCTTAAAGCGGTTTGAAACCCGAATTAAAAACAACCTTGTATATACCTTATTATTATTAAACTTAAATTTAAAATTAAAATTATAATATAAATATAAATATTGATTAAAGAAAAAAAGTGTAAATAATACGTCGAGTAAACTGGCATTTTATAGGTATGTTTCCTGATTTTTTCAGTGCTTTTGCCATGCAATCGCATGGCGTTTTGTTTGCTAGTTCGTCGACATAATATTTACTGTAGCAAATAGTGTTTTTGGTCCCCATGCGATCGCATGGGTTTTCAGTGCTTTTGCCATGCGATCGCTTGGCTAGGCTGGACAGCTCATTTCTGCTTGTTTTCTAGTTCGCCGACATCAAATAGTGTTACTGTAGCAAATAGTGTTTACTATAGCAAATAGTGTTTTACTGTAGCAAAATACGGTTTCACTGTAGCAAATAGTATTTTACTGTAGCACAGTCGTTTTTATAGTAGCAATTAGTGTTTTACTTGTACATCTTATAATATATATATATATATATATATATATATATATATATATATATATATATATATATATATATATATATATATATATATATATATATATATATTTACATAATATTAAATCATATAGAGAATTGGTTTAAATTAGTCGAAATTTTTCGGGTCATCATAGTACCTCCCCGTTAAAGAAAATTTCGTCCCGAAATTTTGAGTAGTACCTGTTTCATGAGCGATATCAGTGAACAAATGTGGATACTTTTGCTTCATTTGATCTTCACGTTCCCAAGTAAACTCGGGTCCTCATCTTGCGTTCCAACGAACTCTAACTATTGGTATTTTGCTTTGTTTTAATTGTTTGACCTCACGGTCCATGATTTCAACATGTTCTTCGATAAAATGGAGTTTATCATTGATTCGTATTTCGTCAAGAGGAATTATGACATCCTCTTCAGCTAAACATTTCTTTAAATTTGACACGTGAAATGTGTCATGAACACTACTAAGTTCTTGTGGTAGCTTTAATCGATAAGCAACTGCTCCAATTCTTTCGGTGATTTCAAAGGGTCCTACATACCTAGGACTTAGCTTTCCTCGTTTACCGAATCGTACAACACCTTTCCAGGGTGACACTTTCAACATGACTTTGTCGCCTACTTGAAATTCTAGCGGTTTTCTTCTTACATCAGCATAACTCTTTTGGCGACTCATGGCCGTTTTCAACCGCTGTTGTATTTGAATGATCTTGTCGGTGGTTTCATGAATAATTTCTGGTCCAGTAAGTTGTCTTTCTCCTACTTCACTCTAACAGATAGGAGATCTGCACTTTCTACCGTAAAGTGCTTCAAATGGCGCTGCGTTGATGCTCGTATGATAGCTGTTATTGTATGAAAATTCTGCCAACGGTAAGTGTCGATCCCAACTGGTTCCAAAGTCAATCACGCATGCCCGTAACATGTCTTCCAATGTTTGTATTGTTCTTTCACTTTGACCATCTGTCTGTGGGTGATAAGCGGTGCTCATATCTAATCGAGTTCCCAATGCTTTTTGTAATGACTGCCAGAAACGTGATGTGAATCGGGTGTCGCGATCAGATATGATGGAGATAGGTACACCATGCCTGGAAACTACTTCCTTCAAATATAGGCGTGCTAATTTCTCCATACTGTCTGTCTCCTTTATTGGTAGAAAGTGAGCTGATTTAGTTAGACGATCAACTATCACCCAAATAGTATCATGACTACTTGTAGTCCTTGGCAATTTCGTAATGAAATCCATGATTATTCTTTCCCATTTCCACTGCGGAATTTTCGGTTTTTGCAGTAATCCTGACGGCTTTTGGTGCTCAGCTTTGACCTTTGCACACGTCAAACATTTGCTTACATAAGTAGCAATTTCTGTCTTCATATTAGGCCACTAATAAAACTTTTTGAGATCGTGGTACATTTTCTCGTTTCCTGGGTGAATTGAGTACCTCGTTTTGTGTGCTTCATCCAGTACTAGTTGCCTTAGGTTACTATGTTTTGGTACCTGATGTTGTAGGGGGTGTATACAAAATAGTATTATTTTTAGTGCGAAATACTATTAAATACGTTACAATTTTACACAAGTTATTTATTTATTTATCGAGTGGATATACTTAAACCTTGCTACAACACTTATAGGCAGTGTACCTAATCGTATTATAGTATAGTTTTTAGTAAGTCCGGTTCGTTCCACAGGGAGCTCGTGAAGTATAACACTATATTTTTTTACACACAATAATTGTAAAAATACAAATATATATATATATATATAAGAAATATTATTATTATAAAGGGGGGTTTTTACCGTTTAATGACCGGTTTGTCGATTTTAAAACTTTAGTCGCAGTTAAAACCAAATGTAAAATATTAAAAATAAATACAAGACTTAAATTAAAGCATAAAGTAAATAACGATAATGAAATTGCGAATAATAAAAGTGCGATAAAATAAACTTGCGATAATTAAAAAGTACGATAATTAAAAGTGCAATTAAATATAAAATAAAGGAAATAAAAGAATTATGCTTATTTAAACTTCCGTAATCATGATGTTTGACGTGTTGATTTTAGTTTTATGCCCATGGGTTAATTGTCCTTTGTCCTGGATTATTTAATATGTCCGTCTGGTTTTTGTCCATAACAGTCCATCAGTCATAAATATAAAGTGCGAGTGTCCTCGTCAAATTATCCTTATACCCGAAGTTAAATATTCCAACTAATTGTGGACTTAAACTGTAACAAGATTTTAATACTTTGTTTAATAATTACACCAGGATGTCGACTGAGTGTAACCCAAGGTTTTAATATTTTGTTATCAATTATACCAAGTGTCCTTGTACATAATTTCACCCCTGTTTTAATTATTCTAGTGGCTATTAATCCATTCCCGTGTCCGGTTAAATGAACGATTATTCGTACATATAAATACCCCGCCCATCGTGTCCGATTGAGTGTATATGGTAATTTATAGGGACGCCCAATTGTAAATCTTTATATTAACATTAACAAACTATCATTTAGTTAAACAAATATAAAGCCCATTAATAGCCCATAGTCTAATTTCCACAAGTGTCGTTCTTTTGTCCAAACCCCAATTATGGTACAAAGCCCAATTACCCAATTTTAGTAATTAGCCCAACATCATGATTACTTCGTTTTAAATAAGCATAATAATAACTTAGCTACGAGACATTAATGTAAAAAGGTTGAACATAACTTACAATGATTAAAAATAGCGTAGCGTTACACGGACAGAATTTCGACTTACACACTCAAACGATCTCTATCATAAATCTTATTATTATCATAATTTAAAATTAAAATTAAGATTATTGTTATATCTGATTACATTAACATTATGATAGAGAATTATAGATATAAATTATAGATATTGATATTGATAGATAGAAAAATAAGAAAAAGATAGAAAAAATGATCGAAAAAAAAGTATCCCTCTATCGATCGAATTACATAGCCTTTTATAGGCAAATTATAAATTTGAATTTTCATTTATGACCCCTGAACTATGCTCAATTAATAACTTTTTATTATTTAATATTATTCTTATTATGAATTATTTAAATATTATATTTTATTCTTGTGCATAGTTGACTCGTAATTTTTACACCGTTGCGTCGAGCGTTGAGAGTTGACTCTGGTCCCGGTTCTGGATTTTCTAACGTCCTTTCGTACAATTTTATATTGTGTACTTTGCGTTTTGTAACTTGTACTCTTGTCATTTTTAGACGTTCCTCATCAATAATTTGAACCTTTTTGATTGTATCTTGTACTTTTTAGCATTTTGGACCTTTTTGTCTTCAAATCTTCGTTTTCGCCTTTTGTCTTCGCACTTATTAAATATAAACGAATATTACTTTGAAAATGGAACAATTGCAACTAAAAACTTGTCATTCTTGGGGGATAATGCTATGAAATATATGTTCCTTTTTAGCCTTATCAGTACCCATATCCTACCAGCAAAATACAGGGTTCCATCGGCTTTTACTTCAAGTTGTTTTTCTAACCCTTTGCTCATTTCGCCTATTTCGTTTTCTTCTTTTAAAGCTTCTAACTGTGCTGCTTGAATTTGCTTTGTGAGATCAGTACGAATTGTAATATTCAAAGCTCGGACCCTAAGAGGTTTTACTCTTTCTTTTCGACTTAGGGCATCAGCTACAACATTAGCCTTTCCGGGTGGTAACAGATTTCACAATCATAATCGTTTAACAACTCTACCCAGCGACGTTGCCTCATATTGAGTTGTTTTTGATCAAAAATATGCTGACGTCTCCGACCATGCTATGCAACCACCGTTCTTACGGTTGACACCCGATTTGGTTCAGGTGACCTAATGAATTCCAGGTGAATTCCTAGGATTTTACGTTCAATGGTAATGAACGCATTGAAAATGGATTTTCAGAAAACAAATCGGTTTGCAATTTTGATCAAAATATTTTCTCGTTCAAGCTTGAGTTTAGATATCATTGAATTCCATGAGTTTAAATTCTCAATCTTTAAGGTCAATCTCAAGGATTGAGTAATATCAGGCTTAAAAGCTGATTTTTAATCTTTAAGGAGATTATTCTTTTCTGGGGATCTGATTCATTAGTCTTATCAAGCTAATTTGCACGGTGCCCCCCATTGTACGAGATAAATCCTTCTCATGGTTAGGATAAATCTGACCACTTGGCGACCCTGTTTGATGCTGAGGTCCGTGGATTTCCAGCCGATTTTAGTGATGACTTTTCTAGATTTTTCGTCAACCTACAGCTGGTCTGGACGACAACTTCATGACCTAAATCAAGAAGCACGTGTCTTTTTCGGAAGACTTTACTTCCTTTTAATGATGGAATTGATTCATCGTGTAGATCCATCTTTCTTTCAAATGTATTACAGTAAACTGGGTAAAACTGATTAGTATCGTCCAAATCAAAAGTACCTGCAATAATCTTGTACAAAAATATGTGATATATGTTTTAAATTGAATAACTTAGTACATTCTTCCCACACTTAGTTTCTTTCTTTGCCTTTTTATTTTCTTCTATTTCATTTTAAATGAATTCAAGCGTTTTAGGGTGTTTCTCAATTTATGTCCTTTTCGAGGTAACGATAATTTCGGTATTAACACCTAGTTTTCATCGTTCATAAATATGTATAAACATGATTTTGAGTTCATTTAGTTGAAAATTTTTCAAATTTTCACAAAATTTGGCAATTAAACTAAGTGTAAACCCGAGAGAATTTATGAAATGTCCGCGACTAATCCTCCCGTACGGAATCTTCAACAGTTGGTCCCATTGCGATGATCGATTCCAAGTAATGTCCTTAATATGAGCTAATGCACAGCGGAAGACTTAATTCGTACCTGAGAATAACATGCTTTAAAATGTCAACATAAAGTTGGTGAGATATATAGGTTTGATGCTAGCAGCGTTATAACTGTGGACCACAAGATTTTAAGTTTATAAACATAATACACTCGCAAGTGTATGAAAAGCATTCCAAGCAGTGGGCACCCGGTAACTAGCCTTAACAAGAGTGTGTACCCCTGAGTTATATAATATGTGCACCGAATCAAGTGCGTTCCGTTAACCTCGAAGTACTAAACACCCGTTCTTCTAGTTTAGTAGTGACTAGAACAACATCTGGGTGGGGGTGTAAAACCCGATAGATCTATCTTTAGGATTCGCGCCTACCAGTTCATAAACCAATAGTTAAAGTTACCAAGCTAGGGGATTTTTGATTCAAACCCATGTAGAACGTAATTTTAGTCACTTGTGTCCATAACGTAAATCATTTATAAAAATAGCGCATGTATTCTCAGCCCAAAAATATTTAAAGTTTAAAAAGGGGACTATATACTCACCTAATGTATTTTGTAGTAAAAATACATATAACACCATTGGTAAATTATAAGATTGGCCTTCGATTCACGAACCTATATAATTTATATATCTATTAACACATATAATTGTAATCGAGCAAATTCATATATTATACCTTAAATTATATATTATATTTGTTTATTTAATAAATATTAATATCTATATATATTTAGTTGTAAAAATATGTTTATATATTTATATATATATATATATATATATATATATGATTGATAGTATACTTAAGAAATATCAGTTTGTTATATGTAATAAATATATCTAATGTATAAAATATTTATTTGCGAATATGCTAGTTTTGATAATAATGATAATACTAATAATGATATGGTTAATAATAATACTTATAATAAAATAATAATGATAATGATAATAATAATAATTTTTAATGACAATAATAGTTTTAATAATAAAGGTAATTTTATTAAAAATGTTAATTTTAAATAAAATGATAATTTTAATACTTTTGATAATAAGAATCATAATATTAATAATAAAAATGTTTTTAACCATAATGATAATTATAATCATAATCTTAATAATAGTAATAACATTCTTAATAACAATAATTCTAATATTAATATTTGTAGTATTATAACTATAATAATAATAATAATAATAATAATAATAATAATAATAATAATAATAATAATAATAATAATAATAATAATACGGAGTAATACTGATTATACCTAAAAAAGAAATTACGCGTTTGTTGATGGCTCATAACAGATCGACAGGAACAGAGATAAAACGCAGGGAGAGAATTTGCGACGGTTCATGAAATCTTTTGGTTCAACAATCGATCAATTGATAAAGCAAATAACATCGATGATTAGCAATTCATTGGTTCATCATCCTCAATCGAGTATTAATCATTACGAACACAGGTACCATCATCAATCTCATCAGTTTTCGTTAATCGTCATCCCCTTATCGATTAGTCAGGTAATCGATTTACTCAATTGTTTTAGATAAGGTTTCGATTAGATGATTATTCTCCTAATTTCATTTATCCTTTTTGAATTTCCGTATACTTATTTATTCGAACCTAGCAATAATCATGAATTTCGATTTGCACCAAACAGAAAATATAATAGTAATTAGGGTCCGTTCTTGGTTGTGGCAGGAGCAAGTAGGAGTTCATTGGAGTTGGTGATCAGTTTTGGTTGAAAATCGAACAGAATAGGGATCAGGTAATGAATTTTTCTTTTGGTTCTTTATTGGTTTGATAATGATATTAAATATAGATGATGGTGGTTACTTTATGTATTGCTTGAGCTGCAAAACAGGAAAGGAACGGTGGTGGTTCAATGATGTTGTTGTTTGTTCTCGGTCAGAAACAAAACGAAAGAGTGGCGGTTTGATGGTGGTTTTCATAGTGATGTTGGAGTGGTGGTTGTTTATGGTTGTCCGGTGGTTTACGGTGTTGGATGGTGGTGAACAACTACAAACAGAAAGAGATTAGGCGTAGTAACACCTGCAGTTTCGTGGCCTGTTTTGATGGAGAAAACAGTGAGGTGGTTTTTGATCATTCTCGAGCTGAAGTTAGCCGTAGCAACAACAATGAACTGATTATAATGATAGATGTTTTCGATGGTTATAAACGAGCAAGAAGGTGATGCTTTAAATGGGTTTTACTTTGAACAAAATAGAAAAACAAAATATGCAGCAGCATAAGAATGACGGTTGATGGTTGTTTCGTTGTTCAAACGAAAACAGAAAGAAGAAACTGGAACGAGCACCAAATTTAAAACAGTCTAAGTAGGTTTGGTTTAGGTTTCGTGTAACAGAAGGGTTTCGATGTTTGGTTTGGTAGAATCATGAAGTAGAGACAGAAATATCAAGCATGTAGGTTGATGATGGCGAGCTTGAGCAAAGGCATAGAAAATGGGTTTAGGATGGTGAGGTTTGAGTTGTTGAAAAAAAATCACAAGGAAGAAAGAAGTGAGAGTGTGTGCTTTAATCTCTGTATCCTAATTCTATATATAGATGTATTTATTACATATAATAGATAAATATTAGAGATGGGCAACAGAAAAGGAATCATTTGAAACAGTAAACTCAAATATAGGTTTCAATTAAGCACAGTTAGTTGTCAAATATTTGGTGTTTTGCAGAAATAAGAATAGAAGATGACGGATTTCTTTTATCCTCTCAATGTATTTAATCAAATGTATATGTATGTAATATGTATGCTATTATATATATATATATATATATATATATATATATATATATATATATATATATATATATATATGATGCTAGTGGGTAAGGAAGACAAAAAGGAACAGACATGAAGTGTATCAAACAAAGTGGGTGATGATTTGTCAAGCAACACAGACATCCTATTCCCATTCTCGAATATCAATTGCTTACTTATATGAAATTCATATATTTATATATAATAAAAAGGACAACAAGTTGATCAATCCAATAAGTGGAGAAGGAATAAAGCAAGTGTAGTAAGAATCATATTTCAATTAGTCACAATAATCTCAAATGATTAATCAACTTGACACAGTAGATAAAAGTTTTTTTTTTTTTAAAATTATTAAATAATCATTTTTGATATACTCTATACATATAAATATAAATTTATATTAATAACAATTTAATTATATTGTATGTTATTATTTTAAGTTATAATATACATACATATATTTATATTTACAAATAATAGTTCGTGAATCATCAGACTTGGTCAAAGGGTATATAGTTATCCGAATATAGATTTCAAACTTTCTAGACTCAACATTAAGGTTTTTGCTTATCGTGTCGGAAACATATAAAGATTAGGGTTTAAATTTGGTCGGAAATTTCCGGGTCGTTACAGTACCCACCTGTTAAAGAAATTTCGTCCCCGAAATTTGGTAGAGGTTGTCATAAATAACAATAGGAATGTTTTCATGACGAATATGAGATAATAACGGAGTTTTATCACTATTGATAGATATAGATAAAACATTTCGATCATGTGAAGCGTATGAGTAAAGCTTTCACAAAAGAGTGAAATGAGTAATATGATATCGTTTTAACTGATGACGTGGCTATGATTGATTTCCGGAATTCACGAGATTTAAAGAAAATCTTTCATAATAAGATTTGGTTCTTTGACGATTTAGAAAACAGAATCTCCTTTGATTTAATGCAGCAAATCTGTTGTGGTTTTCTTTGTCGGATATTTCACTTATAAAACTACCCCCTTCGTTCCCTTATCTTCATGTCCCACACCTTCTACTATTTCTCCTTAATTCTTATGTAAAGATATTCTTAATGGCAATATTTTGATTTGTCAAATTACCAGAAAAACCAGGAAAATAGAACTATCAAGATGATTTGTTCTTAATACGTTTCGGAATTGGATAGAATGTAAGAGTCGTGTAACATGGCACATGATGACGGTACTGTGAATCATCACATTCCATTAGAAACTTAACATGACTTACTGTAATATAATGAAGTTGATCAAGTTTCATTATATTATACTAATTCATGCATCAGTTCCCAACACTGCTTCAGATCATTCCTATTTTAAACTTGAAGGATTTAGAAACTAACACAGTTTCCTTTATATTGTAACGCAGATATTACAGAGAGATAAATGATTTCAGATAAGGATAGCGGTGAAAATATCTTCAGAAATATTGAGGATATTTATAACGAAAGATATGATAATATCTTGGAATTTCTAATGTTGAAGGATGATGATGAAGATTGACCCATAAGGGTTTAGATTCAGAAACAAGGTGTTTGCTACAGAATCGTCATAATTCTTTATGTACAAGTTTAGTCCTTGTAATTTGTTCAGAGTCTCCTTCATGGTTTGCTCAATCCGGTTTTCAGTACCAATTTTCTATCGAGCGTTCCCAACACTTCCTTCTTTTATCATCAACTTTTGGTCATTAAGACCTTCTACAACATGTTGTTTCGTCAGTATTTTCCAAGTTATCGGATCTGGGTCATTGGTTATCAAACCAAGATGGTTTAAGGAGAATTGTATTTTAGATGATTAAACGCTGATGGTAATATGATGGAATATAAAAGGTTCTCCGGTAACGATGGCGAAAGAACAACGTATATATATATATCGTGATTGTAATAAGAGTAGTCTTACTGAGATATCGAAGTGGAGCTGTGACAAAATTAGTTAATTGAAAAGGAATCGCGTGATTGTTTTTGCTAATGGATGATAAGGAATTCGATGCGGATACGTTTTAACTATAACTTTGAGTTCGGAAATTTTCAGGTGCATATCTGTATGCATAAATCTTTCTTCCGTAGACGAGGTGCGGCTGGTTTAACTTCTCGATCAAGATGTTTTCAAGAATCATGAAAAGTTGTGAATGCGAATTGTAATCGTCAAGATACAAATGAGGTTTAAAATAGAATCAAGTGGCAAACTTGAAGAATTGTTTAGTTTCATATGTTATAATCAGTATTTTAATTCATTTTACTTGTCCACAGTTAGCAGTCTAATAGTCCGATGGTTCAATAATTCATATATAATTTAATATATAATATTCGAATTAAATAATACGTATCGTGACCCGTGTACCAGTCTCGGTGTCGATCACAACTCAAAGTATATATATATTTTGGAATCAACTCTGACCCTGTATAGCCAACTCCCACCTTCACATATAGAGTGTCTACGGTTGTTCCGAAATATATATATAGATGGGTCGATATGATAAGTCGAAACCTTGCATACGTGTCCCGTTATTTAAAGTGCGTAAAAGTAAATAACAGAAATTAAATAACAATAAATAAAATTGCGAGAAAGTAAATTGCGATAAATTAAATGTTAGCCGGGAACAGTTAGCTAGGAACAGTTAGCGTGGATTCCTAACAATATTTCAATTAGTTAATTCGTCTGTTTCTAACAAATTTTATTTTGTCCAATGTTTTCTTCTTTATGCCACTTGTTGGATTCTGATAGGTCAAAATCCGAATATGAAGTTTGAACGAAAATGGTTATTCTGAGGTGAGCGAATACGAATATCGGTGGTTGCAAGTAGGATAACAAATGACCGTTGAATCAGATTCGAAAATGTACAGTATAACTTATTAATGTGAAATCCAAATATTTCCTCGGGTACTACCCACCCGTTAAAATATTTTCATCATTAACAATTTGTACGAAAGAATTGTTAATTACGATCTTTATGAAGATATACTTGCATATATATGTAATTATGAATTTAATGAGTCAATAAGATATTAAACTCATTTGATTTATCATTAATATTGGGTTACATAATCTCTAATACATTAGAGATTACATAGTTGCCATGTCGAACGAAGGTAAATGAGGTAGAACAATACGTAGAACGAAATTAATCGATGTAGAACGATATGTAGAACGAAGATCATACTCGAAATACAGATGGTAATATTGGGGCGTGTGATATTGATATTCGAGGTACAGATTGTGATGTTGATAGTTACGGCGCGGTTATGGTTTAGGGATGATAAGGGTACTGTCGACGTCAATGATGGTAGTACTGATTATGCTGCTGGTGCTGCTGCTGGTGGTATTCGTAACCTTCGCTCCAGGTTCTCCAAAGTCGTCACACGAGCGCGTAGTTCGTTAACTTCTTCTAGTACTACGGGATGAATGACGGTTGAAGCGAGCGAATGAATAGGATTCGAAATATGGGATAGTATGTAATCGTGATGAGATACTCGGAAAAAGGAGAGAGAAAATGGTTCCTCGAACAGGTTCGCCGGTAAGTGCTTCAAGTTCATCGCCAAGTGAGCAATTTGATGGATGGAAGGGATCTTTGATGTGAAATGATTTTTGGATAACGGATGATATTCTAGTTATATAGAATATCTATAATACCAAAGATTTCGTAGACTACAGAAGAACCTACGGCATACATCAGGCAAGTCTACAGATGCGTTAAGATATGAATTCTAGTCTATACGCTATCAATGCACTAAATGCAATAAGACGTGTCTAGACTTAAGATTGATGAGCAGGCAATTCCCTAAGGATGATAAGCAGATGGTTTCCGACTAAAAATGATAAGCAAAACTTTTTGACAAGTAGACACGGTCAAAGTCCAGACTCACTAATGTATCCTAACAACTACTAGTCAGACATACTAATGCAAGACCTGGTTCACTAAGACCAACGCTCTGATACCAACTGAAATGTCCGCGACTAATCCTCCCGTACGGAATCTTCAACAGTTGGTCCCATTGCGATGATCGATTCCAAGTAATGTCCTTAATATGAGCTAATGCACAGCGGAAGACTTAATTCGTACCTGAGAATAACATGCTTTAAAATGTCAACATAAAGTTGGTGAGATATATAGGTTTGATGCTAGCAGCGTTATAACTGTGGACCACAAGATTTTAAGTTTATAAACATAATACACTCGCAAGTGTATGAAAAGCATTCCAAGCAGTGGGCACCCGGTAACTAGCCTTAACAAGAGTGTGTACCCCTGAGTTATATAATATGTGCACCGAATCAAGTGCGTTCCGTTAACCTCGAAGTACTAAACACCCGTTCTTCTAGTTTAGTAGTGACTAGAACAACATCTGGGTGGGGGTGTAAAACCCGATAGATCTATCTTTAGGATTCGCGCCTACCAGTTCATAAACCAATAGTTAAAGTTACCAAGCTAGGGGATTTTTGATTCAAACCCATGTAGAACGTAATTTTAGTCACTTGTGTCCATAACGTAAATCATTTATAAAAATAGCGCATGTATTCTCAGCCCAAAAATATTTAAAGTTTAAAAAGGGGACTATATACTCACCTAATGTATTTTGTAGTAAAAATACATATAACACCATTGGTAAATTATAAGATTGGCCTTCGATTCACGAACCTATATAATTTATATATCTATTAACACATATAATCGTAATCGAGCAAATTCATATATTATACCTTAAATTATATATTATATTTGTTTATTTAATAAATATTAATATCTATATATATTTAGTTGTAAAAATATGTTTATATATTTATATATATATATATATATATATGATTGATAGTATACTTAAGAAATATCAGTTTGTTATATGTAATAAATATATCTAATGTATAAAATATTTATTTGCGAATATGCTAGTTTTGATAATAATGATAATACTAATAATGATATGGTTAATAATAATACTTATAATAAAATAATAATGATAATGATAATAATAATAATTTTTAATGACAATAATAGTTTTAATAATAAAGGTAATTTTATTAAAAATGTTAATTTTAAATAAAATGATAATTTTAATACTTTTGATAATAAGAATCATAATATTAATAATAAAAATGTTTTTAACCATAATGATAATTATAATCATAATCTTAATAATAGTAATAACATTCTTAATAACAATAATTCTAATATTAATATTTGTAGTATTATAACTATAATAATAATAATAATAATAATAATAATAATAATAATAATAATAATAATAATAATAATAATAATACGGAGTAATACTGATTATACCTAAAAAAGAAATTACGCGTTTGTTGATGGCTCATAACAGATCGACAGGAACAGAGATAAAACGCAGGGAGAGAATTTGCGACGGTTCATGAAATCTTTTGGTTCAACAATCGATCAATTGATAAAGCAAATAACATCGATGATTAGCAATTCATTGGTTCATCATCCTCAATCGAGTATTAATCATTACGAACACAGGTACCATCATCAATCTCATCAGTTTTCGTTAATCGTCATCCCCTTATCGATTAGTCAGGTAATCGATTTACTCAATTGTTTTAGATAAGGTTTCGATTAGATGATTATTCTCCTAATTTCATTTATCCTTTTTGAATTTCCGTATACTTATTTATTCGAACCTAGCAATAATCATGAATTTCGATTTGCACCAAACAGAAAATATAATAGTAATTAGGGTCCGTTCTTGGTTGTGGCAGGAGCAAGTAGGAGTTCATTGGAGTTGGTGATCAGTTTTGGTTGAAAATCGAACAGAATAGGGATCAGGTAATGAATTTTTCTTTTGGTTCTTTATTGGTTTGATAATGATATTAAATATAGATGATGGTGGTTACTTTATGTATTGCTTGAGCTGCAAAACAGGAAAGGAACGGTGGTGGTTCAATGATGTTGTTGTTTGTTCTCGGTCAGAAACAAAATGAAAGAGTGGCGGTTTGATGGTGGTTTTCATAGTGATGTTGGAGTGGTGGTTGTTTATGGTTGTCCGGTGGTTTACGGTGTTGGATGGTGGTGAACAACTACAAACAGAAAGAGATTAGGCGTAGTAACACCTGCAGTTTCGTGGCCTGTTTTGATGGAGAAAACAGTGAGGTGGTTTTTGATCATTCTCGAGCTGAAGTTAGCCGTAGCAACAACAATGAACTGATTATAATGATAGATGTTTTCGATGGTTATAAACGAGCAAGAAGGTGATGCTTTAAATGGGTTTTACTTTGAACAAAATAGAAAAACAAAATATGCAGCAGCATAAGAATGACGGTTGATGGTTGTTTCGTTGTTCAAACGAAAACAGAAAGAAGAAACTGGAACGAGCACCAAATTTAAAACAGTCTAAGTAGGTTTGGTTTAGGTTTCGTGTAACAGAAGGGTTTCGATGTTTGGTTTGGTAGAATCATGAAGTAGAGACAGAAATATCAAGCATGTAGGTTGATGATGGCGAGCTTGAGCAAAGGCATAGAAAATGGGTTTAGGATGGTGAGGTTTGAGTTGTTGAAAAAAAATCACAAGGAAGAAAGAAGTGAGAGTGTGTGCTTTAATCTCTGTATCCTAATTCTATATATAGATGTATTTATTACATATAATAGATAAATATTAGAGATGGGCAACAGAAAAGGAATCATTTGAAACAGTAAACTCAAATATAGGTTTCAATTAAGCACAGTTAGTTGTCAAATATTTGGTGTTTTGCAGAAATAAGAATAGAAGATGACGGATTTCTTTTATCCTCTCAATGTATTTAATCAAATGTATATGTATGTAATATGTATGCTATTTATATATATATATATATATATATATATATATATATATATATATATATATATATATATATATATATATATATATATATATATATATATATATATATGATGCTAGTGGGTAAGGAAGACAAAAAGGAACAGACATGAAGTGTATCAAACAAAGTGGGTGATGATTTGTCAAGCAACACAGACATCCTATTCCCATTCTCGAATATCAATTGCTTACTTATATGAAATTCATATATTTATATATAATAAAAAGGACAACAAGTTGATCAATCCAATAAGTGGAGAAGGAATAAAGCAAGTGTAGTAAGAATCATATTTCAATTAGTCACAATAATCTCAAATGATTAATCAACTTGACACAGTAGATAAAAGTTTTTTTTTTTTTTTAAAATTATTAAATAATCATTTTTGATATACTCTATACATTTAAATATAAATTTATATTAATAACAATTTAATTATATTGTATGTTATTATTTTAAGTTATAATATACATACATATATTTATATTTACAAATAATAGTTCGTGAATCATCAGACTTGGTCAAAGGGTATATAGTTATCCGAATATAGATTTCAAACTTTCTAGACTCAACATTAAGGTTTTTGCTTATCGTGTCGGAAACATATAAAGATTAGGGTTTAAATTTGGTCGGAAATTTCCGGGTCGTTACAATTTATAACCCTTCCCTACACTTAAGATCATGCAATGCCCTCATTTGCATGAAATCAGACTATAATTATAAATTCATGAGGGTGATTAACGTAGAAAAGTGATTAAAAATACCGAGTTTGCAAACATATTGTTATTTAACATTTGATTTTTTTGCGTCTTGTCAAAATCAGTAGCTTTTGCTGAACTTCATGACAGTCTTTGAAAGTGCGCTGTTTTTACCCTGTTTTGTACATAACATAAAATACAAACATATATACATATATATATTTTTGAAGTTTGGTTTATAACCCCACTTTTCAAAAATTTATAAAGTATAATATTTTTGGCATACTTTAAATCAATAAAATTAAAAATAATGATAACAAAATTTGTCGCCCCGCCCTCGGGTAAAGTAATTTCGGCTTAATGACCTAGTCTTCAACTCACGACGAATTTTAGAAATCATTTTTTTCAACTTAATGAATTAAAGTAAATTTTGTTTTTAAAATTCATACAAAACTTAAATTTTAAAAAAAAAAACATATTAATTTTATATAAAACCTACAAAACAAAAAAAAAAATTCAGAATGGGGGAAGAAAACTAGTTCTTTAGTGTCTGCTAGCGGAAAAGACCAATCGGATTCCATTCTCGGAACTACACGAGAACAGAACAACTAACTCCAGACATCATTTTCTTTTTAGAACATTTGAATCTCCCCACACTTAGGTAGCTGGGGTGTCGAAATTGTGATTAACTTCATCGTTAATTTCTCTTGGTCCATAATCAACTTGCATATCTGTGACTTTTTCTTTAAGCCAGTGCCCGGCTTCTTCCGTAATATCCCAAAATTCAACTAGTTTCGCCCTTTCTTTAGGCGACAGATTGGATACTAACCGGTTACATAACTTAAAGTTCCCCTTACTTCTAGCATCAATAGCCCGTTTAAAAAGTTTCTTCATTGAACTGTTAATAACGGGGTCATTTAATTTCGTATCAATAACGGGGTTCTTTGTTATCATGTCATCATTAGGTGTTACTTCATTTTCCCCACACTTAGGCGTTTTATTATTATTAAGCATTACCGTTGGAGTTGGTAAAACAACATGGTTCTTACCAATCGTTTTTTCTGGTTCAACGGTCTTGGTTGGTGGCGATTTAGACTTTCGAATCATAAAGGTGATTGATTTGTCACTACTACTAAGTGTCATTCTACCGTTTCTTACATCAAAGAACGCCCCGGTGGATGCTAAGAATGGTCGACCTAAAATTAGAGGAATGTTTGGGTCCTCTTCTATGTCAATGACAATGAATTCGACTAGAAAGGTTAAATTACCTACTTGAATGGGTAGGTTGTCAGCAATTCCAACTGGGTGCTTAATGGTTTGATCAAAGAATCGAACACTCATATCCGTTGGAGTTAACTCACCTACACCTAATCTCTTATATAAGGAAAGAGGCATAACACTCACACTTGCACCTAAATCTGCTAGTGCATCATACATGACACAATCACTAAGTAGACAAGGAACAATAAATTCACCCGGATCACCTACCCTAGGTGGAGGTTTTGGTGGAACTGTATTCACCGGGTTTACTTCTACGGCTTTTGTTTCTTGTACTTTCTTATTCTTTTTCTTCTTCTTCTTTCCAGAAGTATCACAATCTTTATTACTTATTACTTGCTCATACTCAACTCCTTTTCTTGGAAACGGGATGGGTGGTTTGTATGGTGTCACCACTGGCTTTACATACTCGGGTGGTGGTGGTGTTGTAACTTCTTCATTGTTACTCACATCTAAAATCTTCCCATCTTCTGGTGCTGGTTTTTTAGAATTTGTTGACACCATATTAACATTCTCATTCCGAGGATTTACTTCAGTATTACTCGGTAGCTTTCCTTGTTCCCTCTCACTCATCATGCTAGCAAGAGTACCTACGTGTTTTTCTAGATTCAAAATGGAAGCTTGTTGAGTTCTTAATGACTGATCAAACCTCTCATTCGTTTGGGTTTGAGATGTAATAAATTGTGTTTGAGATTCAACTAGCTTTGCCATCATTTCTTCTAGATTTGGCTTTTTCTCTTCGGTTTGTTGTGGTGGTTTATACAAGCTAGGTCTTTGTTGATTGAAAGTGTTGTTTTGAGTTGGTTGGTTATTCGGACCTTGTTGGTTGTACGAGTTGTTGTTGGGTCCGTTTGGATTGTAAAGAATGTTTTGATTTCGATTGAAGTTTAACTTTGGCGGTTGATAATTATTTTGATAATTATTTCCAGGCCTTTGGTTCATATAGGAAACATTCTCTCGTTGTTCCAATGTTGGTTCAATGTGACAATCTTTCAATAAGTGTGGTCCACCGCATTCCTCACAACTAATTCGTATTGCGTGAATATCTTTATTCATCTTTTCCATTCGTCTCTCGAAAGCATCTATTTTTGCGGAAACAGAATCAAAGTTATGGCTAGAATCGGCTCTAGCCGCTTTAGATGAATGATATATATCTTTCTCTTGGTGCCACTCATGAGAGTGGGAGGCTGTGTTATCAATAATTTTGTAAGCTTCAGTTGCGGTTTTCTTCATAATGGAACCACCAGCTGTTATGTTGATGTCTTTTCGTGTAGCAACGTTGACACCTTGGTAGAATATTTGTACTATTTGATAAGTGTCTAAACCGTGTTGAGGACATCCTCTCAACAACTTTCCAAATCTTGTCCACGCCTCATATAGAGTTTCATTTGGCTTCTGTGTGAACGTAACAATTTCTGCTTGAAGTCTTACGGCTTTAGATGCAGGAAAGAATTGTTTAAGAAATTTGTCAACTAAAACATCCCATGTATCAATCGCCCCTTCAGGTAACGATTCCAACCAATCTTTGGCTTCTCCCTTTAAAGTCCAAGGAAATAACATGAGATATATCTGTTCATCCTCAATTTCTCGGATTTTAAATAGTGTGCAGATCCTATTAAAGGTACGTAGATGTTCATTTGGATCTTCCTTCGGCGCACCACTAAATTGGCATTGATTAGTCACCATGTGTAGAATTTGTCCTTTGA
Organism: Rutidosis leptorrhynchoides; assembly: GCF_046630445.1. Taxonomy (NCBI): domain Eukaryota; kingdom Viridiplantae; phylum Streptophyta; class Magnoliopsida; order Asterales; family Asteraceae; genus Rutidosis; species Rutidosis leptorrhynchoides. Next base: position 67,324,724 of record NC_092334.1, read on the forward strand.
TTTCATAATCTGGCGCATTAATGTCAGGATGAGTAATTGCGTGACCTTGGCCAGTGCGTTTAGCTCTCATTCGGTCTTCCATACTTAAAGGTTCCAGATTCTCCATAATTGAATTTGTTGAATCGGTATCACTAGATGATTCTGATTTAATGGTTCGTTCCTCAACAATCTCTGTTTGAATGATTGGTGGCTCCGGAGGAAAGTTTAGTGGTTCAGGATCTACGAACCGTTCCTGAATATTCTCTGGATTCTCAATTGTGAGGTTGGGTTCAAAAAATGGATTATCGGAAATTTGAACTGAAGTACTTGGTCGACTGGATGACGATTCTAAAGAAAAATCAACGGCGGTTATATTTGCTAAATGTCTTGATCTAGTTACAGGTGGTGAACGTACAAAAGGTGGTGAACGTCTTGCTCGGTGCATTCACTGAATATCCTATTAGTTTTTAAAAGGAAAGAAAAATTATAATAAGTTATCCAATCAATAGACTTTTCTGATTTTGCCCACGTTTCGAATAGCCAAAAGATGCAGCAGAGGGGCAGGATTCGTTTGGTCTCAATATAATTGAGTACTGTTTGGCTCCAATAACCCGGTCCACGTACAAATCCAACAATTACTACGAACCAGAAAATTTTGATGTCTATCAATTTAACCACTTAAAATAAATTTTCGTAATTTTAAGAAATTTAGAGAAGAAGTAGAAAAAATTCTAAGTCCTAAAAACTAGAATGGCGAGAAATAAGAGAGAAAAAGAGTGCGCGTCGAAAAGTGTCGAAAAATGAAAAAGACGAAGAGTGGTTTGTAAACACGCGGTTAATCCAACCTTATAACGATCACTATCTTAAAATTAAAGCTACAAATGGAGATCACTAATTGGAATTGTAATTGATACATAGGTAAACGCGTCGAAAAATAAAAATAAGAAAATAGCGCGAAAAATGGCGTCGCAAAATTCTAAAGTACCTAAAACTTAGTCTAAGGAATAAGCACTTAAGGAATTTTACGGCAAAGCCTAAAAATCTAAAAATGAAAATAACTATGGCAAAACTAAACTTAATACTAAAAGTTGTGACTGAGTCTAAAAATCTAAAGGTAATAAAACTTAAAATAATTTTTTTTTTTTACGTTTTTGTTTTTTTTTTTTTTACGTTTTTTGTTTTTTTTTTTACGTTTTTTTTTATTTTATATTTTTGCAAATATAAATTAAAAATATAGCGTTTTAGTGCTCCCCGGCAGCGGCGCCAAAAATACTTGATGTTGTAGGGGGTGTATACAAAATAGTATTATTTTTAGTGCGAAATACTATTAAATACGTTACAATTTTACACAAGTTATTTATTTATTTATCGAGTGGATATACTTAAACCTTGCTACAACACTTATAGGCAGTGTACCTAATCGTATTATAGTATAGTTTTTAGTAAGTCCGGTTCGTTCCACAGGGAGCTCGTGAAGTATAACACTATATTTTTTTACACACAATAATTGTAAAAATACAAATATATATATATATATATATATATATATATATATATATATATATATATATATATATATATATATATATATATAAGTAATATTATTATTATAAAGGGGGGTTTTTACCGTTTAATGACCGGTTTGTCGATTTTAAAACTTTAGTCGCAGTTAAAACCAAATGTAAAATATTAAAAATAAATACAAGACTTAAATTAAAGCATAAAGTAAATAACGATAATGAAATTGCGAATAATAAAAGTGCGATAAAATAAACTTGCGATAATTAAAAAGTACGATAATTAAAAGTGCAATTAAATATAAAATAAAGGAAATAAAAGAATTATGCTTATTTAAACTTCCGTAATCATGATGTTTGACGTGTTGATTTTAGTTTTATGCCCATGGGTTAATTGTCCTTTGTCCTGGATTATTTAATATGTCCGTCTGGTTTTTGTCCATAACAGTCCATCAGTCATAAATATAAAGTGCGAGTGTCCTCGTCAAATTATCCTTATACCCGAAGTTAAATATTCCAACTAATTGGGGACTTAAACTGTAACAAGATTTTAATACTTTGTTTAATAATTACACCAGGATGTCGACTGAGTGTAACCCAAGGTTTTAATATTTTGTTATCAATTATACCAAGTGTCCTTGTACATAATTTCACCCCTGTTTTAATTATTCTAGTGGCTATTAATCCATTCCCGTGTCCGGTTAAATGAACGATTATTCGTACATATAAATACCCCGCCCATCGTGTCCGATTGAGTGTATATGGTAATTTATAGGGACGCCCAATTGTAAATCTTTATATTAACATTAACAAACTATCATTTAGTTAAACAAATATAAAGCCCATTAATAGCCCATAGTCTAATTTCCACAAGTGTCGTTCTTTTGTCCAAACCCCAATTATGGTACAAAGCCCAATTACCCAATTTTAGTAATTAGCCCAACATCATGATTACTTCGTTTTAAATAAGCATAATAATAACTTAGCTACGAGACATTAATGTAAAAAGGTTGAACATAACTTACAATGATTAAAAATAGCGTAGCGTTACACGGACAGAATTTCGACTTACACACTCAAACGATCTCTATCATAAATCTTATTATTATCATAATTTAAAATTAAAATTAAGATTATTGTTATATCTGATTACATTAACATTATGATAGAGAATTATAGATATAAATTATAGATATTGATATTGATAGATAGAAAAATAAGAAAAAGATAGAAAAAATGATCGAAAAAAAAGTATCCCTATATCGATCGAATTACATAGCGGCAAATTATAAATTTGAATTTTCATTTATGACCCCTGAACTATGCTCAATTAACAACTTTTTATTATTTAATATTATTCTTATTATGAATTATTTAAATATTATATTTTATTCTTGTGCATAGTTGACTCGTAATTTTTACACCGTTGCGTCGAGCGTTGAGAGTTGACTCTGGTCCCGGTTCTGGATTTTCTAACGTCCTTTCGTACAATTTTATATTGTGTACTTTGCGTTTTGTAACTTGTACTCTTGTCATTTTTAGACGTTCCTCATCAATAATTTGAACCTTTTTGATTGTATCTTGTACTTTTTAGCATTTTGGACCTTTTTGTCTTCAAATCTTCGTTTTCGCCTTTTGTCTTCGCACTTATTAAATATAAACGAATATTACTTTGAAAATGGAACAATTGCAACTAAAAACTTGTCATTCTTGGGGGATAATGCTATGAAATATATGTTCCTTTTTAGCCTTATCAGTACCCATATCCTACCAGCAAAATACAGGGTTCCATCGGCTTTTACTTCAAGTTGTTTTTCTAACCCTTTGCTCATTTCGCCTATTTCGTTTTCTTCTTTTAAAGCTTCTAACTGTGCTGCTTGAATTTGCTTTGTGAGATCAGTACGAATTGTAATATTCAAAGCTCGGACCCTAAGAGGTTTTACTCTTTCTTTTCGACTTAGGGCATCAGCTACAACATTAGCCTTTCCGGGTGGTAACAGATTTCACAATCATAATCGTTTAACAACTCTACCCAGCGACGTTGCCTCATATTGAGTTGTTTTTGATCAAAAATATGCTGAAGACTCTTATGGTCAGTGTACACTGTACACTTGGTGCCATATAGATAGTGTCTCCATATTTTGAGTGCAAAAACTACTGCTCCAAGTTCTAAATCATGCGTCGTATAGTTCTTTTCATGAATTTTTAGTTGTCGTGAGGCATATGTGATAACTTTTGTGCGTTGCATTAATACACATCCTAAACCTTGGCGCGAAGCGTCACAATAGATCACGAAATCATCATTTCCTTCTGGTAATGACAAAATGGGTGCAGACGTTAACTTCTTCTTTAATAACTGGAATGAGGATTCCTGTTCCGTGGACCAATCATACTTCTTTCCCTTTTGAGTCAATGCAGTTAAGGGTTTGGCGATTCTAGAGAAATCTTGAATGAATCTTCGGTAGTAACCAGCAAGACCTAAGAATTGGCGAATTTGTGTTGGAGTCTTCGGTGTTTCCCATTTACTAATGGCTTCGATCTTGGCAGGGTCAACTTTAATTCCATGTTTACTGACAACATGGCCCAAAAATTGTACTTTTTTTAACCAGAAATCACACTTTGAAAATTTTGCGTACAGTTCTTCTTTCTTGAGTACCTCCAGTACCAGTCTTAAGTGTTGCTCATGTTCTTCCTTGTTCTTCGAGTAAATCAATATGTCGTCGATAAAAACAATGACAAATTTGTCTAAATACGGTCTACAGATGCGATTCATTAGATCCATGAATACTGCTGGAGCATTAGTCAATCCAAAAGGCATGACTAAAAATTCATAGTGACCGTAACGGGTTCTGAACGCGGTTTTAGGAACATCTTCTTCCTTTACTCTCAGCTGATGATATCCGGAGCGTAGATCAATCTTGGAATAAACACTTGATCCTTGCAATTGATCAAACAAATCATCAATCCTCGGTAATGGGTACCGATTCTTGATCGTTAATTTGTTTAATTCTCGGTATTCTATGCACATTCTCATAGATCCATCCTTCTTCTTGACGAACAGAATAGGAGCACCCCAAGGTGAAAAACTAGGACGAATAAATCCACGGTCCGATAATTCTTGCAACTGGTCTTGTAATTCTTGCATTTCTGAAGGTGCAAGTCTATATGGAGATCGGGCTACAGGTGCAGCTCCTGGTATGAGATCAATCTGGAATTCTACACATCTGTGTGGAGGTAGCCCCGGTAATTCTTCTGGAAATACTCCGGGATATTCTCTTACAACCGGCATGTCATTAATGCTTCTTTCTTCAGTATCGATCTTCTTTACGTGTGCCAGAATAGCATAACAACCTTTTCTTATAAGTTTCTGGGCCTTCATACAGCTGATAAAGTTCAGCTTTGAGTTGCTCTTCTTTCCATAAATCATTAATGACGTTTCATCCTTACGAGGGATGCGGATTGCTTTCTCAGCGCAAACAACTTCCGCTCTTGTTTTGGATATCCAGTCCATGCCAACGATTACGTCAAAACTTCCTAATTCTACAGGTATCAAATCGATTTTGAAGGTTTCACCAGCGAGATTTATTTCGCAACCATGGCAAATTTTATCGGCTTTTATCAGTTTACCATTAGCAAATTCAATAGTATATTTATCGTCTAGAGGTAATGATGCACATTTTAGTTTAGAACTAAAGTCTTTACACATATAACTTCTATCAGTACCTGTATCAAACATAATAGAAGCTAGTTGATTATTAACGGTAAACGTACCCGTGACAAGATTAGGATCCTCACGTGCTTCACTGGTACTAACATTAAATGCCCTCCCATGTGCGGGTTCTTTGTTCTTCTCCTTATCAGGGCATTGATTTATAAAGTGACCAGGCTTCCCGCATCGAAAACATTTCTTGACATCGGTCGGTTTTGTCTTTACTTCAGAAACGGTGGCATAACAATCTTTCGCCACATGTCTTTTCTTGTTGCACTTATCACAGACCACTTGGCAATAACCTGCATGATGTGTGTAACATCTTTTGCAGAACGGATGGGGTCCCTTATAGTTTGGACTTGCAGTTGCCCCATCTTGTTTACCTTTAAAAGTTTCTTGTTTCTTCAGTTGAGTACTTTTGCCCTTATAGTCTTCCCATTTCCTCTTTCCTTTAGTTGTCTTGACTTCGGTAATTGGTGCCTTAATCGAACTCTCTGTGATCTGGTCCATGAGTTGGTGTGCCATCTGAAATGTCCCGTTCTTATTGATTAAAAACGTTCCATATTAATTGATTTCGTTGCGAGGTTTTGACCTCTATATGAGACGTTTTTCAAAGACTGCATTCATTTTTAAAATAAACCATAACTTTTATTTCATAGATAAAGGTTTTAAAAAGCTTTACGTAGATTATCAAATAATGATAATCTAAAATATCCTGTTTACACACTACCATTACATAATGGTTTACAATACAAATATGTTACAACAAAATAAGTTTCTTGAATGCAGTTTTTACACAATATCATACAAGCATGGACTCCAAATCTCGTCCTTATTTAAGTATGCGACAGCGGAAGCTCTTAATAATCACCTGAGAATAAACATGTTTAAAACGTCAACAAAAATGTTGGTGAGTTATAGGTTTAACCTATATATATCAAATCATAATAATAGACCACAAGATTTCATATTTCAATACACATCCCATACATAGAGATAAAAATCATTCATATGGTGAACACCTGGTAACCGACATTAACAAGATGCATATATAAGAATATCCCCATCATTCCGGGACACCCTTTGGATATGATATAAATTTCGAAGTACTAAAGCATCCGGTACTTTGGATGGGGTTTGTTAGGCCCAATAGATCTATCTTTAGGATTCGCGTCAATTAGGGTGTCTGTTCCCTAATTCTTAGATTACCAGACTTAATAAAAAGGGGCATATTCGATTTCGATAATTCAACCATAGAATGTAGTTTCACGTACTTGTGTCTATTTTGTAAATCATTTATAAAACCTGCATGTATTCTCATCTCAAAAATATTAGATTTTAAAAGTGGGACTATAACTCACTTTCACAGATTTTTACTTCGTCAGGAAGTAAGACTTGGCCACTGGTTGATTCACGAACCTATAACAATATATACATATATATCAAAGTATGTTCAAAATATATTTACAACACTTTTAATATATTTTGATGTTTTAAGTTTATTAAGTCAGCTGTCCTCGTTAGTAACCTACAACTAGTTGTCCACAGTTAGATGTACAGAAATAAATCGATAAATATTATCTTGAATCAATCCACGACCCAGTGTATACGTATCTCAGTATTGATCACAACTCAAACTATATATATTTTGGAATCAACCTCAACCCTGTATAGCTAACTCCAACATTCACATATAGAGTGTCTGTGGTTGTTCCAAAATATATATAGATGTGTCGACATGATAGGTCGAAACATTGTATACGTGTCTATGGTATCTCAAGATTACATAATATACAATACAAGTTGATTAAGTTATGGTTGGAATAGATTTGTTACCAATTTTCACGTAGCTAAAATGAGAAAAAATTATCCAATCTTGTTTTACCCATAACTTCTTCATTTTAAATCCGTTTTGAGTGAATCAAATTGCTATGGTTTCATATTGAACTCTATTTTATGAATCTAAACAGAAAAAGTATAGGTTTATAGTCGGAAAAATAAGTTACAAGTCGTTTTTGTAAAGGTAGTCATTTCAGTCGAAAGAACGACGTCTAGATGACCATTTTAGAAAACATACTTCCACTTTGAGTTTAACCATAATTTTTGGATATAGTTTCATGTTCATAATAAAAATCATTTTCTCAGAATAATAACTTTTAAATCAAAGTTTATCATAGTTTTTAATTAACTAACCCAAAACAGCCCGCGGTGTTACTACGACGGCGTAAATCCGGTTTTACGGTGTTTTTCGTGTTTCCAGGTTTTAAATCATTAAGTTAGCATATAATATAGATATAGAACATGTGTTTAGTTGATTTTAAAAGTCAAGTTAGAAGGATTAACTTTTATTTGCGAACAAGTTTAGAATTAACTAAACTATGTTCTAGTGATTACAAGTTTAAACCTTCGAATAAGATAGCTTTATATATATGAATCGAATGATGTTATGAACATCATTACTACCTTAAGTTCCTTGGATAAACCTACTGGAAAAGAGAAAAATAGATCTAGCTTCAACGGATCCTTGGATGGCTCGAAGTTCTTGAAGCATAATCATGACACGAAAACAAGTTCAAGTAAGATCATCACTTGAAATAAGATTGTTATAGTTATAGAAATTGAACCAAAGTTTGAATATGATTATTACCTTGTATTAGAATGATAACCTACTGTAAGAAACAAAGATTTCTTGAGGTTGGATGATCACCTTACAAGGTTGGAAGTGAGCCAGCAAACTTGAAAGTATTCTTGATTTTATGTAACTAGAACTTGTAGAATATATGAAGAACACTTAGAACTTGAAGATAGAACTTGAGAGAGATCAATTAGATGAAGAAAATTGAAGAATGAAAGTGTTTATAGGTGTTTTTGGTCGTTGGTGTATGGATTAGATATAAAGGATATGTAATTTTGTTTTCATGTAAATAAGTCATGAATGATTACTCATATTTTTGTAATTTTATGAGATATTTCATGCTAGTTGAAAAATGATGGTTCCCACATGTGTTAGGTGACTCACATGGGCTGCTAAGAGCTGATCATTGGAGTGTATATACCAATAGTACATACATCTAAAAGCTGTGTATTGTACGAGTACGAATACGGGTGCATACGAGTAGAATTGTTGATGAAACTGAACGAGGATGTAATTGTAAGCATTTTTGTTAAGTAGAAGTATTTTGATAAGTGTATTGAAGTCTTTCAAAAGTGTATAAATACATATTAAAACACTACATGTATATACATTTTAACTGAGTCGTTAAGTCATAGTTAGTCGTTACATGTAAGTGTTGTTTTGAAACCTTTAGGTTAACGATCTTGTTAAATGTTGTTAACCCAATGTTTATAATATCAAATGAGATTTTAAATTATTATATTATCATGATATTATCATGTATGAATATCTCTTAATATGATATATATACATTAAATGTCTTTACAACGATAATCGTTACATATATGTCTCGTTTAAAAATCATTAAGTTAGTAGTCTTGTTTTTTACATATGTAGTTTATTGTTAATATACTTAATGATATGTTTACTTATCATAGTATCATGTTAACTATATATATATATATATATATATATATATATATATATATATATATATATATATATATATATATATATATATATATATATATATATGTCATCATATAGTTTTTACAAGTTTTAACGCTCGTGAATCACCGGTCAACTTGGGTGGTCAATTGTCTATATGAAACATAGTTCAATTAATCAAGTCTTAACAAGTTTGATTGCTTAACATGTTGGAAACATTTAATCATGTAAATATCAATCTCAATTAATATATATAAACATGGAAAAGTTCGGGTCACTACACCATTGTCATGGCTTCCTGCATCGTATTCGGTTTGGACGATGTAACATTTCCTTTGATATTGATCGATAAACCGTCAATATATATTTCTATCTTTCGTTTCTCGTTTGGTACCAATTCGGGACACAACAAGGCTAGTTCCATGAAACTCTTTTCATAGTTATTGAGATTCGCGCCGATAACCTTCAGATTACGTAACTCAGATTCCATTTTTCTGATCTCGTTTCGAGGACAGTACTCCTCGATTAGCATCTTTTTCAGTTCTTCCCAAGAGATATCATATGCCGTATCTATTCCTTCTGCTTTAGCATAATTGTTCCACCAAGTAAGTGCACCGTCTTGCAACGTGCACGAAGCATACTTTGACTTGTCTCCGTTCGCACAATTACTGATTTTGAAAACGGACTCCATCTTTTCAAACCATCGGGTTAGACCGACTGGTCCCTCGGTTCCACTAAACGTCTGTGGTTTGCATCCTTGAAAAGTTTTGTATGAGCATCCGTTTCGTGAGTTTGTGTTTACGGCTGCTGCTTTGGCTGCTACTTCGGCTGTTGCTTTTGCTGCCTCAGCTGTAGCAATTCTTTCATTCACACGTTTCTCAACTAGTTCTTCAAACTCAGCATCCGACATTTGAGACATGTTTCTTCAATAAATACAACAGAGATAATTTAATCATATAGAATATTATAGGTAAAATGAGTTGTCAATAGTTAATCGTAGCATATTAATAATATGAACCAATTATTATAAAAAGCCTTTTCTTCTTATTAGAATTTTATAATTATTTCTAGGGTATTACCTACCCGTTAAGTTCATACATAATAGCTAGTACAAGGAATTAACTACTAAAATCCTAATAATATTCCACTATGAAAAATTATAGCGAGTTACTACGTTATTATGTAATAATAATAATAAGAAGTAGTAATAATACAAATAATCATTCCATGCATTTATTACTAATAAACCAAAATAATACAATACCATACAATACCGATATTTTACATATGCATATTTTACATAACAAGATAGAGTAGCACACATAAGCAATAAAATAGCGCATGGAAGATTTATGGTTGCGAGGTCGTTTATTCAGAACTATCAGAAACTTCTTCCCATTTGGTTCTCTCTGCCAATTGTTTGTGTGCACATGGTCCGACAGACATTCTGGCAGTGTATTTAAGTTTTGGTTGGGGTTTTGAGGTGTAGTGACCCGAACTTTTCCATGTTTATATATATATTAAATGAAATTGTTATTTACATGATTAAGTGTTTCCAACATGTTAAGCAATCAAACTTGTTAAGACTTGATTAATTGAAATAGGTTTCATATAGACAATTGACCACCCAAGTTGACCGGTGATTCACGAACGTTAAAACTTGTAAAAACTATACGATGACATATATATGCTTATATATATAGTTAACATGATTTTATTATAAGTATGTATCTCATTAGGTATTTTAACAATGAGCTATATACATAAAAATGAGACTATTAATTTAAGAAACTCGAAAACGATATATATAACGATTATCATTATAACAACGTCTTACTAGGTACATATGAATCATATTAAGATATTGATACACTTGATTAATTATGTTAAATGATAATTAAATATATTATTAAGTGTATTAACAATGAAATACATATGTAAAAATAAGACTACTAACTTAATGATTTCGAAACGAGACATATATGTAACGATTATCGTTGTAACGACATTTAACTGTATATATATCATACTAAGATGTATTATATATCATAATATCATGATAATATAACAATTTAACATCTCATTTGTTATAATAAATAATGGGTTAACAACATTCAACAAGATCGTTAACCTAAAGGTTTCAAAACAACATTTACATGTAACGACTAACGATGACTTAACGACTCAGTTAAAATGTATATACATGTAGTGTTTTAATATGTATTCATACACTTTTGAAAGACTTCAAGAAACTTATCAAAATACTTCTACTTAACAAAAATGCTTACAATTACATCCTCGTTCAGTTTCATCAACAATTCTACTCGTATGCACCCGTATTCGTACTCGTACAATACACAGCTTTTAGATGTATGTAATATTGGTATATACACTCCAATGATCAGCTCTTAGCAGCCCATGTGAGTCACCTAACATATGTGGGAACCATCATTTGGCAACTAGCATAAAATATCTCATAAAATTACAAAAATATGAGTAATCATTCATGACTTATTTACATGAAAACAAAATTACATATCCTTTATATCTAATCCATACACTAACGACCAAAAACACCTACAAACACTTTCATTATTCAATTTTCTTCATCTAATTGATCTCTCTCAAGTTCTATCTTCAAGTTCTAAGTGTTCTTCATAAATTCCAAAAGTTCTAGTTTCATAAAATCAAGAATACTTCCAAGATTGCAAGTTTACTTCCAAGTTTTCTAAATCCATTCCAAGTAATCATCCAAGATCAAGAAACCTTTGTTACTTACAGTAGGTTATCTTTCTAATACAAGGTAATAATCATATTCAAACTTTAATTCAATTTCTATAACTATAACAATCTTATTTCGAGTGGAAATCTTACTTGAAATTGTTTTCGTGTCATGATTTTGCTTCAAGAACTTTCAAGCCATCCAAGGATCCTTTGAAGCTAGATCTATTTTTCTCAATTCCAGTAGGTTTATCCAAGGAACTTGAGGTAGTAATGATGTTCATAACATCATTCTTTTCATACATATAAAGCTATCTTATTCGAAGGTTTAAACTTGTAATCACTAGAACATAGTTTAGTTAATTCTAAACTTGTTCGCAAATAAAAGTTAATTCTTCTAACTTGACTTTTAAAATCAACTAAACACATGTTCTATATCTATATGATATGCTAACTTAATGATTTAAAACCTGGAAACACAAAAAACACCGTAAAATCGGATTTACGCCGTCGTAGTAACACCTTTTGGGTTAGTTAATTAAAAACTATGATAAACTTTGATTTAAAAGTTGTTATTCTGGGAAAATGATTTTTATTATGAACATGAAACTATATCCAAAAATTATGGTTAAACTCAAAGTGGAAGTATGTTTTCTAAAATGGTCATCTAGACGTCGTTCTTTCGACTGAAATGACTACCTTTACAAAAACGACTTGTAACTTATTTTTCCGACTATAAACCTGTACTTTTTCTGTTTAGATTCATAAAATAGAGTTCAATATGAAACCATAGCAATTTTATTCACTCAAAACGGATTTAAAATGAAGAAGTTATGGGTAAAACAAGATTGGATAATTTTTCTCATTTTAAGCTACGTGAAAATTGGTAACAAATCTATTCCAACCATAACTTAATCAACTTGTATTGTATATTATGTAATCTTGAGATACCATAGACACATATACAATGTTTCGACCTATCATGTCGACACATCTATATATATTTCGGAACAACCATAGACACTCTATATGTGAATGTTGGAGTTAGCTATACAGGGTTGAGGTTGATTCCAAAATATATATAGTTTGAGTTGTGATCAATACTGAGATACGTATATACTGGGTCGTGGATTGATTCAAGATAATATTTATCGATTTATTTCTGTACATCTAACTGTGGACAACTAGTTGTAGGTTACTAACGAGGACAGCTGACTTAATAAACTTAAAACATCAAAATATATTAAAAGTGTTGTAAATATATTTTGAACATACTTTGATATATATGTATATATTGTTATAGGTTCGTGAATCAACCAGTGGCCAAGTCTTACTTCCCGACGAAGTAAAAATCTGTGAAAGTGAGTTATAGTCCCACTTTTAAAATCTAATATTTTTGGGATGAGAATACATGCAGGTTTTATAAATGATTTACAAAATAGACACAAGTACGTGAAACTACATTCTATGGTTGAATTATCGAAATCGAATATGCCCCTTTTTATTAAGTCTGGTAATCTAAGAATTAGGGAACAGACACCCTAATTGACGCGAATCCTAAAGATAGATCTATTGGGCCTAACAAACCCCATCCAAAGTACCGGATGCTTTAGTACTTCGAAATTTATATCATATCCGAAGGGTATCCCGGAATGATGGGGATATTCTTATATATGCAGCTTGTTAATGTCGGTTACCAGGTTTTCACCATATGAATGATTTTTATCTCTATGTATGGGATGTGTATTGAAATATGAAATCTTGTGGTCTATTGTTACGATTTGATATATATAGGTTAAACCTATAACTCACCAGCATTTTTGTTGACGTTTAAAGCATGTTTATTCTCAGGTGAATACTAAGAGCTTCCGCTGTTGCATACTAAAATAAGGACAAGATTTGGAGTTCATGTTTGTATGATATTGTGTAAAAACTGCATTCAAGAAACTGATTTCGATGTAACATATTTGTATTGTAAACCATTATGTAATGGTCGTGTGTAAACAGGATATTTTAGATTATCATTATTTGATAATCTACGTAAAGCTTTTTAAACCTTTATTTATGAAATAAAGGTTATGGTTTGTTTTAAAAATGAATGCAGTCTTTGAAAAACGTCTCATATAGAGGTCAAAACCTCGCAACGAAATCAATTAATATGGAACGTTTTTAATCAATAAGAACGGGTCATTTCAGTTGGTATCCGAGCGTTGGTCTTAGAGATTGTTGGAAACTATATATTATTAACATGTATATATTATGTGATATATTAATCTCTTAACATGTTTGATATTGTGTGATAGATGTCTACCTCTAGTACAAATCCCATTGAATCACCTAATAATAACGAAGAGTCGAATATATATTGGACTGATTCACAAGTTCCCGAAGAAGAACCGGAAGAAGAATCAGAACCGGAAGAAGAATCAGAACCGGAAGAGGAGGAACCGGAGGAGGAAATAGAACCGGTGGGGAAAATAATAAAACGGTTAAGTAAAAGAAAATCCTCAACCAACCGACCAAGGTTAATTATGGTCAATGGTGTTTCCGCCAAGGAAGCAAAATATTGGGAGGATTACCAATTCTCCGATGAATCGGATTCCGATGAGAATTCCGATGATGTTATAGAAATTACCCCAACTGAATTTAAAAAGGCAAAAGAAAATAATAAAGGAAAAGGCATAAAAATAGAGAAATCTAATTCCAACCCCGATGAACTTTATATGTATCGTCAACCCCCGAAGCCCTTAAGTTGTAACAATGACCCGGGAACCTCTAAACCACCAGGTTTTTCTAAACCGTTGTGGAAAACGACAGCTCGTATTAGGGGAACATCATATAACCCTAGAAACTTGACAAAACGAACCAAAACCGAAGAAGAAGAAACGAGCGAGTCGGAATAAGATAGTTTTATTCGTGTGGTGTAATATATGTAATATAGTGTGCTTATGCTTTATGATATATGTAAAAATTGCTTGTATTAATAAGTATTTTTTTTATGAATCTAACTCTTGTCTATTTTATAGTATAAAAACACAAAATGGATAGACAACCCAATATTTTAAGAGACCTACCCGGATACATGATTGATGAAATCTTGTCTAGAGTCGGTCAAAATTCTTCGGCACAACTATTTACGGCGAAATCAGTTTGTAAGACATTCGAAGAACGTTCCAAGAATGTCTTGGTTTATAAGAGACTTTTGTTTGAAAGATGGGGGATATCACATTGGGAAACCCATAAGTTACGATGTGTTTACTTTGACGCATATATTGCGGGGAACCCAAATGCTATTTTACGCAACGGGTTAAGAAATTATTTTGACTCAATGTATTCGAATATAGGACTTCATGATTTAGAAAAAGCGGCTAACATGCAACATAAAGAAGCATGCTATGCTTACGGGTTAGTAATGTTCGCTTCTCACCAAAGTGAGAAAAAGAACATCGGGCTACAACTATTAAACAAAACGTTCCCACAAGTGACGAAGTCGGTAATTGGGGTAAGAAATGAGGTTTTTAGGTTATTACGAGACTGTTGGTCATTACGTAACCCTCGTCCCTTTGACGACGTTACAACACGCTGTCTTATCAACGACCATAACGGTTATGTTCCACAAGACCAAGGATGGGAAGTAGTCCTAGTAAAACCAAAATGCATGACTTGTTTCTGGACGTATGAATTACGTGTCTTTATTGCCTTTGCTGAACGACTTGTGTACTAGCTAGAATTATCTTCACAACTATCTTGTATCAAAGTTATTGTGTGCTATATTTCATGCTTTATGTAAAATAGGCGGTATTGTAAGTTTGTAAAATATTGTATAAAAGTTTGAACGTGAAATATTATTATAATCAGTTTTTCATATAGAATTGTAGTAGTTGAATTGTATATTAGCTACTAAGTATGAACTTAACGGTAGGTACTACCCGAATTTAAACTTATAAAACGCTAATATGAAGAAAAAGCTTTTATAAATGAGTTCATATTTTTAACGCCTTGATTCGAGTAAATTTTTTTTTTTTTTTTTTGAAAAGTTAAGTTACTGGCCGGACAAGGCATTTGCCGCGGCGCGGCCTGCTTTGTCGCGGCGCGACACAACACATAAAATTTTTATCTCCTTAACCCAACTTCTGTTTTGAACCTTAGTTCATTGCCGCGGCGCGGAGCCCTTGGCCGCGGCGCGACATAACACTGGTCCGGGTGCCTGACCTGCAACATTTTACTTAAACCAACTTTTGCACATTTCATCATTCTCAAACACATTTAAAACAGCATAATTCATCCACCAACATAAAGATTCAGTTTCTAATATCTTAGACCATCCATAAACAACATTTAGACTTCAAAACATGTTTTCATACTCCAACCATCATTAGGTCCCAAGTTTGACAACAACAAACATGACTCATACCAAAACACTAGGCGTTGATAAGCGGTAACCATGGAGCGTGTTTACAATAAGGGACTTGCAATACCACTTACTCTAATGCCAATGCTCCTCAAGTGCTTCACACGGGTTCCTTACCTTCACGATGGACTTTAGTACCTAAAACATAAAACATCATGGGGGTAAGTTTTTACACTTAGTGAGTTATAGGAAAGTAATAAAACACAAAACACAAAACATTTGGGCATAAATCATAACACTTATCCTTCAACCCATTGGTTGCTTGCATACATTCGGATCCAATTCATTCATACTATAGACATGACTTACTAGGCCGAACCTAGTAATCATGCCTAAGCTAACCATAGACATACTAAATATGCCTAAGCTATCATCATCTCATACATAGACACTTAATGTGTCTAAGCTAACACAAACCATAGGCAAGATTACTAGCAATGTAATAACCTTGCCTAAGCTAAACATCAAACATAGATACAACTATTAGGTTAACCCAATAGTTCTATCTAAGCTACATAACTAGTGCACTTAGTCGTTTCTCTCTTGCACGGATGCAATCCGAGAACACTAAGCCACTCTTGACCCGCCCATATTACCCCCTATGAACTCACCTTGCTTAATTGAATTTCCTTGATCACTTGAAATCTCTTTTCCTTGATTAGCACCTATACATGAGCTAATCCCATTAATCACATAACTCAATCAAAAACACAACTTTCTTGAATCATTACATCTTTTCATACTTACACACACATTTAACCCCCTAATCACAACAAGCATACAAGTAGCCTTAAAATCTCATTTTTCCTAAGATGACAATGTTACCAATTCAACATCACATTTTAATCATGTACATTACTAACTCATCCCTTTTAGCTCTATCATGCAACTTTTTCTTTAATCCTTTCATTGATCATCAAATGTGCATAGTAATCCAATTTCATTACTAACACCATTAAATTATCAAATTATCAATTTCTATAACTTACAACTATAACAAAAGTTCATACATGAACATCCTTCATCACAATTTCTAGCTAGAACACATAATCATCTCTTTGAGACATTTTAACAAACACTTGGTGTGCATGACTATAAACTTAACTAGAACATCACCAAATTCACCATATTCATAACAAAAATCCATCATGCAAGTCTATACATAATTCCTCTTCCAAAATCAATAACAATTACATTCTAACTCAAACAATTGTGCACAATTCAACAACTAGCAACTATTTAAGCATAAAACTCATCATAAACACACCATATAAGCAATACTTGGACACAAAATCCATACCTTGACTTTTAGAGTTTAAGAACCCTAATTGTGCACAAAGAGAGTGAAATTGGAAGATTAGAGCTTGCTAAAGTGATTAGGGTGTCTTAGATTTCACTAATTCAAGATTGCATGAGTTTAATTTTAACAATTGATGGATCCTCCTCTTCCCTTTGCAAATGTCGACACTCACAAGAACTCCAGGAAGGTTTTCTGTATTTTGCACTTAATAATTTATTTTTCCAGCATTTTAATCCCTTTTATATAAAATAACTTTGGCTTATTAGCAATTTCTACCCTCCCCACCACAACTATGGTTAGAGAAGTCCTTATTCTTAACTTTTCACCCTTAGTCCTTCCTAACTTAACCAATAAACTTAACTTTTATCCATTTAACATAAAATAACCTTTACCATTTAATTTCTTAGCAATAAAAATTTACATAAAATAATACCTTAAATATTTGGGATGTTACAACTCTCCCCCTCTTGGATCGTTCGCGTCCTCGCGAACCATTCTTGATGCAACGACGGATAATACTTCAAGAGCCATTCTTCGGGTTCCCATGTACACTCGGAACCTTTTCTAAATTGCCATAATACCTTCAATAATATTACCGACTTATTCCTCAAGTGCTTAACCTTTTGATCCATAATTTTTATCGGCTTTTCCGCATACCTTAACTTATTATCGACCTCAATTTCATTCAAAGGAACATAGGTTGATTCATCCGCCAAACATTTCCTCAATTGTGACACGTGAAACGTGTCATGTATATTACTCAATTCATCGGGTAGAGCCAAACGGTAGGCTACCTTCCCAACTTTCGCCACTATCTCAAATGGTCCCACGAACCTTGGACCCAATTTTCCCCTCTTTCTAAAACGAATGATGCCTTTCCATGGAGAAACTTTTAGCATCACTTTATCACCTACTTGAAATTCTATCGGTTTTCTCCTTTTATCTACATAAGACTTTTGTCGATCTTGTGCCGCCTTTATTCTTTCACGAATTTGGTCAATCATCTCGGTGGTTTGTTGTACTATTTCCGTGCTTCCTAATTCCCGTTGACCTACTTCGCCCCAACAAATCGGGGTTCTACACCTCCTTCCATACAACATCTCATATGGTGCCATTCCAATTGTAGAGTGATAACTATTGTTGTATGAAAATTCAACTAATGGTAAATGAGCATCCCAACTACCACCAAAATCGATAACACATGCTCTTAACATATCCTCGAGAGTTTGTATAGTCCGCTCACTTTGACCATCCGTTTGCGGGTGAAACGCGGTACTTACATGTAACTTAGTACCCATTTCCTCTTGAAACTTTCTCCAATATCGCGATGTAAATCGGGTGTCTCGATCCGAAACAATAGAAACCGGCACTCCATGCCTTGCAACAACTTCTTTCATATATAACTTTGACATTGCTTCCGACGACGAAGCTTCTCTTATTGCCAAAAATAATGCACTCTTAGTCAATCTATCAACAATAACCCAAATTGCATCGTGTTGTCTAGGGGTCTTAGGCAACTTAGTCACTAAATCCATCGTAATATGCTCCCATTTCCACACCGGTACCTCTAAAGGTTGCATTTTACCGTAGGGCATTTGATGATCGGCTTTCACTTGAAGACAAGTAAGACACTTGTGCACATACTTAACTATATCCCTCTTCATTCCCGGCCACCAATAGTCTTTCCTTAAATCTCTATACATTTTCGTAGCACCGGGGTGAATCGAATACTTAGACTTGTGAGCTAAGTCAAGGAGCTCACTTCTAACATCACTTTGCAAAGGTACCCAAATTCTCCCATATCTAAGCCTTAAACCACGAGAATCTACCACAAAATCGTCAACTTGCCCCTTGATTCTTTCTTTTCTCACGTTTTCGGGCGATAATGCTTCACCTTGTGCAACACGAATATCATCAAATATTTGAGGTGATATTACCATAGCCAAGCTTGTTATCTTAATCGGTTGATGACTTGACTTCCTACTAAGAGCATCCGCTACTACATTCGCTTTTCCGGGGTGATATAAGATCTCACAATCATAATCTTTCACCAAATCGAGACCTCTCCTTTGCCTATCGTTCAAATCCCTTTGATCAAACAAATACTTTAAGTTCTTATGATCGGTATAAATGGAAAACTTAACACCATAAAGATAATGACGCCAAATCTTTAGAGCAAAAACCACGGCCGTCAATTCTAAATCATGCGTAGGATAGCGTTTCTCGTGTTCCTTCAATTGTCGGGAAGCATAAGCTATGACCTTCCCATTTTGCATCAATACACACCCTAAGCCTTTCTTAGAAGCATCACAATAAACCGTCATGTTCTCATTCCCTTCCGGTAAAACCAATATGGGAGCTTGAACGAGCTTCTCCTTAAGGAGTTGAAACGCTTGTTCTTGCTTTTCTTCCCATCTCCATGGCACACTTTTACGAGTCAACTTGGTGAGTGGGGTGGCTATTCTAGAAAAATCTTGTATAAATCGCCGATAATACCCCGCTAAACCTAGAAAACTCCTAACCTCGGTAGGATTCGTAGGTGGTTCCCATCTCATAATTGCCTCTATCTTCACCGGATCAACACAAATACCCTTCTTGTTAATGACATGGCCCAAAAATTGAACTTCACGAAGCCAAAACTCGCACTTAGAGAACTTAGCAAACAATCTTTCTCTTCTTAAAGTCTCTAATACTTGTCTTAAATGTACCGTATGTTCCTCTTCACTCTTAGAATATACCAAAATGTCATCAATGAACACAATTACAAACCTATCAAGCATCGGTCGACAAACTCTATTCATCAAATCCATAAACGCGGCCGGAGCATTTGTTAATCCAAACGGCATAACCAGAAACTCATAATGACCATACCTTGTTCGAAAAGCCGTTTTAGGGACATCTTCTTCCCTCACCTTCAATTGATGGTAACCCGACCTTAAATCTATCTTTGAAAAGAAACTAGCACCTTGTAGTTGATCAAACAAATCGTCTATCCTTGGCAACGGGTACTTGTTCTTAATAGTGACTTTATTCAATTCTCGATAATCAATACACATTCTCATAGTTCCATCCTTCTTTTTCACAAATAAAACCGGAGCTCCCCAAGGTGAACTACTAGGACGTATAAAACCTTTATCTATCAAATCTTGTAATTGAGTCATCATTTCTCTCATTTCCGACGGGGCTAATCGATAGGGAGCTTTGGCAATTGGCGTGGCCCCGGGTATCAAATCTATTCTAAACTCTACCTCTCGCTCGTGAGGTACACCGGGCAATTCACTTGGAAACACATCCGGAAACTCGTTAACTATTGGTACATCATCTAATTCAACAACCTTTTTCGAATCATCAACAACATGTGCCAAAAACGCACAACACCCATGAGACAAAAATCTTTTAGCCTTAGCATATGTGCATATAGGAATTGCACGCCTAGCTCGTTCCCCATAAATCCATATAACTTTTCCACTTGGTGATTGAACTAACACTATTTTCTTACGACACAAAATTATCCCCTCATTGTCATCTAGCCAATCCATGCCCACAATTACTTGAAATTCCCCCATTTGCATGGGTATTAAATCAATGACAAACTTTTCATCATCCAAAATAATTTCACACCCCTTAATGATACTATACACCATCACGGTCTTATTATCCGCTATTTCAACCTCTAATGGGTGTTCTAACATACTTGGGGTCATATTAAAATGCTTACAAAAAGAATATGATACAAACGACCGCGTAGCACCGGAATCAAACAAAACATGCGCAGGTAAAGAGTTTACAATAAAGGTACCTGACACCACATTTTGGGACTCCTTCGCTTCGAGTGCGGTAATCTGATGAGCTCGGGCCCTTGGTCGGCTATCACTAGTCTTCGGTTCCGTCTTAACCTCTTTCTTAACACTACCACTAGCTAAATCCTTCTTGTATTCCGGACATTCGGCTTGAAAGTGACCTTTCTCAAAACAATAATAACATTGCTTACCTTTCTTAGGACATTCGGCGGCCCTATGTCCCGGCTTTCCACAAGAGTAACAATCGGAGGTACCCGCTTTACATTCACCCGTATGATTTTTACCACATCTAGTACACAACTTGGCTTCTTTCCCACCGCTCTTACCCGACACAAAACCCCCTTTTGACTTGTGCGGGGATTCGGAACCAAACTTACCCTTCTTCGGACTAACATTATGCATCGCCTTAGAGTCTTGATCTAACTTCCGTTTAAACGCCGCCTTCTTCCTAAGTTCATGCTCTCTAACAAGTGCTCTATTCATCATCTCGGCTAAGGTCTTATAAGTGCTCTTGTCGATAAATTCACTTATCTCGGGATTTAACTTTTCATGATAATGATCCATCATCAACTTGGGACTTGACACGAAGTCCGGACAAAAACGAGACTTGTCATTGAACTCAGCATTAAACTCGGTCACCGACTTACTTCCATGCTCTATATTCATAAACTCGGATTTCAACCTACTAACCTCGGCGGGCGGAGCAAATTGAGTCATAAACATTTCACGGAATTTGTCCCATGAGAAACTTGTAGCCACGTCTCGCCCATGAGACTTAACTATAAAATTCCACCACTCATAACCACTACCCTTCATTTGATGTGCCGCGTAAATTACCTTTAAATGCTCGGGGCATTCACATAACATAAAAGTTTCTTCAATTTCGTCTATCCACCTTTGACTAACGATTGGGTCAACCTTACCATGAAACTCGGGGGGATGGCAATTTGCAAAGTTCTTGTATTCAAAACGATCATCCTTCTTCTTTGGGGCTTCTACCTCTTCTTGTCTTACCCCACTACCGCCTTCACCTCTTAAGGTAGGGTTATTAGCAATAAGAGTCTTTAACTTCTCATCTAATTGATCATTGATCAATGTCTTGATCTTTTCTAACAAGGTTGGGGTATAACGTATCAAGGCTTGCCCTATTTGCCCCGAAATGTCATTTGGCATGTTAACTTCTTCCGATTCGTTTTGAGAGTCTTCTATAGACTCCGTGGATGGGGTGCGGACGTACTCATCATCCTCATCTTAACCTCGGTTTGGTGATACAATAGCCATTCTGAAAATTACATTCAACCCATTAGTTCAAATACCGGTAACACCATTATTCATCAAAACCAAACAATCTGAAAGAATTCCTAACTCGATTCACCATGACCATAGTAGACGTCCATGTGTACTAGAATGAAGTAATAGCAATGGCCTGTTGTTATTACACCATTTCATTACACATCTAGTCTACCACGACATCATGGCTAGCGAGTATCAAACTCCTTACATAAACCAATTCGTAATCTTATTCATTATTCTATGGGTCTTGTCAATGACTCTACCCTATGGAGCATGGCACAACTATACGACTTAAACACTTATGCAAGTCCTAAACCGCTTATCCTTTCACAACAATGGTTTAAGCCTAGATAATCCCTATCGTGGGTTATCCAAGTCCCTTAAACCTCAGCTCTGATACCAACTTTTAACGCCTTGATTCGAGTAAAATTTTTTTTTTTTTTTTTTGAAAAGTTAAGTTACTGGCCGGACAAGGCATTTGCCGCGGCGTGGCCAGCTTTGTCGCGGCGCGACACAACACATAAAATTTTTATCTCCTTAACCCAACTTCTGTTTTGAACCTTAGTTCATTGCCGCGGCGCGGAGCCCTTGGCCGCGGCGCGACATAACACTGGTCCGGGTGCCTGACCTGCAACATTTTACTTAAACCAACTTTTGCACATTTCATCATTCTCAAACACATTTAAAACAGCATAATTCATCCACCAACATAAAGATTCAGTTTCTAATATCTTAGACCATCCATAAACAACATTTAGACTTCAAAACATGTTTTCATACTCCAACCATCATTAGGTCCCAAGTTTGACAACAACAAACATGACTCATACCAAAACACTAGGCGTTGATAAGCGGTAACCATGGAGCGTGTTTACAATAAGGGACTTGCAATACCACTTACTCTAATGCCAATGCTCCTCAAGTGCTTCACACGGGTTCCTTACCTTCACGATGGACTTTAGTACCTAAAACATAAAACATCATGGGGGTAAGTTTTTACACTTAGTAAGTTATAGGAAAGTAATAAAACACAAAACACAAAACATTTGGGCACAAATCATAACACTTATCCTTCAACCCATTGGTTGCTTGCATACATTCGGATCCAATTCATTCATACCATAGACATGACTTACTAGGCCGAACCTAGTAATCATGCCTAAGCTAACCATAGACATACTAAATATGCCTAAGCTATCATCATCTCATACATAGACACTTAATGTGTCTAAGCTAACACAAACCATAGGCAAGATTACTAGCAATGTAATAACCTTGCCTAAGCTAAACATCAACCATAGATACAACTATTAGGTTAACCCAATAGTTCTATCTAAGCTACATAACTAGTGCACTTAGTCGTTTCTCTCTTGCACGGATGCAATCCGAGAACACTAAGCCACTCTTGACCCGCCCATATTACCCCCTATGAACTCACCTTGCTTAATTGAATTTCCTTGATCACTTGAAATCTCTTTTCCTTGATTAGCACCTATACATGAGCTAATCCCATTAATCACATAACTCAATCAAAAACACAACTTTCTTGAATCATTACATCTTTTCATACTTACACACACATTTAACCCCCTAATCACAACAAGCATACAAGTAGCCTTAAAATCTCATTTTTCCTAAGATGACAATGTTACCAATTCAACATCACATTTTAATCATGTACATTACTAACTCATCCCTTTTAGCTCTATCATGCAACTTTTTCTTTAATCCTTTCATTAATCATCAAATGTGCATAGTAATCCAATTTCATTACTAACACCATTAAATTATCAAATTATCAATTTCTATAACTTACAACTATAACAAAAGTTCATACATGAACATCCTTCATCACAATTTCTAGCTAGAACACATAATCATCTCTTTGAGACATTTTAACAAACACTTGGTGTGCATGACTAGAAACTTAACTAGAACATCACCAAATTCACCATATTCATAACAAAAATCCATCATGCAAGTCTATACATAATTCCTCTTCCAAAATCAATAACAATTACATTCTAACTCAAACAATTGTGCACAATTCAACAACTAGCAACTATTTAAGCATAAAACTCATCATAAACACACCATATAAGCAATACTTGGACACAAAATCCATACCTTGACTTTTAGAGTTTAAGAACCCTAATTGTGCACAAAGAGAGTGAAATTGGAAGATTAGAGCTTGCTAAAGTGATTAGGGTGTCTTAGATTTCACTAATTCAAGATTGCATGAGTTTAATTTTAACAATTGATGGATCCTCCTCTTCCCTTTGCAAATGTCGACACTCACAAGAACTCCAGGAAGGTTTTCTGTATTTTGCACTTAATAATTTATTTTTCCAGCATTTTAATCCCTTTTATATAAAATAACTTTGGCTTATTAGCAATTTCTACCCTCCCCACCACAACTATGGTTAGAGAAGTCCTTATTCTTAACTTTTCACCCTTAGTCCTTCCTAACTTAACCAATAAACTTAACTTTTATCCATTTAACATAAAATAACCTTTACCATTTAATTTCTTAGCAATAAAAATTTACATAAAATAATACCTTAAATATTTGGGATGTTACAATATTATGCTACGAAATACTATTAACTACTCTTAATATTCTGTATGATTAACTTGTTCCATTTGACTATTTTGAAGGAAATGGCACCGACTACTCGACACACCGTGAATATGAATGAAGAGGAATTCCGTACTTTTCTAGCTTCAAACATAGCTGCAGTACAGGCTGCGCTACATACCAACAATAACCTTGGATCTAGCAGTACAGGAAATCGTGTAGGATGCACCTACAAAGAATTTACTGCCTGCAAACCTTTGGAATTTGATGGAACCGAAGGACCGATCGGATTGAAACGGTGGACCGAGAAGGTCGAATCGGTGTTTGCCATAAGTAAGTGTACTGAAGAGGACAAAGTGAAGTACGCTACGCATACCTTCATAGGTTCTGCGTTAACATGGTGGAATACCTATCTAGAGCAAGTGGGACAAGATGATGCGTACGCACTACCGTGGTCAGCATTCAAGCACTTGATGAATGAGAAGTACCATCCCAGAACCGAGGTCAATAAGCTCAAGACAGAACTTAGAGGGTTACGAACCCAAGGATTTGCTATTACCACGTACGAAAGATGATTCACAGAATTGTGCCTATTGTGTCCGGGAGCGTTCGAAGATGAGGAAGAGAAGATCGACGCGTTTGTGAAAGGATTACCAGAAATAATCCAAGAAGATATAAGTTCACACGAGCCCGCCTCCATACAACAGGCATGTAGAATGGCTCACAAACTAGTGAACCAGATTGAGGAAAGAATTAAAGAACAGAAGGCTGAAGAGGCCAATGGGAAGCAAGTCAAAAGAAAGTGGGAGGAAAATGGTGATAAGAATCACCAATACAACAACAGCAATTACAATAATAATCGCAACAATTATCCCAACAATCGCAACATCAATCGCAACTACAACAAACGGCCCAACAATAACAACAACAACAGCAGCAACTACAACAATCATCCCAACAACAATAACAACCACAACAACAACAACAATCAGAAGCAGCTATGCCAAAGGTGTGAAAAGTATCACTCGGGGTTCTGCACCAAATTTTGCAACAAGTGTAAAAGAAATGGTCATAGCGCGGTGAAGTGTGAGGTCTACGGACCAGGGGTTAACAGAACGAAAGGAACAAATGGTGTCGGAACGAGTAATGGCGGAGCAAGTAGTGTCGGAGCAAGTTATGCCAATGTAGTTTGTTATAAATGTGGAAAACCGGGCCACATTATT
Organism: Rutidosis leptorrhynchoides; assembly: GCF_046630445.1. Classification (NCBI taxonomy): domain Eukaryota; kingdom Viridiplantae; phylum Streptophyta; class Magnoliopsida; order Asterales; family Asteraceae; genus Rutidosis; species Rutidosis leptorrhynchoides. The sequence continues at coordinate 67,350,817 of NC_092334.1, forward strand.
AGAAATTGCCCGAACCAGGAGAACACGAATGGACAAGGCCGCGGAAGAGTTTTCAATATTAATGCGACAGAGGCACAGGAAGACCCGGAGCTTGTTACGGGTACGTTTCTTATTGACAATAAATCTGCTTACGTTTTATTTGATTTGGGTGCGGATAGAAGCTATATGAGTAGAGATTTTTGTGCTAAATTAAGTTGTCCATTGACGCCATTGGATAGTAAATTTTTACTCGAATTAGCAAATGATAAATTAATTTCAGCAGATAATATATGTCGGAATCGAGAAATTAAACTGGTTAGCGAAACATTTAAGATTGACTTGATACCAGTAGAGTTAGGGAGTTTTGATGTGATAATCGGTATGGACTGGTTGAAAGAAGTGAAAGCAGAGATCGTTTGTTACAAAAATGCAATTCGCATTATACGAGAAAAAGGAAAACCCTTAATGGTGTACGGAGTAAAGGGCAACACGAAGCTACATCTTATTAGTAATTTGAAGGCAAAAAAACTAATAAGAAAAGGTTGCTATGCTGTTCTAGCACACGTCGAGAAAGTACAAACTGAAGAAAAGAGCATCAATGATGTTCCTGTCGCAAAAGAATTTCCCGATGTATTTCCGAAAGAATTACTGGGACTACCTCCACATCGATATGTTGAATTTCAAATAGATCTTGTACCAGGAGCTGCACCAATAGCTCGTGCTCCTTATAGACTCGTACCCAGCGAGATGAAAGAACTGCAAAGCCAACTGCAAGAACTATTAGAACGTGGTTTCATTCGACCAAGCACATCACCATGGGGAGCTCCTGTTTTGTTTGTCAAGAAGAAGGATGGTACATTTAGGTTGTGTATTGACTACAGAGAGTTGAACAAACTTACCATCAAAAACCGTTATCCACTGCCGAGAATTGACGACTTATTTGATCAACTACAAGGCTCGTCGGTTTATTCGAAGATCGATTTACGTTCTGGATATCATCAAATGCGAGTAAAGGAGGATGATATTCCAAAAACTACTTTTAGGACGCGTTATGGTCATTACGAGTTTATGGTTATGCCGTTTGGATTGACTAACGCACCAGCTGTGTTCATGGACCTTATGAACCGAGTGTGTGGGCCATATCTTGACAAGTTTGTCATTGTTTTCATCGATGACATACTTATTTACTCAAAGAATGATCAAGAGCACGAAGAACATTTGAGAAAAGTGCTAGAAGTATTGAGGAAAGAAAAACTGTACGCTAAGTTTTCAAAGTGTGCATTTTGGTTGGAAGAAGTTCAATTCCTCGGTCACATAGTGAACAAAGAAGGTATCCAGGTGGACCCGGCAAAGATCGAAACCGTTGAAAAGTGGGAAACCCCAAAAACTCCGAAGCATATACGTCAATTTTTAAGATTGGCTGGTTACTACAGAAGATTCATCCAAGATTTCTCCAAAATAGCAAAACCCTTGACTGCATTAACGCATAAAGGGAAGAAATTTGAATGGAAGGATAAACAAGAGAAGGCGTTTCAATTATTGAAGAAAAAGCTAACTACGGCACCTATATTATTATTGCCTGAAGGGAATGATGATTTTGTGATTTATTGTGACGCATCAAAGCAAGGTCTCGGTTGTGTATTAATGCAACGGACGAAGGTGATTGCTTATGCGTCTAGACAATTGAAGATTCACGAGCAAAATTATACGACGCATGATTTGGAATTAGGCGCGGTTGTTTTTGCATTAAAGACTTGGAGGCACTACTTATATGGGGTCAAAATTATTATATATACCGACCACAAAAGTCTTCAACACATATTTAATCAGAAACAACTGAATATGAGGCAGCGTAGGTGGATTGAATTGTTGAATGATTACGACTTTGAGATTCGTTACCACCCGGGGAAGGCAAATGTGGTAGCCGACGCCTTGAGCAGAAAGGACAGAGAACCCATTCGAGTAAAATCTATGAATATAATGATTCACACTAACCTTAATACTCAAATAAAGGAGGCGCAACAAGGAGTTTTAAAAGAGGAAAATTTAAAGGATGAAATACCCAAAGGATCGGAGAAGCATCTTAATATTCGGGAAGACGGAACCCGGTATAGGGCTGAAAGAATTTGGGTACCAAAATTTGGAGATATGAGAGAAATGGTACTTAGAGAACCTCATAAAACCAGATACTCAATACATCCTGGAATGGGGAAGATGTACAAGGATCTCAAGAAACATTTTTGGTGGCCGGGTATGAAAGCCGATGTTGCTAAATACGTAGGAGAATGTTTGACGTGTTCTAAGGTCAAAGCTGAGCATCAGAAACCATCAGGTCTACTTCAACAACCCAAAATCCCGGAATGGAAATGGGAAAACATTACCATGGATTTCATCACTAAATTGCCAAGGACTGCAAGTGGTTTTGATACTATTTGGGTAATAGTTGATCGTCTCACCAAATCAGCACACTTCCTGCCAATAAGAGAAGATGACAAGATGGAGAAGTTAGCACGACTGTATTTGAAGGAAGTCGTCTCCAAACATGGAATACCAATCTCTATTATCTCTGATAGGGATGGCAGATTTATTTCAAGATTCTGGCAGACATTACAGCAAGCATTAGGAACTCGTCTAGACATGAGTACTGCCTATCATCCACAAACTGATGGGCAGAGTGAAAGGACGATACAAACACTTGAAGACATGCTACGAGCATGTGTTATTGATTTCGGAAACAGTTGGGATCGACATCTACCGTTAGCAAAATTTTCCTACAATAACAGCTACCATTCAAGCATTGAGATGGCGCCGATTGAAGCACTTTATGGTAGAAAGTGCAGGTCTCTGATTTGTTGGAGAGAAGTGGGGGATAGACAGATTACGGGTCCGGAGATAATACAAGAAACTACCGAGAAGATCATCCAAATTCAACAACGGTTGAAAACCGCCCAAAGTCGACAAAAGAGCTACGCTGACATTAAAAAAAAAAGATATAGAATTTGAAATTGGAGAGATGGTCATGCTTAAAGTTGCACCTTGGAAAGGCGTTGTTCGATTTGGTAAACGAGGGAAATTAAATCCAAGGTATATTGGACCATTCAAGATTATTGATCGTGTCGGACCAGTAGCTTACCGACTTGAGTTACCTCAATAACTCGCGGCTGTACATAACACTTTCCACATCTCGAATTTGAAGAAATGTTTTGCTAAAGAAGATCTCACTATTCCGTTAGATGAAATCCAAATCAACGAAAAACTTCAATTTATCGAAGAACCCGTCGAAATAATGGATCGTGAGGTTAAAAGAGTTAAGCAAAACAAGATACCAATTGTTAAGGTTCGATGGAATGCTTGTAGAGGACCCGAGTTCACCTGGGAACAAGAAGATCAGATGAAGAAGAAATACCCGCATTTATTTCCAGAAGATACGTCAACACCTCCAACTGCTTAAAATTTCGGGACGAAATTTATTTAACGGGTAGGTACTGTAGTGACCCGAACTTTTCCATGTTTATATATATTAAATGAAATTGTTATTTACATGATTAAGTGTTTCCAACATGTTAAGCAATCAAACTTGTTAAGACTTGATTAATTGAAATAGGTTTCATATAGACAATTGACCACCCAAGTTGACCGGTGATTCACGAACGTTAAAACTTGTAAAAATTATACGATGACATATATATGGTTATATATATAGTTAACATGATTTTATTATAATTATGTATCTCATTAGGTATTTTAACAATGAGTTATATACATAAAAATGAGACTATTAATTTAAGAAACTCGAAAACGATATATATATAACGATTATCGTTATAACAACGTCTTACTAGGTACATATGAATCATATTAAGATATTGATACACTTGATTAATTATGTTAAATGATAAGTAAATATATTATAAGTGTATTAACAATGAAATACATATGTAAAAATAAGACTACTAACTTAATGATTTCGAAACGAGACATATATGTAACGATTATCGTTGTAACGACATTTAACTGTATATATATCATACTAAGATATATTATATATCATAATATCATGATAATATAACAATTTAACATTTCATTTGTTATAATAAATAATGGGTTAACAACATTCAACAAGATCGTTAACCTAAAGGTTTCAAAACAACATTTACATGTAACGACTAACGATGACTTAACGACTCAGTTAAAATGTATATACATGTAGTGTTTTAATATGTATTCATAAACTTTTGAAAGACTTCAAGACACTTATCAAAATACTTCTACTTAACAAAAATGCTTACAATTACATCCTCGTTCAGTTTCATCAACAATTCTACTCGTATGCACCCGTATTCGTACTCGTACAATACACAGCTTTTAGATGTATGTACTATTGGTATATACACTCCAATGATCAGCTCTTAGCAGCCCATGTGAGTCACCTAACACATGTGGGAACCATCATTTGGCAACTAGCATAAAATATCTCATAAAATTACAAAAATATGAGTAATCATTCATGACTTATTTACATGAAAACAAAATTACATATCCTTTATATCTAATCCATACACCAACGACCAAAAACACCTACAAACACTTTCATTCTTCAATTTTCTTCATCTAATTGATCTCTCTCAAGTTCTATCTTCAAGTTCTAAGTGTTCTTCATAAATTCCAAAAGTTCTAGTTTCATAAAATCAAGAATACTTCCAAGATTGCAAATTTACTTCCAAGTTTTCTAAATCCATTCCAAGTAATCATCCAAGATCAAGAAACCTTTGTTACTTATAGTAGGTTATCTTTCTAATACAAGGTAATAATCATATTCAAACTTTAATTCAATTTCTATAACTATAACAATCTTATTTCGAGTGGAAATCTTACTTGAAATTGTTTTCGTGTCATGATTCTGCTTTAAGAATTTTCAAGCCATCCAAGGATCCTTTGAAGCTAGATCTATTTTTCTCATTTCCAGTAGGTTTATCCAAGGAACTTGAGGTAGTAATGATGTTCATAACATCATTCTATTCATACATATAAAGCTATCTTATTCGAAGGTTTAAACTTGTAATCACTAGAACATAGTTTAGTTAATTCTAAACTTGTTCGCAAATAAAAGTTAATCCTTCTAATTTGACTTTTAAAATCAACTAAACACATGTTCTATATCTATATGATATGCCAACTTAATGATTTAAAACCTAGAAACACGAAAAACACCGTAAAATCGGATTTACGCCGTCGTAGTAACACCGCGGGCTGTTTTGGGTTAGTTAATTAAAAACTATGATAAAATTTGATTTAAAAGTTGTTATTCTGAGAAAATGATTTTTATTATGAACATGAAACTATATCCAAAAATTATGGTTAAACTCAAAGTGGAAGTATGTTTTCTAAAATGGTCATCTAGACGTCGTTCTTTCGACTGAAATGACTACCTTTACAAAAACGACTTGTAACTTATTTTTCTGACTATAAACCTATACTTTTTCTGTTTAGATTCATAAAATAGAGTTCAATATGAAACCATAGCAACTTTATTCACTCAAAACGGATTTAAAATGAAGAAGTTATGGGTAAAACAAGATTGGATAATTTTTCTCATTTTAAGCTACGTGAAAATTGGTAACAAATCTATTCCAACCACAACTTAATCAACTTGTATTGTATATTATGTAATCTTGAGATACCATAGACACGTATACAATGTTTCCACCTATCATGTCGACACATCTATATATATTTCGGAACAACCATAGACACTCTATATGTGAATGTTGGAGTTAGCTATACAGGGTTGAGGTTGATTCCAAAATATATATAGTTTGAGTTGTGATCAATACTGAGATACGTATACACTGGGTCGTGGATTGATTCAAGATAATATTTATCGATTTATTTCTGTACATCTAACTGTGGACAGCTAGTTGTAGGTTACTAACGAGGACAGCTGACTTAATAAACTTAAAACATCAAAATATATTAAAAGTGTTGTAAATATATTTTGAACATACTTTGATATATATGTATATATTGTTATAGGTTCGTGAATCAACCAGTGGCCAAGTCTTACTTCCCGACGAAGTAAAAAATCTGTGAAAGTGAGTTATAGTCCCACTTTTAAAATCTAATATTTTTGGGATGAGAATACATGCAGGTTTTATAAATGATTTACAAAATAGACACAAGTACGTGAAACTACATTCTATGGTTAAATTATCGAAATCGAATATGCCCCTTTTTATTAAGTCTGGTAATCTAAGAATTAGGGAACAGACACCCTAATTGACGCGAATCCTAAAGATAGATCTATTGGGCCTAACAAACCCCATCCAAAGTACCGGATGCTTTAGTACTTCAAAATTTATATCATATCCGAAGGGTGTCCCGGAATGATGGGGATATTCTTATATATGCATCTTGTTAATATCGGTTACCAGGTGTTCACCATATGAATGATTTTTATCTCTATGTATGGGATGTGTATTGAAATATGAAATCTTGTGGTCTATTGTTACGATTTGATATATATAGGTTAAACCTATAACTCACCAACATTTTTGTTGACGTTTAAAGCATGTTTATTCTCAGGTGAATACTAAGAGCTTTCGCTGTTACATACTAAAATAAGGACAAGATTTGGAGTCCATGTTTGTATGATATTGTGTAAAAACTGCATTCAAGAAACTGATTTTGATGTAACATATTTGTATTGTAAACCATTATGTAATGGTCGTGTGTAAACAAGATATTTTAGATTATCATTATTTGATAATCTACGTAAAGCTTTTTAAACCTTTATTTATGAAATAAAGGTTATGGTTTGTTTTAAAAATGAATGCAGTCTTTGAAAAATGTCTCATATAGAGGTCAAAACCTCGCAACGAAATCAATTAATATGGAACGTTTTTAATCAATAAGAACGGGACATTTCATGAGGTACCCGTTGCCTCAGTGGGTTTAATACAATAAGGGTGGTTACGGATCGAATGGTCCTGTTCCTTTTTAATAATTAAGGACTTTTTATTTTTGTGGTTGTTTTTATTATCTATAGCAAGTTGGAATTTCGCCTTAGTGACTTCTTTTATTTCATTAGCGAAATCCTCCTCGTCACTGATCTCGTCTGATGACGAACTATCTGAGTCATGTGTAGGAGAATATGATGACGAACTATCTACATCATGTGTACGAGAATATGTACCGGTGGTCATGAACCAAAATCTGCCAGGCAATATATTCACAACCCGCCCGTCAGCGGTGTATCTGGCCCAATGTCCATGTTCGTTTAGAAATGGACGATCTTCTTTTACTCCAGGGATCATGGGTCCATGCCAACGATACTGTGGCTCCGGAAAACTAGAGCTGGGTGGAGCTGGAACCTCCTCTGGGTTTACCGGGAGTTGAGATTCCCCGGCTAACACAATTTCTTCTTTAATAGGTATTGGAATGCCCTTTTCAGTTGTGGATATAATAGATTCAGTGTCCGATTCCGAGTCGTACAAAATGATAGGATTAGAAGAAGTCATCTATCATATAATTGAAACAACAATTACGTTAGCATATAAATATATCACATATAATGTTTTTGACCAAATAATAAGCAAAAATCAGTAAAAACAGATATGGTCATAGTCCAGACTCACTAATGCATCCTAATAATTACCAGTTAAACACACTAATGTAATTTCAGGTTCCCTATGACCTCAAGCTCGGATACCAACTATAACGACCCGTCAAAATCGCTATTGACGCGGCACGTTAATCATTGATTCCACAGTGAGGTTTTGACCTCTATATGATACGTTTTGATAAAATATTGCATTCATTAAAATAAGTGAATTTCTAAACATAGAAAGTTATAAACATGTGGGCGAGTGCTTAGGTATAAGCAAAACCCCAAAATACATAAGTCTTTAATTTACAGGTTGACATCACAGTCCAATTATTTATTACACAACGCAGTTTTATTTTGAATGCAATAAACTTTGTACAAAGCATGAGAGACTCCATGCAGGCAACAAGTACATCACAGCGGAAGTAGTCTAAGGACCTGAGAATAAAACATGCTAAAAAGTCAACATGAATGTTGGTGAGTTATAGGTTTAATTGCTCGAGTTATAAACATATATAAAGATAGACCACAAGATTTCATCAAAAGTTTATCAATAGATTCTACGTAACAGAGCACCCTGGTAACTAAACTTAACGCTATAGTGATAATTACCCCATTCATTTTAATACACGCAAACCAACGTGTCTTAAACTTAAATAACATTCGTCCGTTAAAAGGCTAGCGCTCTAGCTCGGAAGGGGATGTCAAGCCCTATGGATCCATATACAATTATTTGCGCCCACCAGTCCATATCCTATGTACTGGCAGCTACTAGTTACCAAAGCTAAGGGATTTTCGGTTTAACTCAGTGTAGAATTTAGCATGTACTTGTGTCTTATTGTGTTTAAAATAAATTGCATGTATTCTCAGCCTAAAAATATTTAAGGTATTTAAAAAGGGATCTATAAACTCACAGTTCAATATTGAGACTCAATATTGTAGGCAAATTGCGTAGACGTAATGATGGTAGATGACTGTATGGTTGGCCTTGGATTCAAGAACAATACCCCGAACAATACCCAATACTTCCTTAGCTTAAAGCGGTTTGAAACCCGAATTAAAAACAACCTTGTATATACCTTATTATTCTTAAACTTAAATTTAAAATTATAATTATAATATAAATATAAATATTGATTAAAGAAAAAAAGTGTAAATAATACGTCGAGTAAACTGCCTTTTATAGGCATGTTTCCTGATTTTGGTCCCCATGCGATCGCATGGGTTTTCGGTGCTTTTGCCATGCGATCGCATGGCATTTTGTTTGCTAGTTCGTCGACATAATATTTACTGTAGCAAATAGTGTTTTTGGTCCCCATGCGATCGCATGGGTTTTCAGTGCTTTTGCCATGCGATCGCATGGCTAGGCTGGATAGCTCATTTCTGTTTGATTTCTAGTTCGTCGACATCAAATAGTGTTACTGTAGCAAATAGTGTTCACTGTAGCAAATAGTGTTTTACTGTAGCAAATAGTGTTTTACTGTAGCAAATAGTGTTTTACTGTAGCAATTGTCGTTTTTACAGTAGCAATTAGTGTTTTACTTATACATCTTATAATATATATGTATATATATATATATATATATATATATATATATATATATATATATATATATATATATATATATATATATATATATATATATATATATATATATATATATATATATATATATATATGTATATTTACATAATATTAAATCATATAGAGAATTGGTTTAAATTAGTCGAAATTTTTTGGGTCATCATAACTATGAACTCACCAACCTTTGTGTTGACACTTGTTAGTATGTTTATTCTCAGATTTCCTAGAAGTCTTCCGCTGTTTGCTTATATGTTAGACAAGCTATGTGCATGGAGTCTTATATGGCATATTTTTCAAAGAAACGTTGCATTCACCAAATCATCACCATCTATCTTATTTTGACTGCATTGTTAACGGAAGTATTGTTGTAAACTATTATATTACGGTGATTGTCTATATGTAGAAATCATCAGATGTCGAAAACCTTTGATTTAAATATTCATTTATGGTGTGCCTTTTCAAAAGAATACAATGTTTACAAAACGTATCATATAGAGGTCAAATACCTCGCAATGAAATCGATGAATGACGTGTTCGTCCATATGGATTTGGAGCAATCGTCACAGTTGGTATCAGAGTGTTGGTCCTAGTGAACCAGGTCTTGCATTAGTGTGTCTAACTGATAGTTGTTAGGATACATTCGTAAGTCTGGACTTCGACTATGTCTGCATGTCAAAAGTTTTGCTTATCATTTCTTGTCGGAAATTACCTGCTTAACATTCCTAGTCTAGACACGTCTTACTGCATTGATTGCATGAATAGTGTATAGACAAAATTCCTATCAAAGCGTATATACTAATTCATATCTTAGCGTATATGTTACTATAAACTTTGCCTGACAGCTTTCGAAAGTTCCTCCGTAATTTACGGATCCCTTATACTATATATAAGTATTCTATGTAATTAGAATATCATCCGATATCCAAAAATCATTTCATATCAAAAATCCTTTATCAAACCGTGTAAGATGAATTCCGCATCTAGTTCGAATTCCTCAGATTCCGACAGCTATTCCGATATGGAGTTCCATTCGAGCTCCGAAATCAGCGTAACCGAAATGGTTCAACCAATTAACCATCATCTATTCTGGATGAATTGGGGATGGGTTCGTAATCTACCTAATCATTGGAGACAAGAAGAAGGTGATCCCTTCCATCCACCACATTCACCCCTTGGCGAAGAACCTGAAGCACTTACCGGCGAACCCGTTCGTAACATCATTTTCACCCTCATTTCCAGAACAGCTCGCAACGACTACGTAATATCCAATATTGTAAATCTTATTCATCCGCTTGTCCGAACCGCCAATCATCCAGGGGTAGTAGAAGAAGTCAACGAGCTTCGTGCTCGGGTAGTGGCTTTGGAGAATATGGTGCAAGGATTACAAACACCAGCAGCAGCATCAGCGGCATAACCAGTAGCACCATCATCAACACCAACAGTACCGTTACCACCACCAACAACGACAACCACATCACACGCCTCAACATCACAATCTGTACCTCGGATATCAACATCATACTCACCATAGGTACCAAGGAGTACCAACAACAATAAATGATGAAGTATTGATTCATAACTTCATCGGAGAAATATTCTATGGCGATTAGGTAATCTCTAAAATCTTAGAGATTATTTATCCCAGTTCTAACCGTAAATCAGATGAATAGAGATGATAGAAGGAAGAATAGAAACCCTGACAAGAATGGTGCGTAAGGTACAAGCTAGACTTGTTTTACCAACAGCATTAATAATACCCTTAGCCTCACCAGCACAGTCAGTGCTGTTAACATCGCCTCTAACATCACAAGCTCTGTCAGTTCAAGAAAGCACCGTGGACATCATTACGAATCAACAACGAGTATATTGTATCAATGAGTTATGAAGTAATAACTCAATCCTTCTAAAGAATTTATATGTATATCTTATATATATAAATTTTAAAACCATCATAAATCTTTTCGTACTAAGCTATTATGTATGAATTGAAAAAGGGTAAATATTACTCGGTTAATTCATATTACTAATATGCTATGATGTACATTCTTCGTTAACAACTTAACCTTCATTAAATACAATCTCTGTTTCAACTCAATGAATTCCATTTCCTAATAAACCAAGTGTATTATTCAATTACATAATTGATTTTACATTTTCATTTTCGATGTACTCGAAACTTTCCAGAAAACATCATCTGTGCCTTGTAAGGTTCACAAAAATTCCACGAACATCAACATCCTTCACCAAGGAATAAGAATAAATAATGAAGTATCGATTACATTAGCGAAATACTCCGCGAAGATTATGTAATCTCTAATGTTTTAGAGATTATTCATTTTTAATTCAAGCCGAAAATCAAATTAGCTTAAAATGATATTAACTCATTAAATCTGTATTACATCTGAAGAAAATATACATACATATATTTTCATAAAGACGGTAATAAAAATTCTTTTGTACAAAGTATTAATTGTGAAACCTTTAACGGGTAGGTAATACTCGGGAAATATATAAGTTCACAATTAATATGTTATGCTGTACATTCTTCAACTTTGATTCAAAAATTATTAACAATGCTCACAACGATATACAATCGTTTTCATACAAATTTGATTTACATATTCTGATATTGACGGATCAGAATCTAATCATAACTCTGAACCGGTGACATCACTCTTAGATCTCTACGTCTTTCAAAGCTATACTTTGACTTCAAAACTGTGCAAGATCCTTTAGCGTTGTTTTTACCTAAAATAATCTTGCAATCCCTTTTCAAAGTATCCAGTTTTACCACACATCCAACCAGTCAACTTCGACTTTTCAGATTAACCTTATTGTAACCTTGACATATACGTTTTTGTTACAGGGGAACCTTTTATGTTCCACCACATTAGCAGTAAATTTACCAACAACTTCATTTATCCTTGATCTTTCGAAAAATCCTTATACTCATTGAAACCCTATCATGTACTCATCCACATCTTGTAACGGTAATTGTCATACCAACTACCGAGAATTAGCAATCAGTATTTTTAATCTCGCAGCATTTTCTACGACAACACTTATATATAGATAAAATCTATCTTCTAGACTTACATACTTCGAATGTGAAGTTTCTGAAAAAACATCCCAAACTATGAACTAGTTCTCTGAAATTGGAACAATGCTGATGAAGCAGCAAAAACTGTAAACAACCTTAACAGTCAAAAGTTTGATGATAAAGGGTAGTGTGTTGTAAAAGCACAAAAAAAGAGAAGGTTTGAAACTAAAAAACGGATTGATCAAACCATGAAGGAGACTGTGGACAAATCACAAGGACGAAATCTACCTTCAAAGGATCCAAATGATTCAGTTGTGATGACCCAAAAATTTCTAACCAAATTTAAACTTAATCTTTATATGTTTTCGACATGATAGGCAAAGTCTGTTAGATTGAGACTCCAAAAGTTGAACTATTTCATATATTCAATTGACCTTTGACTGCTCTCGACGATTCACGAAAAATTATTTGTAAATAGATATGTGTGTATATATGTAATTAATAATTGGAAATATAGTTTGAAATGTTGAATGTTGTTGATATAATATGATATTATAATAAATATCACATATACATAAAAGTATATTAAAAAATAAATATATTTAATATAAAAAGTTTGGGATTTTTCTGTATATGTTTTATTCGGCACTGATTACAAAAGGAATACGATATAATACTTTTAATAAAAATGGTCGGTAGAGTAATACACCGGCTGCTAAACTATGCTTGATTAAAACTTTTAAAATCAGTATGGTTGATTGGTGTCTATTGTGCTTGATTAGTATTGATTGTTTTCAACAAATTGATATTAATATATAATACATATATATACATATACATGATGTAAGACACAAACTAAACAGAATCCCACCACTATCCTAACTACCAATTAACTGGCATATTAATTAGTATTATCTTTAATTAGTCAAATAAGAAATCAACATGGTTACGTTAAATGATATCTTAATTGTTTTTTTTAAAACTTAAATTTTATTCCATATTCCATACCCGTTAAACAATTGTGCACAATTGGTATCTCTAAATCTTGACAAGGGAACAAGTTGATAATTATTCTCAATATTATTTGGAAACAGTGTTTAACAGTTAAATATCCCGTGATTTATAATATTAACAAAATGGGTACTGTGCTTGCACTTGTTTGATTCCATTTCCTATTTATTTTTTCAATTCACTCATTGAATTACACTTGAATGATTACTTACTGTGCGTTTAACACGTTTCTCATCTTCATCAATTATTATTATATCATTCAATTATTATTATTATTAATCATTTACTCAATTACTTATATATATGTATGCATCAGAAGATAGAGATATAAGCCTTTGAGAAATTCAACCATACACACTACCATGAACAACCAAACCACCTTCCATCTTCGGTTCAAATTGATCAACCATCACCACTACCGCTATCACCATGCAACCGGAGAACCACCAGGTATCACCACCCATCACCACAATGCTTCACAAGCTCCTTCTGTTGCAACTAGAATCGACCACCACCTTTATTATTATTATTATTATTATTTTTGTTACACCATCGTGCAACTACTGTCCCGATTATATTTTCATTACTCGACACCCATTTAACCACCAACATCATCATTAAAACAGCCACTGTTACCACCCAGTTGCTGCGTACCGTTTATGTTCTTGTTCGAGACAAAGAAAAACCGAACGCCACCACCTTTCTTCTTGTTTTTTTCTTCTTCGTGAACCCAAGCCACCACCATCAACAAAGCTCCACGGCATTGTATTGCGATGTCCTTAAGTGATTATTTTTACAAAAAGATGAACTTACCCTATCGACCGCCTTGTTGTTGGCTACTTGCTAGCAGCCACAACGTCCGCCGGTTCTCTATTGGGCTGCTGTCTTGAACGCGATCACCTGGAATTATCGCTATATGTACTACCTGAATCAATTACAACTGCGCTGACTGAATTGATTGTTGCTTAGATCAAACAGCAGCCGGTATCCATCACTAACTTTAGTTGTAAGTTTTTTTTCTAGTTTCTCAATATCTTAAAAATTGATGGTTATGTGTCTAATTAATGAATTGGCGATATGTTACAATATAAGGAGGGATATAAATACCGTCACTAGTAATAATTGTTTCTCAAAGAAAGACATAAAGTAGGAAATAGGTACAAGTATTTACAGCGTGAGTACAACCTAGCCTAACTTTCTAACAAAGTTGGTAAACACATACATGTGCTTCGACTTTTCAGAAAATTAATGAATTTTTTTTGGAAAAGAAATGATCATTTAAGTCTTTGCTCTCACCCAATTTAATTTGAAGTTTAAATTTATAATAATAATAACATATTACTCCAGAATAATACATCAACATATATTACGAATAACATATACTTAAACGGAGTAATATATATATATATATATATATATATATATATATATATATATATATATATATATATATATATATATATATATATATATATATATATATTGAAAGCTCGTTTAGGCTCGGCTCGAACCGAGCTTTTAGCGAGCCGAGCTCGAGTAGCTCACGAGTAGTTCGGCTCATTTACAACCCTATTTATAAATAATTTAAATTGTAGGTCCTCTTTTTAAGGAACTAAATCATTTTCATAATGGTCTTATCGTCCGCATATTTAAAAAAAAAAAAAACATTTCTTGATCTTTTAGGTAATAACAAAGAAACATTTAAAAGTGATTGGAATACATATGAATTTGTTTGAATTCAGAAAACTGAGTATTGGTGTTAATGACATAACAATGTAGTTGTGACGACCCCGTCAAAACACTTAACGGATCCGTCAGTTGGTCCCATAGCTTGATCGGACTTAAATGAATTAAATAAACAAAGTTGCATTCTTTTATTTCAAAATGTTGCCCAAAAAGGAAACAAACCCAATTAAGTAGTTTAAAACAACCAACCATAGTAATGAACCAAAAGTTGACACAAAACATTGCCAACAAACCCACAATTTAAATTATCCAAAATAGAATGCAAACTTAAGTTTCATAAATAGTTTCATAAAATCTGCCCAAATGCATGCAGACTCTTCTAACGACAGTGGAAGCATCAAATAACTCAAGTACCTGTGAAAACATGCAAGTAAACTGTCAACACAAAGGTTGAGTGAATTATAGGTTTAAATAATTAAGTAAACTTTAGACCACAAGATTTAAAAATGTTAGAAAACGTTAAACATTATTCCATTATCAATGAGCCACCTGGTAACCACTTAACCCTTTATTTACCCTTGCCAAACACAATAAAGATATACACTTGGACAGTGTATCTACAACAAATTACGAAGTACTAAACATTCCGATTATAAATTGCTAGCGCGACTAGCTCGAAATGGGGTTGTCAAACCCGATAGATCTATCCGTAGGATTCGCGTTCACCGGTAGAAACCAATGATTACAGTTACCAGACTAGGGAATATTTTTGTCCAACTCACAATGAATAATTAAATTTAACTGTTACTTGTGTCTAAACGTAAATAAAAATCTGCATGTAATCACATCCCAAAAATATACTTTGAAAAGTATGTAAAAACGGGACTATAACTCACCTTAAATAGCAACTGAAGAAATCTCACAAACAAGCGAATAGCAAGTAAAGTAAAGTGATCAAGAAAGATCACAACGCCGACCTATAAATAAAGCAGGTCGAAATAAATAACTAACTTAGGCCAAGTCTTAGTATGATAGCTATTGTACATGTTGCAAGTAGGCATAGAACATTACTCATCAAGCATCGGTTTGATTGGAACAGCATAAGGACACACACTTTCTATTTTTAGAAAGTTTCTATTTTTAGCAGGTTTCCATTTTTGGAAAGTTTTCTATTTTAGGAAAGTTTCTATTTTTGGAAAGTTTCTATTTTTGGAAAGTTTCCAAATTTAGAAAGTTCTATTTTTAGAAAGTTTTGAAGTTAGGAAAGTTTCCTTATTTAGAAAGTCAACAGAAGTCAACTGAAAGTCAAAGTCAACCGAAAGTCAACTCAAAAGTCAACCTTGGTCAAACATAGTCAACATTAATTTCAAAAGTGTAAGTTATAATAATAACATAGGTTATAATGTTATTTAAAGTCAAAAGTGTATAATAATGTCTTAACATAAGTTTAATTAAATAAAATGAATTATTAACGTTAATATAAGTTGAAATGTTATAATTTGTATAACATAAGTATTTAATTAATTAATTAAATATTAATCATAATATAAATATTATTAATTTATAATAAATTTTAAATCATATCATAAGTATTATTAATTAATAATGAATTATTAATCATATCATAAGTTTCTAATTAAAATTATTAAATCATAAGTATTTAATAATTAAATCATAATTAAATAATAATTAAGTCTTATAATAATTAAATAATTATTTAATATTTATCATAAGTCTTTTAATAATTTCTCAAAAACAAATCTAATACTTATCATAAGTATTTTCCTTTAATAATAAAAGTATTATTAATCATAAGTTTAATTAAAATGTTAATTAAATTATAATTAATGATTAAATGATATAATAAATATTTATATCATAAGTCTTAAATAATAATACTTACTTCTTTTATCATAAGAAATTAATTAATAATGAAATCCATTAATTTTAACATAAGTTTAATCATTAACCATAAGTTTTAAGTTTAAAAGTTCACCGGGTCGTATCTTGAGCCCCGGGTGTCGGTTTCGGGCAAGCCACATATGCAACTTCACCTACTCAAACCACCCGACACAATTATGAACTCAAGAACACTCCAAGAACAGTCCCTAGGTCGTGGACATCAGCCATGACAACAATTGGGAAATCAATTTACTCAAAACAGTAATTCGGGCACAACGGGTGAACCGTGGCTCGGATTTAAGTGACCCGAACATGAAAATTCGTCCCACCATCAGTCCTAACCAAATAACACACCCTAATGACACCAAGGATAGTCACCAAGTCGGACTCAACCTTGTTCATGCCAAGAACACCTTTCAATCTTTAACAAAAACCAAATTAAGTATATCTAGGGCTCCGGGAATCGAAACGACATGAATCCGGAGTCTAAAATTAATGTCTTGATGAGAGGAACTCATTTATGTACTTTATTTTAACATTCATATCAGTTACAAAGTCAGAATATACGAATCAAACTGCTGTCCAAAATTTACAAACCGAAAACATATGCAAACGAGTAATTCTACGCATCCAAACAACATTACAACAACTAATATACATCATACTAATAATATAAACTCAAAATACAGAAATATAAATAAATATGAAAAGTTCTAGGGTTAGGGTTTATACCCAAATCGAGAATCAAAGAATGTAATCGCGTAGAGAAAGACGAGAGGAATCCGATTATGCAAGCCAATTGATGATCCAAGCAATAAAAAGTGGTGAAGATGGTGATGTATGGTGGTGGTGGCGACGGCACAAGAGGGAGGAGAGGAGAGAAAAAGATAAAATTTAGGTTTTTGATGAAAATAGAATGAAATTGCAAAAATGGGAAAACAAGGAGCCAATACTCCCTCCCCTTGGGAGTATTCGGCCGAATTGGGTAGGGGGTGGGCCCCTTAGTGGGCCAACTTGTCCAACATTGAAAAACGTGCAATTCCTGATGGCCCGAAAGCCCAAACGAAGCCCGAAACGCGAAAACACGCTTACGCGATTAAAAATCCGGAAAGATATCAAATGCGCGACGAAAAATAAATATAAATACACCTAATAATAATATGATCATAAAATATCATATTTAAAATATTTAGGATTTAAAAATCCCGAAAGCTCGACCGTTGGTTTTAAAACCGAAAAGATTCGCCGGATGGAAATCCGCGAGACGTAGAAACGTATAAATTAAAATATGAATATATATATTCACATAACACATAATAATTATTATATATATTATTACAAAAATAATAAAATAGGTCATAGAAATGACGTGGCACACTAACAGTTAACGGTCGTTAAATAATTAACGAAAAAAGATAACGGAAAAAGTAGGGTCGTGACAGTACCTCCCCGTTACGGAAATTTCGTCCCGAAATTTAAGCAGGCGCAGGGGTTGACTCGGCATCTGAGAACAAATGCGGATACTTCTGCTTCATTTGGTCTTCACGCTCCCAAGTGAACTCGGGACCGCGTCTAGCGTTCCATCGGACCCGAACAATAGGAATTCTGCTCTGTTTAAGAGTCTTAACCTCTCGGTCCATGATCTCAACTGGCTCCTCAATAAAATGCAATTGCTTGTCAACTTGAAGTTCCTCCAAAGGAATAGTCTGATCAAATTCAGCCAAACACTTCTTTAAGTTCGAAATATGGAAAACATCGTGAACAGCACTGAGTTCTTGTGGCAACTTCAAACGATAAGCCACCGGTCCAACTCTTTCAATAATCTCAAACGGTCCCACGAAACGAGGACTTAACTTCCCTCTTTTACCAAAACGAATAACACCCTTCCAAGGCGAAACCTTTAACATAACACGATCACCAACTTGAAATTCAACATCTTGCCTTCCTTTGTCGGCATAACTCTTTTGCCGACTTCTAGCAGTTTTCAATCTTTCCTTAATTCGTACAATCTTCTCGGTAGTCTCATGAATAATCTCTGGACCTGTAAGTTGAGCATCCCCAACCTCATTCCAACAAATAGGAGACCTACATTTCCTACCGTACAAAGCTTCAAACGATGCGGCTTTAATACTTGCGTGATAACTGTTGTTATAAGAAAACTCAGCTAACAGCAAATACCTATCCCACCCATTCCCAAAATCAATCACACAAGCTCGCAACATATCTTCTAATGTCTGAATGGCCCTCTCACTTTGACCATCCGTTTGAGGATGATAAGCGGTGCTCATATCCAACCTAGTGCCCAAGGCTTCTTGCAACGATTGCCAAAATCTCGATACAAAACGACTATCTCTGTCGGAAATTATAGAAACGGGAACACCATGCCTAGAAACAATCTCTTTCAAATACAAACGGGTGAGTTTCTCCATGGAATCGGTTTCCCTAATCGGCAAAAAGTGAGCCGACTTAGTGAGTCGATCTACAATCACCCAAATCGCATCATAACCACCCGAAACTCTTGGTAACTTAGTGATAAAATCCATAGTGATTCCTTCCCACTTCCACTCGGGAATTTCTGGTTGTACCAACAATCCGGACGGTTTTTGATGTTCAGCTTTGACCTTAGAATAGGTCAAACACTTAGACACATACTTAGCTATGTCACCCTTCAAATTATGCCACCAATACAGCTCCTTAAGATCCTGATACATCTTCCCTGAACCAGGATGAATAGAGTATCTAGACTTATGAGCCTCATCTAAAATCAACTGTCGAAGACCTCCAAACTTCGGAACCCAAAGACGTCCCGCAAAGTATCTAGTTCCATCAGCTCGAACTTCAAACTTCTTAGCTACTTTGGCTACATTCTCTTTCACGAATTTCTCCTCCTTTAAGGCTTCTTGTTGTGCCTCAAGAATCTGCCTAACGAGGTTTGATCTAACTGTCATATTCAAAGCTCTAACCCTTCGTGGTTCATCCCTTTCTTTACGACTCAAAGCATCAGCCACAACATTGGCTTTACCCGGATGATACAAAAGGTCACAACCATAATCATTCAACGTCTCAATCCATCTTCGTTGTCTCATGTTCAAATGTTTTTGATCGAGAATATGTTGAAGACTCTTATGATCGGTGTACACAGTACTCTTAACACCTAAAAGACAGTGTCTCCAAATCTTCAGTGCAAAAATAACAGCTCCCAACTCTAAATCATGAGTTGTATAGTTCTGTTCGTGAACCTTCAACTGACGTGACGCATACGCAATAACCTTCTTTCGTTGCATCAAAACGCAACCATAGCCTTGTCGTGATGCATCGCAATAAACAACAAAATCATCATTACCTTCCGGTAGAGACAATATCGGAGCGGTAGTCAGTTTCTTCTTCAAAATCTGAAAAGCATTCTCCTGTTCATCCTTCCACTCATACTTTTTCCCTTTATGCGTTAAAGCAGTCAGAGGTTTCGCTATACGAGAGAAATCCTGGATGAACCTTCGATAGTAACCTGCCAATCCTAAGAACTGACGAATTTGAGTAGGAGTTTTCGGAGTTTCCCACTTTTCAATCGCCTCAATTTTAGCAGGATCAACTTGTATTCCTTGTTTGCTAACAATGTGACCAAGGAACTGAACTTCTTTTAACCAAAATGCACACTTAGAAAACTTAGCGTACAACTCTTCTTTCTTTAACAAATCAAGCACTAACCTCAAATGTTCTTCGTGCTCTTCATCACTCTTAGAATAGATAAGAATGTCATCGATGAAAACTATAACGAACTTGTCCAGATAGGGTCTACACACACGGTTCATGAGGTCCATGAACACAGCAGGTGCATTTGTCAATCCGAACGGCATAACAAGAAATTCAAAGTGACCGTAACGGGTGCGAAAAGCAGTTTTTGAAACATCAGATTCTTTAACACGCAACTGATGATAGCCAGAACGAAGATCAATTTTTGAATAAACGGAAGAACCCTGAAGCTGATCGAACAGATCATCAATTCTCGGAAGAGGATAACGATTTTTAACAGTGAGCTTATTCAGTTCACGATAATCAATGCATAAACGAAAAGAACCATCCTTCTTCTTAACAAACAGAACAGGAGCTCCCCAAGGGGACGAACTAGGACGAATAAAACCTTTGTCTAACAACTCACGGAGTTGACTTGACAATTCTTGAAGTTCAGAAGGCGCAAGACGATAAGGAGCACGTGCTACAGGAGCAGCGCCGGGAACAAGATCAATCTGAAATTCTACCGCGCGTTGCGGCGGAAGGCCAGGTAAGTCATCGGGAAACACCTCGGGAAAATCCCTAACAATATGAACGTCATCAACGTTCTTTACTTCCTTACTAGGATCAACAACATGAGCAAGGATAGCATGACAGCCTTTGCGGAGATGTTTACGAACTTTCATACAGCTAATAAGGTTTAACTGTGTGCATTTCTTATCTCCAAAGACCATCAGTGGCTCTCCAATCACATCAGTAATACGAATAGCCTTATCATAACAGACGATCTCGGCACGGTTCGCAGACAACCAATCCATACCAATAACAATATCAAAACTACCAAGTTCAATCGGTATCAAATCTATCTCGAAATCCCTACCACCCAGATTAATGTTACACTTACGATGTACAGTCTTAGTAGTAAGTTCCTTACCATTAGCTACTTCAACAACATAAGTATTGTCTAAGAGAGTTAACGGCGTTTTGATTCTCTGACTTAATTTACTCGACACGAAACTTAAATCAGCCCCTGAATCAAATAACACATAAACTGATAAATCATTGACTGAGAACGTACCAGTAACAAGCTTAGGATCTTCCTCCGCATCCTTAGCATTAATGTTGAACGCTTGGCCGCGTGCAGTCTCTGCAGTCTTCTTGTTGGGACAAGCATCTCGGAAATGCCCCGGCTTCCCACACTCATAACAAACCCTTGGATTACCTCCATTATTCGATTTCCCATTATCGTTACCGTTACCACCTCTATTACCAACATTATTATTATTACCACCAGTCGCGGGAGTAGCAGACCCCGGCAAAAGCACTGTACAATCTTTAGCAATGTGCCCTTGCTTAGAGCACCTCTTACAAGTAACTGTGCAGTAACCATCATGAACTTTATAGCAACGAGGACACACACGCTGATTTCTGTTGTTAGCACCTGAGGTATCCTGTTTCTTCTGCTGATTTTGGTTTTGATTGCGGTTGTTATCCCACTTTCGTTTCCCATTATCAGCCTTCTTGACAACCTCCTCACTACTTTCAACAACTGTAGTCTTGCTTCTTCTCAACACCTTGTCATTAAGTTTGTGGGCCATAGACATAGCTTCCTCAATAGTCTGGGGTTCACTGGACTCAACCCCGTGTTCAATCTTCTCAGACAAACCATCAATGTAAGCCTCAATTTTGCGGTCCTCATCCGCATAAACCCTAGGACACAGCAAAGTTAACTCGAAAAACCTTCGTTCATAGGCATCTAACTCGGTGCCATGCATTTTCAAATTCTTGAGCTCAACCTCTAGCTTCTTAAGCTCACCCCGAGGTCTATAGCGGGTGATCAATCTTTCCTTAAAATCATTCCAGGCCAAACCATAAGCTACATCGCTTCCCAAACTACTAACCAGATTGTTCCACCATGTCAAGGCACTATCCTTGAGAGTGCAACTAGCGAAACTAACTTTGTCCTCTTCACGGACCCGACTGACCCTGAAAATAGATTCGATTTTCTCGAACCAACGAGTAAGCCCTATTGGTCCTTCCGTACCACTGAATTCTTGGGGTCGACCAGCCATAAAAGTTTTGTGGGAGCATCCCACGTTGTTGTTCACATTGGCGTTAACATTAGCATTTGCTGCCATAGCAGCAGCAATTCCTTCATTGATCAGGCGTTGCATACGCGCTTCAGTGGACTCTCTTGGAGGCATGATCTTCAAAATAGAATAACACATCCGTTAGTACCAAGAATAATACTAGTGTCATAAAGGAGTAGATCAAAACACGAAAAGACTAACCATTAAGATATTAGTCAACTAACACTATGAGTAATAACATGACAGTTATGATTGTTATAGAAATAACCATCACATGCATACATATTTTATGATAACATCATACAACATACATAGCACCTAACATACATGAACATATATTACGCATAATATAACATGCCAAGAGCCACAACATCAGAAATAAAACATGATAATGATAATAGATGTCATAAAAATAACCATCCATACATAATGAAAAATATCCCATAACAAAATCTTAATAAAATCCTTGGCAAAACGCCGTACATAACCCAAAATGTATGTATAAAAAGGACATTAAGTCTGATGAAATAGATAATCAATATGAATAATCACATCACATTCGCTTAGAGCGGGTGTGATAAGCTGGTCCAGCATGAGTCTCAGCAGGATCCTCATACTTACGCAACTTCCCTTTCACAACATCCAACTCTTCCTTCAACACACGAACAGTGCTCTCGAGAGCCTCGAACTTAGCATTAACTTCTCGATCACGCTTGCGGTTCGCATCCTCAACCCTATGCTTGAAAGTGATAAAGTTACCCATGTCAGCACGGATCTCGTCCATAACTTCATTATGTGGCAAGGTGCGCAAACAATCACTAAGGGCGTTAATACGTGTCACCTCATTATAAGCCCGGTTCATATGAGTAATGGTAGAACAATAGTAATGAACAGGATCATCGATCTCTGGTTGATTAGCACGACGTCTAGCAGGAGACGGTGGAGCAGGAGCAGCAACAGAGTTATCGCTCGAAGTCGACATCTGCAAACAGCAAAACCGCAAACCACATACTAAAAAGATATGAAAGCTAATAATATAACTTATACGAAATGAAATGCATAATAATGCTATAGCAAAAAGGTCGGGCTGTAGACTAGACTCTAATGCACCCTAATAACCACGGGTTGACCACATTAAGACCGCCTAGTTCCATACAACCAGAGCTCTGATACCACATGTGACGACCCCGTCAAAACACTTAACGGATCCGTCAGTTGGTCCCATAGCTTGATCGGACTTAAATGAATTAAATAAACAAAGTTACATTCTTTTATTTCAAAATGTTGCCCAAAAAGGAAACAAACCCAATTAAGTAGTTTAAAACAACCAACCATAGTAATGAACCAAAAGTTGACACAAAACATTGCCAACAAACCCACAATTTAAATTATCCAAAATAGAATGCAAACTTAAGTTTCATAAATAGTTTCATAAAATCTGCCCAAATGCATGCAGACTCTTTAAACGACAGCGGAAGCATCAAATAACTCAAGTACCTGTGAAAACATGCAAGTAAACTGTTAACACAAAGGTTGAGTGAATTATAGGTTTAAATAATTAAGTAAACTTTAGACCACAAGATTTAAAAATGTTAGAAAACGTTAAACATTTTTCCATTATCAATGAGCCACCTGGTAACCACTTAACCCTTTATTTACCCTTGCCAAACACAATAAAAATATACACTTGGACAGTGTATCTACAACAAATTATGAAGTACTAAACATTCCGATTATAAATTGCTAGCGCGACTAGCTCGAAATGGGGTTGTCAAACCCGATAGATCTATCCGTAGGATTCGCGTTCACCGGTAGAAACCAATGATTACAGTTACCAGACTAGGGAATATTTTTGTCCAACTCACAATGAATAATTAAATTTAACTGTTACTTGTGTCTAAACGTAAATAAAAATCTGCATGTAATCACATCCCAAAAATATACTTTGAAAAGTATGTAAAAACGGAACTATAACTCACCTTAAATAGCAACTGAAGAAATCTCACAAACAAGCGAACAGCAAGTAAAGTAAAGTGATCAAGAAAGATCACAACGCCGACCTATAAATAAAGCAGGTCGAAATAAATAACTAACTTAGGCCAAGTCTTAGTATGATAGCTATTGTACATGTTGCAAGTAGGCATAGAACATTACTCATCAAGCATCGGTTTGATTGGAACAGCATAAGGACACACACTTTCTATTTTTAGAAAGTTTCTATTTTTAGCAGGTTTCCATTTTTGGAAAGTTTTCTATTTTAGGAAAGTTTCTATTTTTGGAAAGTTTCTATTTTTGGAAAGTTTCTATTTTTGGAAAGTTTCCAAATTTAGAAAGTTCTATTTTTAGAAAGTTTTGAAGTTAGGAAAGTTTCCTTATTTAGAAAGTCAACAGAAGTCAACTGAAAGTCAAAGTCAACCGAAAGTCAACTCAAAAGTCAACCTTGGTCAAACATAGTCAACATTAATTTCAAAAGTGTAAGTTATAATAATAACATAGGTTATAATGTTATTTAAAGTCAAAAGTGTATAATAATGTCTTAACATAAGTTTAATTAAATAAAATGAATTATTAACGTTAATATAAGTTGAAATGTTATAATTTGTATAACATAAGTATTTAATTAATTAATTAAATATTAATCATAATATAAATATTATTAATTTATAATAAATTTTAAATCATATCATAAGTATTATTAGTTAATAATGAATTATTAATCATATCATAAGTTTCTAATTAAAATTATTAAATCATAAGTATTTAATAATTAAATCATAATTAAATAATAATTAAGTCTTATAATAATTAAATAATTATTTAATATTTATCATAAGTCTTTTAATAATTTCTCAAAAACAAATCTAATACTTATCATAAGTATTTTCCTTTAATAATAAAAGTATTATTAATCATAAGTTTAATTAAAATGTTAATTAAATTATAATTAATGATTAAATGATATAATAAATATTTATATCATAAGTCTTAAATAATAATACTTACTTCTTTTATCATAAGAAATTAATTAATAATGAAATCCATTAATTTTAACATAAGTTTAATCATTAACCATAAGTTTTAAGTTTAAAAGTTCACCGGGTCGTATCTTGAGCCCCGGGTGTCGGTTTCGGGCAAGCCACATATGCAACTTCACCTACTCAAACCACCCGACACAATTATGAACTCAAGAACACTCCAAGAACAGTCCCTAGGTCGTGGACATCAGCCATGACAACAATTGGGAAATCAATTTACTCAAAACAGTAATTCGGGCACAACGGGTGAACCGTGGCTCGGATTTAAGTGACCCGAAAATGAAAATTCGTCCCACCATCAGTCCTAACCAAATAACACACCCTAATGACACCAAGTATAGTCACCAAGTCTGACTCAACCTTGTTCATGCCAAGAACACCTTTCAATCTTTAACAAAAACCAAATTAAGTATATCTAGGGCTCCGGGAATCGAAACGACATGAATCCGGAGTCTAAAATTAATGTCTTGATGAGAGGAACTCATTTATGTACTTTATTTTAACATTCATATCAGTTACAAAGTCAGAATATACGAATCAAACTGCTGTCCAAAATTTACAAACCGAAAACATATGCAAACGAGTAATTCTACGCATCCAAACAACATTACAACAACTAATATACATCATACTAATAATATAAACTCAAAATACAGAAATATAAATAAATATGAAAAGTTCTAGGGTTAGGGTTTATACCCAAATCGAGAATCAAAGAAAGTAATCGCGTAGAGAAAGACGAGAGGAATCCGATTATGCAAGCCAATTGATGATCCAAGCAATAAAAAGTGGTGAAGATGGTGATGTATGGTGGTGGTGGCGACGGCACAAGAGGGAGGAGAGGAGAGAAAAAGATAAAATTTAGGTTTTTGATGAAAATAGAATGAAATTGCAAAAATGGGAAAACAAGGAGCCAATACTCCCTCCCCATGGGAGTATTCGGCCGAATTGGGTAGGGGGTGGGCCCCTTAGTGGGCCAACTTGTCCAACATTGAAAAACGTGCAATTCCTGATGGCCCGAAAGCCCGAACGAAGCCCGAAACGCGAAAACACGCTTACGCGATTAAAAATCCGGAAAGATATCAAATGCGCGACGAAAAATAAATATAAATACACCTAATAATAATATGATCATAAAATATCATATTTAAAATATTTAGGATTTAAAAATCCCGAAAGCTCGACCGTTGGTTTTAAAACCGAAAAGATTCGCCGGATGGAAATCCGCGAGACGTAGAAACGTATAAATTAGAATATGAATACATATATTCACATAACACATAATAATTATTATATATATTATTACAAAAATAATAAAATAGGTCATAGAAATGACGTGGCACACTAACAGTTAACGGTCGTTAAATAATTAACGAAAAAAGATAACGGAAAAAGTAGGGTCGTGACAGTAGTAAACATATGGAGACTTATTAACATTAAAATTTACGGATTCATTCATATATCGATTAGTTAATTTATGTCTCGCAAAATGGTTAATAAATTTTAACTTTGAAATACAATGCCTTAACTATATACAGTATAAACTTATAAAACAAGTAAAGAAAATTTCTAATTTTAATAATGCCTACTAAAACTGCTATATCAGATTAAGTCTTAAACGAAATATATTATATTAATCGTGTTAAAAGAAACCGTGGAGTCAAGTTGAATGATAATAGTTGATAGTTAATGAATAAATTACATTTAATATTAAGTATATTTTTAACAAGTATATTACTAGTTAAATAAATAAAAATATTATATAATATATAAATTTGTTTGATTATTATTATATGTTTACTATATATTTTAATATATATTACTGATATAGGTTTGTGAATCCGAGGCCAACCCTGCATTTGTTCAATATTGTCATATGTATTTTTACTACAAAATACATTAGGTGAGTTTCATTTGCCTTTTTACCCTTTATATTTTTGGGCTGAGAATACATGCGCAATTTTTTTTATAAATGATTTACAAAATAGACACAAGTACGTGAAACTACATTCTATGGTTGAATTATCGAAATCGAATATGCCCCTTTTTATTAAGTCTGGTAATCTAAGA
This sequence comes from Rutidosis leptorrhynchoides, assembly GCF_046630445.1. Lineage (NCBI taxonomy): Eukaryota > Viridiplantae > Streptophyta > Magnoliopsida > Asterales > Asteraceae > Rutidosis > Rutidosis leptorrhynchoides. Next base: position 67,378,547 of record NC_092334.1, read on the forward strand.
ATTAGGAAATAGACACCCTAATTGACGCGAATCCTAAAGATAGATCTATTGGGCCTAACGAACCCCATCCAAAGTACCGGATGCTTTAGTACTTCGATGTTGTTTTATATCATGTCCGAAGAATTTCCCGGAATGATAGGGGATAATCTTATATGCATCTTGTTAATGTCGGTTACCAGGTGTTCAATCCATATGAATAATTTTTGTCTCTATGCATGGGACGTATGTTTATGAGAAATGAAAATATGAAATCTTGTGGTCTATTAAAATTATGAAATGATTATTTATGATAAACTAATGAACTCACCAACCTTTTGGTTGACACTTGATAGCATGTTTATTCTCAGGTATGAAAGAAATCTTTCGCTGTCCATTTGCTCATTTTAAAGATATTTCTTGGAGTCATTCATGGCATATTTCAAAAGACGTTGCATTCGAGTCGTTGAGTTCATTAAGATTATTACTAAGTCAATTACAGTTAGATATATTATGAAATGGTATGCATGACGTCAACTTTCGATGTGATGAAAGACTGTCTTTTCACAAACGAATGCAATATTTGTAAAATGTATCATATAGAGGTCAAGTACCTCGCGATGTAACCAAATGTAATGTATTCGTCCGGATGGATTAGGACGGGTCTCTACAGTTGGTATCAGAGCGGTGGTCTTAGCGAACCAGGTCTGCATTAGTGTGTCTAACTGATAAGTCGTTAGGATACGTTAGTGAGTCTGGACTTCGACCGTGTTTGCATGTCAAAAGTTTTGCTTATCATTTTTAGTCGGAAATCATCTGCTTATCATCCTTAGGAAATTACCTGCTTATCATTCCTAGTCTAGACACATCTTACTGCATTGATTGCATGAATAATGTATAGACAAAATTCATATCTTAGCGTATCTGTTATTATTACCTTTGCCTGACAGCTTCCGTAGATTCCTCCGTAACTTATGGGATTTTAGTATTTTATATGCATATGTAAATTATGTATTGCTGGGTACTAATCTACATCCTATAATCTATTTCTTATCAAAAATCCTTCATCTGATTGTACGAGATGAATCCCTCAACCAGTTCGAGTCCCTCAGATTTCGATAGCTATTCCGATAGTTATTCCGACAGCTATTCCGACATGAATATTCACCTAAGCTCCGAAAGCGGTGTCACCAGAATGAATCAATCAATCAGCCATCCCCAATTCATCTGATGGGTTCGTAGTCGACTTAATCAATGGAGACAAGAAGAAGGTGAACCTTTCCATCAACCGAATTCACCTCTCAGCAATGAACCTGAAGCGCTTACCAACGAACCTGTCTGAAATACCATTTTCTCTCTCATTTCTAGGATAAATCGTCACGATTATATTCTATCCAAAATTCTAAACTTTATTCATCCACTAGTTCTGACTGACAATCATCCCGGAGTAATCCAAGAAGTCAACGAGCTTCGCGCTCGAGTAATCAATTTAGAAAAACATGGTGCAAAACTTACCAGCTTCAACAACAGCACCGACAACACCAGTACCACCAACAACAGCACCCGCAACACAAGTCTCAACATCTCATTATGTACCTCGAGTATAAACATTGTTCTACGAATCGTTGTACATCATTTATCTTCGTTCGACATGACGATTATATAATCTCTAATGTTTTAGAGATTATATATTCTTGTTCTAACGGTAAATCAAATGAGTTTAATATCATATTGACTCAATAAATCTATGATTACATCTGAAGAAAATATATATGTATATATATTTTCATAAAGATTGTAATTAAAAATTCTTGTGTACAAACTGTTAATGGTGAAAATATTTTAACAGGTAGGTAATACCCGAGGAATATTTAGATTTCACATTAATAAGTTACACTGTACATTCTTCGAATCTAATTCAACAGTCGTTTACTATCCTACTTACGTCCACCGATATACAAATCCGTTCACCACAGAATAACCATATTCATCCAATTTCATATTTAGATTTTGATTTATCAAAAACCAAGTGGCATAATGAAGGAAACATTTGACAAAAATAAAATTTGTTAGAAACAAACAAATTAACTATGAGAAATTTTGTTAAGAATCCACGCTAACTATTCCTAGCTAATTGTTCCCAGCTAACTGATTACACTTTATTTATCGCAATTTAATTATCGCAATTTATTTATCGCAGTTTATTTATCGCAATTTATATTCTCTCAATTTTATTTATTGTCATTTAATTTCTGTTATTTACTTTACGCATTTTAATTATCGTCATTTAATTTCTGTATTTATTTTACGCACTTTAAATATCGGGACACGTATACAAGGTTTTGACATATCATATCGACGCATATATATATATTATTTGGAATAACCATAGACACTCTATATGAAGTAATGATTGAGTTCTCTATACAGGGTTGAGGTTGATTCTATAATAATATATATACTTTGAGTTGTGATCAAGTCTGAGACATGTACACGGGTCACGATACGTATTAATTAATTCTAATATTATATATTAAACAATATATGAATTATTGGACTGTTAATTGTGGACTATCAACTGTGGACTAATAACATTGGAAAATTAAAATGAATTAAAATATTGATTATAATATATGAAACTAAACAACTCTTCAAGTTTGCCACTTGATCTCATTTTAAACCTCATTTGTATCTTGACGATTACGATCTGCGTTCAAACCTTTCATGATTCTTGAAAACACCTCAAACGAGAGGATAAACTAACCACACCTCATCCACGAAAGGAAAGAATGATGCCTGTAGTTATGCATCTGAAAAACTCTCGAAAACTGAGTAAAAGTTTAACACGTAGCCGCGTCAGATCCTTTGGCATTTATTAGCAAAAATAACTTTGCGATCCCTTTTCAAATTAGCCAATTTTTTCACAGCTCCAGCAAGTCAACTTCAACTTTTCATTCGAAACAACCTTATTATAACCTTGATATATATAGATATGCGTGCTCTTTTATTGTTACTGGAGAACCTTTTATATTCCATCATATTACCATCAGTGTTTAATCATCTAAAAACATAATTCTCTTGAAATCACCTCGGATTGATAACCGATGATTCAGATATGGTAGCATTAAATGCAGAGGAAACAGCAAAATTGTAGATGGTCTAAACAGACAAAAGTTTGATAATAAAGGAAGGAGTGTTGGAAACGCTCAATAGAAAATTTAGTACCAAAAAGCGGATCATACGAAATTATGAAGGAGACTGTGGACAAATCACAAGGACTAAACTTGTACATAAAGAATCCTGATAATTCTGTTTCTGATGAAATCTTTAGAGAATATCTTGCTTCGAAGTCATGTTAAAAATCGTGAGGAAAATTTTTCTTCATCAACCTTCGAACTTAGAAATTCAAAATATCATCATAAATATCTTCGATATTTCTGAGGATATTTTCATAAATCTTCTTGTCTGAAATTATCTACCTCTTCGTGTTTTCTGTATTCTATTATATTGGAAACCTCTGTAAAATCTAAGTATAAATTATGAATGAATTGTGGAGAAGTGTTGGAATTAAAGCATGGGTTAGTATAATATAATGACGCCCGGCCAACGTGATTATATTACAGTAGGTCATGCTGAGTTTCTAATGAAACGTGATGATGGTTCACAGTAGATCATACCATCATCATGTGCCATGTTACATAACTCTTTCATTCTACTTAACTTCTGAACATATCAAGAAAATGTATTCTTGATGGTTCTATCCTCCGTGATGTTGATAAATTTGAAAATCAAATTGTGCTATCACGTTCTTCCTGCTTAGAACATTATAATCATTCGAATCTCTACATCTACGAGTTCTGGACCATTATTCGCTTGAATTGAAGTTGGGAAGAGAAAACAAGAGCATGGAGCTCCGAAACAACACAAGAAATATAAAACCGATCACAGACACAGAAATTACAAACCGTGTATATCACTGCATATAGTAATATAAAGACTCGGGAGAACTAACAACACTATAATCCCAAGAGCATAGTAGAAGTAAAAAGATTCCTCCGGTGGTAGATGAAAAAGGAGAATGATCGATATGAAAGTCGGGAATATATCCAGAATTAAAATTGGATGAAGCATATTGACTGATGATTTGGAAGAATGAATTAAAGTGTAGAAAATGGGAGAGGTGGAAAATAATGGAACGGAGGAAGTTCATTTATAGTGGAGATACCAGATAAAGCAATCGAGACAGATGATCGCATTTAATTAAAGAGATTTTAATTTTCATAAATCCCGAAGAATCAGATCTTATAGATTTCCAAGATTTTCTTTTAAATCTCTTGAATTCCGGAATTCAAACATGACTATGTCAAAAGTTAAATCTCTATTTCACTCTTTTGTGACAGCTTCACTCGTAAGCTTCACATAATCGAATCGTTTTATCTATATTAATCAATAATGATAAAACTCTTTCTATCAACCTATATCCATCATGAAAACATCTTTATTGTTAACCATGACAACCACAATCAAATTTCAGGACGAAATTTCTTTAACGGGTAGGTACTGTGACGACCCAAAAATTTCCAACCAAATTTAAACTTAATCTTTATATGTTTTCGACACGATAGGCAAAGTCTGTTAGATTGAGACTCAAAAAGTTGAACTATTTCATATATTCAATTGACCTTCGACTGCTTTCGACGATTCACGAAAAATTATTTGTAAATAGGAATGTGTGTATATATGTAATTAATAATTGGAAATATAGTTTGAAATGTTGAATGTTGTTGATATAATATGATATTATAATAAATATCACATATACATAAAAGTATATTAAAAAATAAATATATTTAATATAAAAGGTTTGGGATTTTTCTGTATATGTTTTATTTGGCACTGATTACCAAAGGAATACGATATAATACTTTTAATAAAAATGGTCGGTAGAGTAATACACCGGCTGCTAAACTATGCTTGATTAAAACTTTTAAAATCAGTATGGTTGATTGGTGTCTATTGTGCTTGATTAGTATTGATTGTTTTCAACTGATTGATATTAATATATAATACATATATATACATATACATGATGTAAGACACAAACTAAACAGAATCCCACCACTATCCTAACTACCAATTAACTGGCATATTAATTAGTATTATCTTTAATTAGTCAAATAAGAAATCAACATGGTTACGTTAAATGATATCTTAATTGTTTTTTTTTTAAACTTAAATTTTATTCCATATTCCATCCCCGTTAAACAATTGTGCACAATTGGTATCTCTAAATCTTGACAAGGGAACAAGTTGATAATTATTCTCAATATTATTTGGAAACAGTGTTTAACAGTTAAATATCTCGTGATTTATAATATTAACAAAATGGGTACTGTGCTTGCACTTGTTTGATTCCATTTCCTATTTATTTTTTCAATTCACTCATTTAATTACACTTGAATGATTACTTACTGTACGTTTAACACGTTTCTCATCTTCATCAATTATTATTATATCATTCAATTATTATTATTATTAATCATTTACTCAATTACTTATATATATGTATGCATCAGAAGATAGAGATATAAGCCTTTGAGAAATTCAACCATACACACTACCATGAAAAACCAAACCACCTTCCATCTTTGGTTCAAATTGATCAACCATCACCACTACCGCTATCACCATGCAACCAGAGAACCACCAGGTATCACCACCTATCACCACAATGCTTCACAAGCTCCTTCTGTTGCAACTAGAATCGACCACCACCTTTATTATTATTATTATTATTATTATTATTATTATTATTATTATTTTTGTTACACCATCGTGCAACTACTGTCCCGATTATATTTTCATTACTCGACACCCATTTAAGCACCAACATCATCATTAAAACAGCCACTGTTACCGCCCAGTTGCTGCGTACCGTTTATGTTCTTGTTCGAGACAAAGAAAAACCGAACGCCACCACCTTTCTTCTTGTTTTTTTCTTCTTCGTGAACCCAAGCCACCACCATCAACAAAGCTCCACGGCATTGTATTGCGATGTCCTTAAGTGATTATTTTTACAAAAAGATGAACTTACCCTATCGACCGCCTTGTTGTTGGCTACGCGCTAGCAGCCACAACGTCTGCCGATTCTCCATTGGGCTGCTGTCTTGAACGCGATCACCTGGAATTATCGCTATATGCACTACCTGAATCAATTACAACTGCGCTGACTGAATTGATTGTTGCTTAGATCAAACAGCAGCCGGTATCCATCACTAACTTTAGTTGTAAGTTTTTTTTCTAGTTTCTCAATATCTTAAAAATTGATGGTTCTGTGTCTAATTAATGAATTGGCGATATGCTACAATATAAGGAGGGATATAAATACCGTCACTAGTAATAATTGTTTCTCAAAGAAAGACATAAAGTAGGAAATAGGTACAAGTATTTACAGCGTGAGTACAACCTAGCCTAACTTTCTAACAAAGTTGGTAAACACATACATGTGCTTCGACTTTTCATAAAATTAATGAATTTTTTTTGGAAAAGAAATGATCATTTAAGTCTTTGCTCTCACCCAATTTAATTTGAAGTTTAAATTTATAATAATAATAACATATTACTCCAGAATAATACATCAACATATATTACGAATAACATATACTTAAACGGAGTAATAATTATATATATATATATATATATATATATATATATATATATATATATATATATATATATATATATATATATATATATATTGAAAGCTCGTTTTGGCTCGGCTTGAACCGAGCTTTTAGCGAGCCGAGCTCGAGTAGCTCACGAGTAGCTCGGCTCATTTACAACCCTATTTATAAATAATTTAAATTATAGGTCCTCTTTTTAAGGAACTAAATCATTTTCATAATGGTCTTATCGTCTGCATATTTAAAAAAAAAACATTTCTTGATCTTTTAGGTAATAACAAAGAAACATTTAAAAGTGATTGGAATATATATGAATTTGTTTGAATTCAGAAAACTGAGTATTGGTGTTAATGACATAACAATGTAGTAAACATATGGAGACTTATTAACATTAAAATTTACGGATTCATTCATATATCGATTAGTTAATTTCTGCCTCGCAAAATTGTTAACAAATTTTAACTTTGAAATACAATGCCTTAACTATATACAGTATAAACTTATAAAACAAATAAAGAAAATTTCTAATTTTAATAATGCCTACTAAAACTGCTATATCAGATTAAGTCTTAAACGAAATATATTATATTAATCGTGTTAAAAGAAACCGTGGAGTCAAGTTGAATGATAATAGTTGATAGTTAATGAATAAATTACATTTAATATTAAGTATATTTTTAACAAGTATATTACTAGTTAAATAAATAAAAATATTATATATTATATAAATTTGTTTGATTATTATTATATGTTTACTATATATTTTAATATATATTACTGATATAGGTTTGTGAATCCGAGGCCAACCCTGTATTAGTTCATTAAGATTATTACTAAGTCAATTATAGTTAGATATATTATGAAATGGTATGCATGACGTCAACTTTCGATGTGATGAAAGACTGTCTTTTCAAAAACGAATGCAATATTTGTAAAATGTATCATATAGAGGTCAAGTACCTCGCGATGTAATCAAATGTAATGTATTCGTCCGGATGGATTAGGACGGGTCTCTACATCAGTGTCTGCTAAAATCGTTAGCAAACACCTTACTCCTCATTCTAAACCTTCACAGACAGAATTTTCGCATCATCCTCTGATATTAGAAATTCTAAGATATCATCGTATCTTTCATTATAAATATCCTCGATATTTTTGGAGAAATCTTCATAACTATTCTTATCTGAAATCATTCATCTCTTCGCGCTATCTGTATTACATCATAAAAGAAACTATTTTAGTTTCTAAATTCTGAAACCTTCAAGTTTAAAATATGAATGTTTTGAAGTAGTGTTGGGAACTGAAGCATGAGTTAGTATAATATAATGACACTTGATCAACGTGATTATATTACAGTAAGTCATGCTGAGTTTCTAATGGAACGTGATAAAGGTTCACAGATCCCACCCTCATCATGAACCATGTTACATAACTCTTTCATTCCATATAATCTCTAAATATATCAAGAAAATATATTTCTTGATGATTCGGTCTTTTCCGGATATTCTGGTAATTTGACAAATCAAGATCGTGCCATTACAATTCCTTTCTTAGAACATTAACTATGTTCATTTCAAAATCCACACCTACGAATTCTGGACCATTATTCGCTTGACTTGAGTCGGGAAGAGAAAACGAAAGCATGGAGCTCTGAAATATAAAGGAGAATATAAGCCCGATAACAACCCCGAAATTTACAAACCATGTATATCAATGCGTATAGCAATATAAAGACACGGGAGAATGAAAAACACTATAACCCCAAGGTAATGGTAGAAGAAAGTAACTTCCTCTGGTGGAAGATGAAAAAGAAGAATGACAGATATGAAAGTTAGGAGTATATCAAGAATCAGAACTGGATGAAGCATTTTCACAATCTATTAAGAAGTATGAAATAAGGAAGAAGATGTAAGAGTGGTGAAAATAATGAAACGGAAGTGGTCAATTTATAGCAAAATTTCAGACATAGCAATCGAGGCAGATTACGCATTTAATCAAAGGAAATCTTAATTTCCTTAAATTTCGAAGAATCAAATCTTATTTAGATTATGAAGATTTTCTATCCCTTAAATTCCGGAAATCAATCGTTACTACGTCAAGAGATAAGACGCATCTCTATTCTCCATTTCACTCTATTACGATAACTTCCCCCATACGCTTCGAGTAATTAGATTGTTTTATCCATATTATTCAACGGTGACAAAAATTCTATTTATCAACACATATTCGTCATGAAAACATTTTTATTGTTAGCCATGACGACCTCACTCAAATTTCGGGACGAAATTTCTTTAACGGGGAGGTACTGTGATGACCCGGAAATTTCTGACCAAATTTAAACTTAATCTTTAACGTTTCTGACACGATAAGCAAAGTCTATGAAGTTGAATCTCAAAATTTTGAACTATTCAATTACCCTTCGATTGTTCTCAACGATTCGCGAACAATTATATGTAAATAGATACATATACTATAACTTGAAAACGTAACAAAGTGTTAAGTAAATGATACTGTGCATTAAACTTATAGGTTGTATTATCTGATTGATATATTCAACTACGGAGTTAAAAGATTTTGACAAACGATTCAAGTAAAAGATATTTACTGAGTCTCTTAAGGATTATGATATTATTACGGGTCTCTGTTGAGAGGTCCACGTTGATTTGAGAAATCATTCATTTTTAATGGTATTCGGAAAATGGTAAAGTGTTAGATAATGAAAGTTAGATAAAAGTTAATGGAGAACTAAACTGCATAATATTAAATTGGTTTTGTTTCAAACGTGCGAGAACGTGTTTCGATATAATAAGATTGGTTAATTAAATGTACTTGTTTAAATAACACATACGATAAATAAGGAATATTAACTGTTAGAATTAGTTATATGAATAATGTGCGATGTGCATTTTATAACATGTTTATTAATATTGAAATTATATATATAATAATACGATAAAATATAATATTAACTTGATCATAAAACGAATTGTTATTATATATATATATATATATTAACAAATAGCGAGACGATGATTTATAGAAGTAAATGACCAAAACACTCAAATGTATAAGTTGTACTTTGAGTGGTATAGTTATGGATAATTTAAGTTTATATTTTGACAAAGGTACGAGTCACGAAACGAAAAGTACTAGTTTTCTCAGCGTACGAAAGGGCGTTCGAAAAACCGCAACCGGGACATAAGTCGAGTGACAACATACGACTTATCGGAACAAAAATTACAAGTCAACTATGCACGTGAATTTAATATAATATATAATTAATTATATAATTTTAATATATTATATCTATATTATTAAAACATGTCGACAAATAAGAAAACAAAAATTTGTGATCTGGAATCTGAGGCCATGCGATCGCATGGCCACAAGTCTAGAAATCCATGCGATCGCATGGAGGCAAAAATCTGGCCTGATGCTATAAAATGGCATTTTGCTCGACACTTATCACACATATATTCTTATTATTACTCCGTATGAAATATATATATATATATATATATATATATATATATATATATATATATATATATATATATATATATATATATATTATTTATATTATTATTAAGATTAATATTATTATTAATCTTATTATTATTAGTAGTATTAGTACATAAAATACTACGACGAGGTCATGAGCGTATCACTTTCAAAATGAGTTTCGAGCGGGATAGAGCTAAGAAAATTATGAGTTATAACTATAGAAGTTATGGGTAATGTTCATGGGTATTATTTCGCAAGTCAAACCTAGTGTTTATCATCTCCGTTACGTCTACGTACTTTTCTAAAATATTGAATCACAATATTGATACGTAAGCATTTATATTTTATCTTTTATAAATTAATAGTTTATACATGTCTAGTGCTCGAGTATATATATTTATACATGTTTGTATGCTAAATTTTGTCGTTAAACAGTTTATAATGAATCTCGAATTAAATACAAATATTACTGGTAAACGGTATATGATATACATGTTTTTGGAAAGCTGACGAAAAATCAGTAACTTTTCATTTAGACACCGAATAGTTTTGATGAACGGATTAAAAGATATGATCAACTGAATTATGACTGACGTTAATTGAAATTGCTTTTGAATCTGCAATTAAGATTTAAACAACTTGTTTACGAGATTGATAAAATGGATTTTTGAATATTACCAACCGAGTAAATGAATCCTTATACAAGGTACGTCTCGTTTTGTTGAACTATTGTCAAAAATGACTTTTTGAAATGACTTTTGATAAACTTTTGTATGTCGATCTCGAACATTAGGATTATGATACACTATGACCTGACCTAGCTTGATAGACATTTATTGACCAACATATGTGTAGTGACCCGAACTTTTCCATGTTTATATATATTAATTGAGATTGATATTTACATGATTAAATGTTTCCAACATGTTAAGCAATCAAACTTGTTAAGACTTGATTAATTGAAATATGTTTCATATAGACAATTGACCACCCAAGTTGACCGGTAATTCACGAACGTTAAAACTTGTAAAAACTATATGATGACATATATATGGATATATATATATATATAGTTAACATGATACTATGATAAGTAAACATATCATTAAGTATATTAACAATGAACTACATATGTAAAAACAAGACTACTAACTTAATGATTTTTAAACGAGACATATATGTAACGATTATCGTTGTAAAGACATTTAATGTATATATATCATATTAAGAGATATTGATACATGATAATATCATGATAATATAATAATTTAAAATCTCATTTGATATTATAAACATTGGGTTAACAACATTTAACAAGATCGTTAACCTAAAGGTTTCAAAACAACACTTACATGTAACGACTAACGATGACTTAACGACTCAGTTAAAATGTATATACATGTAGTGTTTTAATATGTATTTATACACTTTTGAAAGACTTCAATACACTTATCAAAATACTTCTACTTAACAAAAATGCTTACAATTACATTCTCGTTCAGTTTCATCAACAATTCTACTCGTATGCACCCGTATTCGTACTCGTACAATACACAGCTTTTAGATGTATGTACTATTGGTATATACACTCCAATGATCAGCTCTTAGCAGCCCATGTGAGTCACCTAACACATGTGGGAACCATCATTTGGCAACTAGCATGAAATATCTCATAAAATTACAAAAATATGAGTAATCATTCATGACTTATTTACATGAAAACAAAATTACATATCCTTTATATCTAATCCATACACCAACGACCAAAAACACCTACAAACACTTTCATTCTTCAATTTTATTGATCTAATTGATCTCTCTCAAGTTCTATCTTCAAGTTCTAAGTGTTCTTCATATATTCTACAAGTTCTAGTTACATAAAATCAAGAATACTTTCAAGTTTGCTAGCTCACTTCCAATCTTGTAAGGTGATCATCCAACCTCAAGAAATCTTTGTTTCTTACAGTAGGTTATCATTCTAATACAAGGTAATAATCATATTCAAACTTTGATTGAATTTTTATAACTATAACAATCTTATTTCAAGTGATGATCTTACTTGAACTTGTTTTCGTGTCATGATTCTGCTTCAAGAACTTCGAGCCATCCAAGGATCCGTTGAAGCTAGATCCATTTTTCTCTTTTCCAGTAGGTTTATCCAAGGAACTTAAGGAAGTAATGATGTTCATAACATCATTCGATTCATACATATAAAGCTATCTTATTCGAAGGTTTAAACTTGTAATCACTAGAACATAGTTTAGTTAATTCTAAACTTGTTCGCAAACAAAAGTTAATCCTTCTAACTTGACTTTTAAAATCAACTAAACACATGTTCTATATCTATACGATATGCTAACTTAATGATTTAAAACCTGGAAACACGAAAAACACCGTAAAACCGGATTTACGCCGTCGTAGTAACACCGCGGGCTGTTTTGGGTTAGTTAATTAAAAACTATGATAAACTTTGATTTAAAAGTTGTTATTCTGATAAAATGATTTTTATTATGAACATGAAACTATATCCAAAAATTATGGTTAAACTCAAAGTGGAAGTATGTTTTCTAAAATGGTCATCTAGACGTCGTTCTTTCGACTGAAATGACTACCTTTACAAAAACGACTTGTAACTTATTTTTCCGACTATAAACCTATACTTTTTCTGTTTAGATTCATAAAATAGATTTCAATATGAAACCATAGCAATTTGATTCACTCAAAACGAATTTAAAATGAAGAAGTTATGGGTAAAACAAGATTGGATAATTTTTCTCATTTTAGCTATGTGAAAATTGGTAACAAATCTATTCCAACCATAACTTAATCAACTTGTATTGTATATTATGTAATCTTGAGATACCATAGACACGTATACAATGTTTCGACCTATCATGTCGACACATCTATATATATTTCGGAACAACCATAGACACTCTATATGTGAATGTTGGAGTTAGCTATACAGGGTTGAGGTTGATTCCAAAATATATATAGTTTGAGTTGTGATCAATACTGAGATACGTATACACTGGGTCGTGGATTGATTCAAGATAATATTTATCGATTTATTTCTATACATCTAACTGTGGACAACTAGTTGTAGGTTACTAACGAGGACAGCTGACTTAATAAACTTAAAACATCAAAATATATTAAAAGTGTTGTAAATATATTTTGAACATACTTTGATATATATGTATATATTGTTATAGGTTCGTGAATCAACCAGTGGCCAAGTCTTACTTCCCGACGAAGTAAAAATCTGTGAAAGTGAGTTATAGTCCCACTTTTAAAATCTAATATTTTTGGAATGAGAATACATGCAGGTTTTATAAATGATTTACAAAATAGACACAAGTACGTGAAACTACATTCTATGGTTGAATTATCGAAATCGAATATGCCCCTTTTTATTAAGTCTGGTAATCTAAGAATTAGGGAACAGACACCCTAATTGACACGAATCCTAAAGATAGATCTATTGGGCCTAACAAACCCCATCCAAAGTACCGGATGCTTTAGTACTTCGAAATTTATATCATATCCGAAGGGTGTCCCGGAATGATGGGGATATTCTTATATATGCATCTTGTTAATGTCGGTTACCAGGTGTTCACCATATGAATGATTTTTATCTCTATGTATGGGATGTGTATTGAAATATGAAATCTTGTGGTCTATTGTTACGATTTGATATATATAGGTTAAACCTATAACTCACCAACATTTTTGTTGACGTTTAAAGCATGTTTATTCTCAGGTGAATACTAAGAGCTTCCGCTGTTGCATACTAAAATAAGGACAAGATTTGGAGTCCATGTTTGTATGATATTGTGTAAAAACTGCATTCAAGAAACTGATTTCGATGTAACATATTTGTATTGTAAACCATTATGTAATGGTCGTGTGTAAATAGGATATTTTAGATTATCATTATTTGATAATCTACGTAAAGCTTTTTAAACCTTTATTTATGAAATAAAGGTTATGGTTTGTTTTAAAAATGAATGCAGTCTTTGAAAAATGTCTCATATAGAGGTCAAAACCTCGCAACGAAATCAATTAATATGGAACGTTTTTAATCAATAAGAACGGGACATTTCAGTTGGTATCCGAGCGTTGGTCTTAGAGAACCAGAATTTTGCATTAGTGTGTCTTATCGAGTTTGTTAGGATGCATTAGTGAGTCTGGACTTCGACCGTGTTTACTTGAAAAATGATTGCTTAACAAATTTTGTTGGAAACTATATATTTTTAACATGTGAATATTATGTGATATATTAATCTCTTAACGCGTTTGATATTATGTAATAGATGTCTACCTCTAGAACAAGTCCCATTGACTCACCTAATAATAATGAAGAGTCAAATGTAAATTGGAATGATTCGTGGACTGATTCACAAGTTCCCGAAGAGGAACCGGAAGAAGAGTCGGAACCGGAAGAAGAATCGGAACCGGAAGAAGAATCGGAACCGGATGAAGAAATAGAACCGGTGGGGGAAATAATAAAACGGTCAAGTAAAAGAAAATCCTCAACCAACCGACCAAGGTTAATTATGGTCAATGGTGTTTCCGCCAAGGAAGCAAAATATTGGGAGGATTACCAATTCTCCGATGAATCGGATTCCGAAGAGAATTCCGATGATGTTATAGAAATTACCCCAACTGAATTTAAAAAGGTAAAAGAAAATAATAAGGGAAAGGGCATAAAAATAGAGAAATCTAATTCCAACCCCGATGAACTTTATATGTATCGTCAACCCCCGAAGTCCTTAAGTTGTAACAATGACCCGGGAACCTCTAAACCACCAGGTTTTTCTAAACCAATGTGGAAAACGACAGCTCGTATTAGGGGAACATCATATATCCCTAGAAACTTGGCAAAACGAACCAAAACCGAAGAAGAAGAAACAAGCGAGTCGGAATAAGATAGTTGTATTCGTGTGGTGTAATATATGTAATAAAGTGTGCTTATGCTTTATGATATATGTAAAAATTGCTTGTATTAATAAGTATTTTTTTTATGAATCTAACTCTTGTCTATTTTACAGTATAAAAACACAAAATGGATAGACAACCCAATATTTTAAGAGACCTACCCGGAGACATGATTGATGAAATCTTGTCTAGAGTCGGTCAGAATTCTTCGGCACAACTATTTAAGGCGAGATCAGTTTGTAAGACATTCGAAGAACGTTCCAAGAATGCCTTGGTTTATAAAAGGCTTTCGTTTGAAAGATGGGGGATATCACATTGGGAAATCCATAAGTTACGATGTGTTTACTTTGACGCATATATTACGGGGAACCCAAATGCTATTTTACGCAATGGGTTAAGAAATTATTTTGACTCAATATATCCGAATATTGGACTTCGTGATTTAGAAAAAGCGGCTAACATGCAACATAAAGAAGCATGTTATGCTTACGGATTAGTAATGTTTGCTTCTCACCAAAGTGAGAACAAGAACATCGGGCTACAACTATTAAACAAAACGTTCCCACAAGTGACGGAGTCGGTAATTGGGGTAAGAAATGAGGTTTTTAGGTTATTACGAGACTGTTGGTCATTACGTAACCCTCGTCCCTTTGACGACGTTACAACACGCTGTCTTATCAACGGCCATAACGGTTATGTTCCACAAGACCAAGGATGGGGAGTAGTCCTAGTAAAACCAGAATGCATGACTTCTTTCTGGACGTATGAATTACGTGTCTTTATTGCCTTTGCTGAACAACTTGTGTACTAGCTAGAATTATCTTCACAACTATCTTGTATCAAAGTTATTGTGTGCTATATTTCATGCTTTATGTAAAATAAGCGGTATTGTAAGTTTGTAAAATATTGTATAAAAGTTTGAACGCGAAATATTATTATAATCAGTTTTTCATATAGAATTGTAGTAGTTGAATTGTATATTAGCTACTAAGTATGAACTTAACGGGTAGGTACTACCCGAATTTAAACTTATAAAACGCTAATATGAAGAAAAAGCTTTTATAAATGAGTTCATATTATGCTACGAAATACTATTAACTACTCTTAATATTCTGTATGATTAACTTGTTCCATTTGACTATTTTGAAGGAAATGGCACCGACTACTCGACACATCGTGAATATGAATGAAGAGGAATTCCGTACTTTTCTAGCTTCAAACATAGCCGCAGTACAGGCTGCGCTACATACCAACAATAACCTTGGATCTAGCAGTACAGGAAATCGTGTAGGATGCACCTACAAAGAATTCACTGCCTGCAAACCTTTGGAATTTGATGGAACCGAAGGACCGATCGGATTGAAATGGTGGACCGAGAAGGTCGAATCGGTGTTTGCCATAAGTAAGTGTACTGAAGAGGACAAAGTGAAGTACGCTACGCATACCTTCAAAGGTTCTGCGTTAACATGGTGGAATACCTATCTAGAGCAAGTGGGACAAGATGATGCGTACGCACTACCGTGGTCAGCATTTAAGCACTTAATGAACGAGAAGTACCGTCCCAGAACTGAGGTCAATAAGCTCAAGACAGAACTTAGAGGGTTACGAACCCAAGGATTTGATATTACCACGTACGAAAGACGATTCACAGAATTGTGCCTATTGTGTCCGGGAGCATTCGAAGATGAGGAAGAGAAAATCGACGCGTTTGTGAAAGGATTATCGGAAACAATCCAAGAAGATATAAGTTCACACGAGCCCGCCTCCATACAACAGGCATGTAGAATGGCTGACAAACTAGTGAACCAGATTGAAGAAATAATTAAAGAACAGACTGCTGAAGAGGCCAATGTGAAGCAAGTCAAAAGAAAGTGGGAGGAAAACGGTGATAAGAATCACCAATACAACAACAACAGCAATTACAACAATAATCGCAACATCAATCGCAACTATAACAAACAGCCCAACAACAACAACAACAACAACAACAACAACAACAACAACTACAACAATCATCCCAACAACAATAATAACCGCAACAACAACAACAATCAGAAGCAGCTATGCCAAAGGTGTGAAAAGTATCACTCGGGGTTCTGCACCAAATTTTGCAACAAGTGTAAAAGAAATGGTCATAGCGCGGTGAAGTGTGAGGTCTACGGACCAGGGGTTAATAGAACGAAAGGAACAAATGGTGTTGGAATGAGTAATGGCGGAGCAAGTAGTGTCGGAGCAAGTTATGCCAATGTAGTTTGTTATAAATGTGGAAAACCGGGCCACATTATTAGAAATTGCCCGAACCAGGAGAACACGAATGGACAAGGCCACGAAAGAGTTTTCAATATTAATGCGACAGAGGCACAGGAAGACCCGGAGCTTGTTACGGGTACGTTTCTTATTGATAATAAATCTGCTTACGTTTTATTTGATTCGGGTGCGGATAGAAGCTATATGAGTAGAGATTTTTGTGCTAAATTAAGTTGTCCATTGACGCCTTTGGATAGTAAATTTTTACTTGAATTAGCAAATGGTAAATTAATTTCAGCAGATAATATATGTCGGAATCGAGAAATTAAACTGGTTAGCGAAACATTTAAGATTGATTTGATTCCAGTAGAGTTAGGGAGTTTTGATGTGATAATCGGTATGGACTGGTTGAAAGAAGTGAAAGCAGAGATCGTTTGTTACAAAATGCAATTCGCATTATACGAGAAAAAGGAAAACCCTTAATGGTGTACGAAGAAAAGGGCAACACGAAGCTACATCTTATTAGTAATTTGAAGGCACAAAAACTAATAAGAAAAGGTTGCTATGCTGTTCTAGCACACGTCAAGAAAGTACAAACTGAAGAAAAGAGCATCAATGATGTTCCCATTGCAAAAGAATTTCCCGATGTATTTCCGAAAGAATTACCGGGATTACCCCCACATCGATCCGTTGAATTTCAAATAGATCTTGTACCAGGAGCTGCACCAATAGCTCGTGCTCCTTACAGACTCGCACCCAGCGAGATGAAAGAACTGCAAAGCCAATTACAAGAACTTTTAGAGCGTGGTTTCATTCGACCAAGCACTTCACCGTGGGGAGCTCCTGTTTTTATTCAAGAAGAAAGATGGTATATTCAGGTTGTGTATCGACTACCGAGAGTTGAACAAACTTACCATCAAGAACCGCTACCCACTACCGAGAATCGACGACTTATTTGATCAACTACAAGGCTCGTCTGTTTATTCAAAGATTGACTTACATTCCGGGTATCATCAAATGCGGGTGAAAGAAGATGATATTCTAAAGACTGCTTTCAGAACACGTTACGGTCATTACGAGTTTATGGTCATGCCGTTTGGTTTAACTAATGCACCAGCTGTGTTCATGGACCTTATGAACCGAGTGTGTGGACCATACCTTGACAAGTTTGTCATTGTTTTCATTGATGACATACTTATTTACTCAAAGAATGACCAAGAACACGATGAACATTTGAGAAAGGTGTTAGAAGTATTGAGGAAGGAAGAATTGTACACTAAGTTTTCAAAGTGTGCATTTTGGTTGGAAGAAGTTCAATTCCTCGGTCACATAGTGAACAAAGAAGGTATTAAGGTGGATCCGGCAAAGATAGAAACTGTTGAAAAATGGGAAACCCCGAAAACTCCGAAACACATAAGCCAGTTTTTAGGACTAGCTGGTTACTACAGAAGGTTCATCCAAGACTTTTCCAGAATAGCAAAACCCTTGACTGCATTAATGCATAAAGGGAAGAAATTTGAATGGAATGATGAACAAGAGAAAGCGTTTCAGTTATTGAAGAAAAAGCTAACTACGGCACCTATATTGTCATTGCCTGAAGGGAATGATGATTTTGTGATTTATTGTGACGCATCAAAGCAAGGTCTCAGTTGTGTATTAATGCAACGAATGAAGGTGATTGCTTATGCGTCTAGACAATTGAAGATTCACGAACAAAATTATACGACGCATGATTTGGAATTAGGCGCGGTTGTTTTTGCATTAAAGACTTGGAGGCACTACTTATATGGGGTCAAAAGTATTATATATACCGACCACAAAAGTCTTCAACACATATTTAATCAGAAACAATTGAATATGAGGCAGCGTAGGTGGATTGAATTATTGAATGATTACGACTTTGAGATTCGTTACCACCCGGGGAAGGCATATGTGGTAGCCGATGCCTTGAGCAGGAAGGACAGAGAACCCATTCGAGTAAAATCTATGAATATAATGATTCATAATAACCTTACTACTCAAATAAAGGAGGCGCAACAAGGAGTTTTAAAAAAGGGAAATTTAAAGGATGAAATACCCAAAGGATCGGAGAAGCATCTTAATATTCGGGAAGACGGAACCCGAAATAGGGCTGAAAGGATTTGGGTACCAAAATTTGGAGATATGAGAGAAATGGTACTTAGAGAAGCTCATAAAACCATATACTCAATACATCCTGGAACGGGGAAGATGTACAAGGATCTCAAGAAACATTTTTGGTGGCCGGGTATGAAAGTCGATGTTGCTAAATACGTAGGAGAATGTTTGACGTGTTCTAAGGTCAAAGCTAAGCATCAGAAACCATCAGGTCTACTTCAACAACCCGAAATCCCAGAATGAAATCCCAGAATGGAAATGGGAAAACATTACCATGGATTTCATCACTAAATTGCCAAGGACTGCAAGTGGTTTTGATACTATTTGGGTAATAGTTGATCGTCTCACCAAATCAGCACACTTCCTGCCAATAAGAGAAGATGACAAGATGGAGAAGTTAGCACGACTGTATTTGAAGAAAGTCGTCACCAGACATGGAATACCAATCTCTATTATCTCTGATAGGGATGGCAGATTTATTTCAAGATTCTGGCAGACATTACAGCAAGCATTAGGAACTCGTCTAGACATGAGTACTGCCTATCATCCACAAACTAATGGGCAGAGCGAAAGGACGATACAAACGCTTGAAGACATGCTACGAGCATGTGTTATTGATTTCGGAAACAGTTGGGATCGACATCTACCGTTAGCAGAATTTTCCTACAACAACAGCTACCATTCAAGCATTGAGATGGTGCCGTTTGAAGCACTTTATGGTAGAAAGTGCAAGTCTCCGATTTGTTGGAGTGAAGAGAGGGATAGACAGATTACGGGTCCGGAGATTATACAAGAAACTACCGAGAAGATCATCCAAATTCAACAACGGTTGAAAACCGCCCAAAGTCGACAAAAGAGCTACGCTGACATTAAAAGAAAAGATATAGAATTTGAAATTGGAGAGATGGTCATGCTTAAAGTTGCACCTTGGAAAGGCGTTGTTCGATTTGGTAAATGAGGGAAATTAAATCCAAGGTATATTGGACCATTCAAGATTATTGATCGTGTCGGACCAGTAGCTTACCGACTTGAGTTACCTCAATAACTCGCGGCTGTACATAACACTTTCCACGTCTTGAATTTGAAGAAATGTTTTACTAAAGAAGATCTCACTATTCCGTTAGATGAAATCCAAATCAACGAAAAACTTCAATTCATCGAAGAACCCGTCGAAATAATGGATCGTGAGGTTAAAAGACTTAAGCAAAACAAGATACCAATTGTTAAGGTTCGATGGAATGCTCGTAGAGGACCCGAGTTCACCTGGGAGCGTGAAGATCAGATGAAGAAGAAATACCCGCATCTATTTCCAGAAGATTCGTCAACACCTTCAACAGCTTAAAATTTCGGGACGAAATTTATTTAACGGGTAGGTACTGTAGTGACCCGAACTTTTCCATGTTTATATATATTAATTGAGATTGATATTTACATGATTAAATGTTTCCAACATGTTAAGCAATCAAACTTTTTAAGACTTGATTAATTGAAATATGTTTCATATAGACAATTGACCACCCAAGTTGACCGGTGATTCACGAACGTTAAAACTTGTAAAAACTATATGATGACATATATATGGATATATATTTATAGTTAACATGATACTATGATAAGTAAACATATCATTAAGTATATTAACAATGAACTACATATGTAAAAACAAGACTACTAACTTAATGATTTTTAAACGAGACATATATGTAACGATTATCGTTGTAAAGACATTTAATGTATATATATATCATATTAAGAGATATTCATACATTATAATATCATTTGATATTATAAACATTGGGTTAACAACATTTAACAAGATCGTTAACCTAAAGGTTTCAAAACAACACTTACATGTAACGACTAACGATGACTTAACGACTCAGTTAAAATGTATATACATGTAGTGTTTTAATATGTATTTATACACTTTTGAAAGACTTCAATACACTTATCAAAATACTTCTACTTAACCAAAATGCTTACAATTACATCCTCGTTCAGTTTCATCAACAATTCTACTCGTATGCACCCGTATTCGTACTCGTACAATACACAGCTTTTAGATGTATGTACTATTGGTATATACACTCCAATGATCAGCTCTTAGCAGCCCATGTGAGTCACCTAACACATGTGGGAACCATCATTTGGCAACTAGCATGAAATATCTCATAAAATTACAAAAATATGAGTAATCATTCATGACTTATTTACATGAAAACAAAATTACATATCCTTTATATCTAATCCATACACCAACGACTAAAAACACCTAAAAACACTTTCATTCTTCAATTTTCTTCATCTAATTGATCTCTCTCAAGTTCTATCTTCAAGTTCTAAGTGTTCTTCATATATTCATCAAGTTCTAGTTACATAAAATCAAGAATACTTTCAAGTTTGCTAGCTCACTTCCAATCTTGTAAGGTGATCATCCAACCTCAAGAAATCTTTGTTTCTTACAGTAGGTTATCATTCTAATACAAGGTAATAATCATATTCAAACTTTGGTTCAATTTCTA
Organism: Rutidosis leptorrhynchoides; assembly: GCF_046630445.1. Taxonomy (NCBI): domain Eukaryota; kingdom Viridiplantae; phylum Streptophyta; class Magnoliopsida; order Asterales; family Asteraceae; genus Rutidosis; species Rutidosis leptorrhynchoides. The sequence goes on from NC_092334.1 coordinate 67,400,556, forward strand.
TAACTATAACAATCTTATTTCAAGTGATGATCTTACTTGAACTTGTTTTCGTGTCATGATTCTGCTTCAAGAACTTCGAGCCATCCAAGGATCCGTTGAAGCTAGATCCATTTTTCGCTTTTCTAGTAGGTTTATCCAAGGAACTTAAGGTAGTAATGATGTTCATAACATCATTCGATTCATACATATAAAGCTATCTTATTCGAAGGTTTAAACTTGTAATCACTAGAACATAGTTTAGTTAATTCTAAACTTGTTCGCAAACAAAAGTTAATCCTTCTAACTTGACTTTTAAAATCAACTAGACACATGTTCTATATCTATATGATATGCTAACTTAATGATTTAAAACCTGGAAACACGAAAAACACCGTAAAACCGGATTTACGCCGTCGTAGTAACACCGCGGACTGTTTTGGGTTAGTTAATTAAAAACTATGATAAACTTTGATTTAAAAGTTGTTATTCTGAGAAAATGATTTTTATTATGAACATGAAACTATATCCAAAAATTATGGTTAAACTCAAAGTGGAAGTATGTTTTCTAAAATGGTCATCTAGACGTCGTTCTTTCGACTGAAATGACTACCTTTACAAAAATGACTTGTAACTTATTTTTCCAGCTATAAACCTATACTTTTTCTGTTTAGATTCATAAAATAGAGTTCAATATAAAACCATATCAATTTGATTCACTCAAAACGGATTTAAAATGAAGAAGTTATGAGTAAAACAAGATTGGATAATTTTTCTCATTTTAGCTACGTGAAAATTGGTAACAAATCTATTCCAACCATAACTTAATCAACTTGTATTGTATATTATGTAATCTTGAGATACCATAGACACGTATACAATGTTTCGACCTATCATGTCGACACATCTATATATATTTCGGAACAACCATAGACACTCTATATGTGAATGTTGGAGTTAGCTATACAGGGTTGAGGTTGATTCCAAAATATATATAGTTTGAGTTGTGATCAATACTGAGATACGTATACACTGGGTTGTGGATTGATTCAAGATAATATTTATCGATTTATTTCTGTACATCTAACTGTGGACAACTAGTTGTAGGTTACTAACGAGGACAGCTGACTTAATAAACTTAAAACATCAAAATATATTAAAAGTGTTGTAAATATATTTTGAACATACTTTGATATATATGAATATATTGTTATAGGTTCGTGATCAACCAGTGGCCAAGTCTTACTTCCCGACGAAGTAAAAATCTGTGAAAGTGAGTTATAGTCCCACTTTTAAAATCTAATATTTTTGGGATGAGAATACATGCAGGTTTTATAAATGATTTACAAAATAGACACAAGTACATGAAACTACATTCTATGGTTGAATTATCGAAATCGAATATGCCCCTTTTTATTAAGTCTGGTAATCTAAGAATTAGGGAACAGACACCCTAATTGACGCGAATCCTAAAGATAGATCTATTGGGCCTAACAAACCCCATCCAAAGTACCGGATGCTTTAGTACTTCGAAATTTATATCATATCCGAAGGGTGTCCCGGAATGATGGGGATATTCTTATATATGCATCTTGTTAATGTCGGTTACCAGGTGTTCACCATATAAATGATTTTTATCTCTATGTATGGGATGTGTATTGAAATATGAAATCTTGTGGTCTATTGTTACGATTTGATATATATAGGTTAAACCTATAACTCACCAACATTTTTGTTGACGTTTAAAGCATGTTTATTCTCAGGTGAATACTAAGAGCTTCCGCTATTGCATACTAAAATAAGGACAAGATTTGGAGTCCATGTTTGTATGATATTGTGTAAAAACTGCATTCAAGAAACTGATTTCGATGTAACATATTTGTATTGTAAACCATTATGTAATGGTCGTGTGTAAACAGGATATTTTAGATTATCATTATTTGATAATCTACGTAAAGCTTTTTAAACCTTTATTTATGAAATAAAGGTTATGGTTTGTTTTAAAAATGAATGCAGTCTTTGAAAAATGTCTCATATAGAGGTCAAAACCACGCAACGAAATCAATTAATATGGAACGTTTTTAATCAATAAGAACGGGACATTTCAATATGTTCTCTAGGTTGAGATCTACGATTATTTGATATTCCGAGTTTTAGTCACATTACGATGAACAACTTTATGTGCTGCTAAGGTGAGTTTCATATGATCCCCTTTTAATTGCTTTTGCAATACATTTTTGGGCTGAGAATACATGCAATTTATTCTAAACGCAATGGATACAAGTACATACTTAATTCTACACTGAGTTTAAACCGAAAATCCCTTGGCTTTGGTAACTAGTAACTGCCAGTACATAGGATAAGGACTGGTGGGCGCGAATAACAGTATATGGATCCATAGAGCTTGACATCCCCGTCTGAGCTAGAGCGCTAGCCTTTTAACGGACGTGTGTTATTTGAGTTTAGGACACGTTGGTTTGCGTGTATTAAAACGAATGGGGTATTTATCATTACAACGTTAAAGTTTAGTTACCAGGGTGCTCTGTTATGTAGAATCTTTTGATAAACATTTATGGATGAAACAACTGAAATCTTGTGATCCACTTTTATATACAGATTATGCGAAATACTAAAACTATGAACTCACCAACCTTTGTGCTGACACTTGTTAGCATGTTTATTCTCAGATTTCCTAGAAGTCTTCCGCTGTTTGCTTATATGTTAGACAAGCTATGTGCATGGAGTCTTATATGGCATATTTTTCAAGGAAACGTTGCATTCACCAAATCATCACCATCTATCTTATTTTGATTGCATTGTCAACGAAAGTATTGTTGTAAACTATTATATTACGATGATTGTCTATATGTAGAAATCATCAGATGTCGAAAACCTTTGATTTAAATATTCATTTATGGTGTGCCTTTTCAAAACAATGCAATGTTTACAAAACGTATCATATAGAGGTCAAATACCTCGCAATGAAATCGATGAATGACGTGTTCGTCCATATGGATTTGGAGCGATCGTCACATCGTCGCTAAACAGTTTATAATGAATCACGAATTAAATACATATATTACTGGTAAAAGGTATATGATATACATGTTTTTGGAAAGCTGGCGAAAAATCAATGACTTTTCATTTAGACATCGAATAGTTTCGATGAACGGATTAAAAGATATGATCAACTGAATTATAATTGATGTTAATTGGAATTGCTTATGAATTTGTAATTAAGATTTAAACAACTTGTTTACAAGATTGATAAAATGGATTTTTAAATATTACCAGCCGAGTAAATGAATCCTTATATAAGGTACGTCTCGTTTGTTGAACTATTGTCAAATTTGACTTTTTGAAACAACATTGGATAACTTTTGTATTTCGATATCGAGCATTAGGATTGTGATACACTATGACCTGACCTAGCTTGATAGACATTTATTGACCAAATATGTTCTCTAGGTTGAGATCTACGATTATTTGATATTCCGAGTTTCGGTCACATTACGATGAACAACTTTATGTGCTGCTAAGGTGAGTTTCATATGCTCCCTTTTTAATTGCTTTTGCAATCTATATTTTTGGGCTGAGAATACATGCACTTTATTTTAAATGCAATAGATACAAGTACATACTAAATTCTACACCGAGTTTGAACCGAAAATCCCTTAGCTTTGGTAACTAGTAACTGCCGGTTATAAGAACTGGTAGGCGCGAGTAGTTGTATATAGATCCATAGGGCTTGACATCCCCGTCTGTTCCAGGTATAAAAACCCTAGCCTGAACTATAAAACAGACGTATGCTATTTTAGTGTATCATACATGTTGGTTGCATGTTAAACATATGGGTACTTATTAGATAAACGTTAAAGCATAGTTACCAGGGTGCTCAATCTTGTAGAATATTTTGATAAACGCTTCTGGACGAAACAACTGAAATCTTGTGATCCACCTTTATATACAGATTATATGAAACTATAAAACTATGAACTCATCAACCTTTGTGTTGACACTTGTTAGCATGTTTATTCTCAGGTTTCCTAGAAGTCTTCCGCTGTTTACTTATGTGTTAGACAAGCTATGTGCATGAAGTCTTACATGACATATTTTTTAAGGAAACGTTGCATTCACCAAATCATCACCATGTATCTTATTTTGACTGCATTGTCAACGGAAGTATTATTGTAAACTATTATTTATGGTGATTGTCTATATGTAGAAATTATCAGATGTCGAAAACCTTTGATTTAAATATTCATTTATGGTGTGCCTTTTTAAAAGAATGCAATGTTTTACAAAACGTATCATATAGAGGTCAAATACATCGCAATGAAATCGATGAATGACGTGTTCGTCCATATGGATTTGGAGCGATCATCACACACTATGTTTAACATGATAAAAATGATAATTAATTATATCATTAAGTGTATTAACAATGAACTATATATGTAAAAACAAGACTACTAACTTAAGGATTTCGAAACGAGACATATATGTAACGATTATCGTTGTAACGACATTTAAATGTATATATATCATATTAAGATATATTAATACATCATAATATCATGATAATGTAATAATTTAACATCTCATTAGATATAATAAACAATGGGTTAACAACATTTAACAAGATCGTTAACTTAAAGGTTTCAAAACAACACTTACATGTAACGACCAACGATGACTTAACTACTCAGTTAAAATGTATATACATGTAGTGTTTTAATATGTATTTATACACTTTTGAAAGACTTCAAGGCACTTATCAAAGTACTCCTACTTATAAAAAATGCTTACAATTACATCCTCATTCATTTTCATCAACAATTCTACTCGTATGCACTCGTATTTGTACTCGTACAATACACAGCTTCTAAATGTATTTACTATTGGTATATACACTCCAATGATCAGCTATTAGCAGCCCATGTGAGTCACCTAACCATGTGGGAACTATCATTTAACATCTATCATGAAATATCTCACAAAATTACAAACTAATGTGACCTTAAATGAAGACCTAAATCACGTTTGTCATCATCATCATTATCACTTTCATTTTTCAACATTCATGCACCAAACACATCTCTCTCTTGTTCCCTCTTGATGTTCTAAGTGTTCTTCATCATTTACTTCATAATCTACATCAATCTAGCTCATAAATCCTAACCTATATCAACTTATAGAACAACTACTCAAGAAAACTTCAAGAACGCTTTCATGTTTGCAAGACTACTTCCAAGTTTTCTAATCCATTTCAAGTGATCATTCAATCTCAAGAAATCTTTCTTATTTATAGTAAGATATCTTCCTAATTCAAGGTAATACTCATACTCAAACTTTGATTCAATTTCTATAACTATAACAATCTTATTTCGAGTGGAAATCTTACTTGAACTTGTTTTCGTGTCATGATTCTACTTCAAGAACTTTCAAGCCATCCAAGGATCCTTTGAAGCTAGATCTATTTTTTTCATTTCCAGTAGGTTTATACACAAAACTTGAGGTAGTAATGATGTTCATAACATCATTCGAATCATATATATAAAACTATCTTATTCGAAGGTTTAAACTTGTAATCACTAGAACATAGTTTAGTTAATTCTAAACTTGTTCGCAAACAAAAGTTAATCCTTCTAACTTGACTTTTAAAATCAACTATACACATGTTATATATCTATATGATATGCTAACTTAATGATTTAAAACCCGTAAACATGAAAAACACCGTAAAATCGGACATACGCCGTTGTAGTAACACCGCGGGCTGTTTTGGGTTAGTTAATTAAAAACTATGATAAACTTTGATTTAAAAGCTATTCTTCTGGAAAAATGATTTTTCTTATGAACATGAAACGATATCCAAAAATCGTGGTTAAACTCAAAGTGGAAGTATGTTTTCCAAAATGGTCATCTAGACGTCGTTCTTTCGACTGAAATGACTACCTTTACAAAAATGACTTGTAATCTGTATTTCCGACTATAAACTTATACTTTTTCTGTTTAGATTCATAAACTTAAGTTCAATATGAAACCATAGCAACTTGAATCACTCAAAACGGATTTAAAACGAAGAAATTATGGGTAAAACAAGATTGGAAAATTTTGCTTGTTGTAGCTACGTGAAATTTGTAACAAATCTATACAAATCCTAACTTAATTAACTTATATTGTATTATACATGTATTCTAACATATATTATGTAATCTTGGGATACCATAGACACGAATACAATGTTTTGACATATTATATCGACCCATCTATATATATATTTCGGAACAACCATAGACACTCTATATGCAGTAATGTTGGAGTTAGCTATACAGAGTTGAGGTTGATTCCAAAATATTATATATACTTTGAGTTGTGATCTAGCCTGAGACTTGTATACACGAGGTCGTGGATTGATTCGAGATAATATATATTGCTTTATTTTTGTACATCTAACTGTGGACAACTAGTTGTAGGTTACTAACGAGGACTGTTGACTTAACAAACTCAAATCATTAAAACATAATAAAAAAAGGATGTAATTATATTTTGATCATATTTTGATACATATGTACATATTTGTTATAGGTTCGTGAATCAACCCGTGGCCAAGTCTTACTTTTCGACGAAGTAAAAATCTGTGAAAGTGAGTTATAGTCCCACTTTTAAAATCTAATATTTTTGGGATGAGAATACATGCAGCTTTGTAAATGTTTTACAAAATAGACACAAGTACATGAAACTACTTTCTATGGTTGAATGATCGAAGCCGAATATGCCCATTTTTGCTTGGTTACCTAAGAATTAGTAAACCAGTCTACTAATTGACGCGAATCCTAAAGATAGATCTATTGGGCCTAACAAACCCCATCCGTTGTAGCGGATGCTTTAGTACTTCGAGTTTTTATATCATGTTCGATGGATGTCCCGGAATGATGGGGATATTCTTATATGCATCTTGTTAATGTCGGTTACTAGGTGTTCACCATATGAATGATTTTTATCTCTATGTATGGAATGATGTTTATGAAGAATGAAAATATGAAATCTTGTGGTCTATTATTACGATTGATAAATATATAGGTTAAACCTATAACTCACCAATATTTTTGTTGACGTTTTAAGCATGTTTATTCTCAGGTAATTGTTAAGAGCTTCCGCTGTTGTATACTAAATTAAGGACAAAATTTGGAGTCCATGCTTGTATAATATTGTTTGAAAAACTGCATTCGAAGACATATATTGTTGTGTAATATTATTGTAAACCAATATGTAATTGTCGTGTGAGAACGCTATATTTTGATTATCATTATTTGCTAATCGTCGTAATATTTTAAACCTTTATTGATAAAAAAAAAGGTTATGGTTGTTTTAAAAATCGAATGCAGTCTTTGAAAAACGTCTCATATAGAGGTCAAAACCTCGCAACGAAATCAATTAATATGGAACGTTTATAATCAATATGAACGGGACATTTCACTCATGTTACCCACATCAAGTTGACATTTCCCAACTTTAGGAAAACTTTTTTTACAGTATACACGAGTTTTCGATTCGCTTTGCGAACCGACTAATCTTATAACGATCACTCGTTTTGCGGATAGCCGGGAGTCATAGCGGGTGCACCGGCCACAAGAAGATTTATTTTCCACTAGGAGGGAACTATGGAGAACTTTTTGTCATCACTTTCATGGATGAAGTTGACTTTTTACCACGAGTATTACTGATGCTACGTACATTTGCTGGGACTTATAGCAGGTGCGGTGTTATCAAGAGCAGTTGGATCACCCGCCTTCGATGATCATACTCTTTTTAATGTATATATTGAAGGTATTTCATATGCCCGAGAGACATATTAAATTAATGTGGCTAACATGTTATGATCCAAGTCGGGTCATACCCAATAACAAGCTTACCAAAACCTTATTCGTATTTGATCTTAGCGAATGGATCGTTGATTAAATACGCGACACTTGAACTTTAAGAAAAATGGTTTTCTTAATTATTACTTGATGTGTATATATATATAAATTATGGAATAATTTATATAATATGGATTTAATTATTTATAGGTTAAATAATTAATAATGTTATGTTACATTTTATATATAATTGGTTTTATATAAAATGTATTTATAAACATATCTAATTATGGAAGTTTATAAAAGAATGGTTTTATAAAAACTAATACTTTTATAAAACTAATCTTTTTTTTTTAAACTAAAGGGAAGTGGCATGGGAGTTTGAGTTCTAGTGTTAAGAACTTGTGCATTTGACCACTTTTTCCATATATCCATACACACATGCCTTGCTCTTTTGGAGACTCAAGTAATACATGCAAATACACATAAAATAAGCAAGAAAAAACTGCATCTTTCTCCCTCCTTTTGCTGCTTCTGCCGTGGGGTTCCAAGGGAGATAAGGTGACCAATTTTCTTTTAACAAGCTTATTCTCAAGTGTTGATAAAATCCTAACTAAAGTACAAGGTGTTGGTCACAAGTTTGGGGTATAACAACTTGAGGTTTCATGCTTTTGGAACTTGCATTCAGCATCATTTCTTGAGGGCTGCTGTCCAGAAATTTTGGGTACAAAAAAAAGGGTTTCAAGCTAGATTAACAAGGGTGTTAAGGTTATAAAGTCTAGTAAACTTAAGGGTGGTGTTGGAGGATCAAAGGCTTGAAGTTCTACACATTTGTTCATCATCTTATAAGCATTTGAACAGCCCTTAAACTTATTTTAAAGGAGGTATATATAACTCTCCCTTTCTTGTTAATTTGTAAGCATGATTTCATAACTTGATCCTATTGGGATTTAACTTTAAATTGGTTTAAAGATTAACAAGTTTAATTTATAATTACACGCTTCCGTTTTGATTATAATCTTAAATGGTTTTAAGAGTTTCAAACTTGTTAAATCCCAACAATGGTATCTAGAGCCGAAGTTGTTGAAATATGCTTCGAATTGTTGTTTTAAACCCACTATATTTGCAATCTATGAACATGCATGAATGTAGATTGCAAAAACAAATGGGTTTGGGTGGGTTTATGATGAATGCCGAATTCAAAAGGGTCCAAAAGTGGGTTTGGGCTCTTCCATTTGGTTCATATTTGGTTACATGTTAATGTTCACAATCTTAGCCTTGACCTTGTGTTGCATGCATGTGTGTTTGGTTGATTTGTAATGTTATTTGGTTTGTAATATTATTCATTCATATGGCATGTAATAATTCATTCATTTGGCTATGTAATTTGTTTTACATTTGGTATGTAAAATAGAATAGGTTGTATTTTCATTTTCTAGATAAAAATGTATTAGGATACATATTTTGTAAAAATGAAGATACAAGATGATGAAGACTTGAAGAACACAAGGAGCATATGGATGCAAGGTTAAGTGGGAGATTTGAAATCTCCTACTTTGTATTATTACCCCTTAACCCGGTGACATTTGTTTTCGGCTAAACAAATGTCCACCAAAATGGCTAGATTGTGAACATACTTGTTTTGCATGTGTGGTTGTTTGTTTGTTTATTGTATTGTATGTTTGGTTGATACAATTAATCACAAGATAACAACAAGCAAAACGACAATTTAAATGGTTAAATTAGATGTATTAATGACATGCAAAACGACAATTTAATTGGTTAAATTAAAAGCAACTAAAGACCTTAATAAATGGTTATTAAGAACAAGAAAAGGATCATATATATATAAAATGGTTTATATCAAGTAATTGGCAAATTACAAGACATGAAAATGGTTTTTCATAAGTACCATACACTAAATGCATGTTGGTGTATGGCATAAAAGTTTTCTCAAACTTGTATTAATGAAAACTTAAAATCCCTTTTACAAACAAGGAAAACAAGTTAAACGCCATCCTATTGTGGGACACTTGAACATAGTAGTGAACTCATAATGGGATAAAGGTTACCTAACCGTTATGAGCAAACTAATATGGTTAAGGTAAAATTCACATGCTTGTGGGATAAAGGTCACCTAACCACTTGCATGTTAATTTTACATGTTTACACAAGTAGGACGACTTGATTTGGGAATCATGAACTTAGGGTCACCGAAGCATGAGGAACAAATAGGCGTTGATGGGATAAATATGCCATGCAAAAGGATTGCATGATCCCATAATTTAGAAGTTGCAAAAGGATTGCAATTGTCATATAAATGACTACCTAGCTAAATCAAATAACGGGATAAAGGTCACCTAACTGAAATTTGATTTACCGTTGGATTCTAATATTTAATAAGACAATTATAATATAAAAGGGTATTGTTTATTAAATTTGAAATCAATACTTAAATGAACTTTGTTAATTTTGTAGATGGCCGCTAATAACAACAACAACATGCAAAACGCACCACTTAACCTAAACAACCTATCGTTAAGGTCTCTCCTCGAGAAAGACAAACTCAACCATACGAACTTTATGGATTGGTTCCGTAATCTTAGGATTGTCCTCAAACTCGAGGATAAAGCGTATGTGTTGGAGGACCCCATTCCCGATCAACCCGACATGGATGATACGGAGGGCATGGCTTACTATGACAAATATTGTGCCGATTCGGTGCAAGTTGGTTGCCTAATGCTTGGGACTATGATACCCGAACTCCAAAAGGATTTCGAACATCATAGTGCATATGACATGATAACGCAATTGAAGGAGATGTTCCTTCAACAAGCACGTGTCGAGCGCTTCGAAACGGTTCGAGCGCTACATGCATGTCGTATGGATGACACCCAATCCGTCTCCTCCTATGTCCTCAAAATGAAAAGCCTCATTGATCGCGCAAACCGTCTTAACCTCAACATTTCCAATGAGCTAGCCACCGATCTTATCCTAAACTCCTTGTCAAAGAGGTTTGACCAATTTGTAATTAATTACAATATGAATGGGATGGATAAGACCATTGGTGAACTTCATGGCATGTTAAGGACGGCGGAAACTAGCATGGGTAAGAGGGCTTCACCCGTGCTAATGATCAATGATGGTGGGTCCAAAGGTAACAACACCTCTAAGCCAAAGGCGGCTAAGAGGAAAGGACCCGCCCATCAAGGCAAAGGAAAGGGGAGGATGGTTACCCCAACCAAAAACAAGAACAAGAAGCAAAAGGTTGCCGGACAAGCAAACCCCAAGGAAGACCCGTGCTTCGGTTGCGGTGAAATGGGTCACTGGAAACGCAATTGCCCGGTCTACCTTAAGGAGTTGAAGGAAAAGAGGGATGCGGGGCAATCCTCAGGTAACATATATATGGTATATATAGAGCTTAGTATTACTTCTTCTAATACATGGGTATTAGACACTGGATGTGGAACTCACATTTGCAATTCTTTGCAGGGGTTCAAAAGAAGTAGCAAGCAAACGGGAACATCAAGTCTCTTTATGGGTAATGGAGCCAAAGTGCAAGTGAAGGCTCAAGGAGACTTTGTATTAAAGCTTCCAAGTGGTTTGGAACTTATTTTGAACAATGTTTTGTATGCACCCGACTTGTGTCGAAACATTATTTCTGTTTCCCGTTTGAAACAATATGGTTTTAATGTTAATTTTATTAATGATGATATCCATGTTTGTTTAGATAATGTATTCTATTTCAAGGCTTCGCCTTCAAATGGAATTTATGAATTGGTTCATGATGACACATCATCTAGTAGCTCAATGTACCATACAAGCACCAAGAAACTCAAAAGGGATTTGAGTGATTCCTACTTATGGCATTGTCGCCTTGGTCACATAAACAAGAACCGAATGCATACACTTCAAAAGAATGGACTTTTAAAATCAAATGAGATGGACTCGTTTGATGTATGTGAATCTTGTTTACAAGGAAAAATGACTAAAGCACCTTTCAAAGGGACCTATGAAAGGGCTAAAGACTTATTGGGATTAATACATTCGGATGTGTGTGGACCCTTTAAGCCCATGACTAGGAATGGTGAAAGATACTTTGTTACATTCATTGATGACTTCAGTCGTTTCGGATATGTCTACTTGTTAAGGCATAAGGATGAAACTTTTGAAGCATTCAAAGAATATCAAAACGAAGTACAAAATCAACTCAACAAGACAATCAAGGTACTGTGTACCGATAGAGGAGGTGAATACCTAAGCGATGCCTTCCAAAATCATCTTAGAAGTTGTGGGATTATCTCACAACTCACTCCTCCGGGAACACCCCAACTGAATGGAGTTTCCGAAAGGAGGAACCGAACCCTAATGGATATGGTTCGATCTATGATGGCTAGAAGCTCGTTACCTCTATCTTTTTGGGGTTATTGTCTATGCTCCGCGGCTCGTATTTTAAATATGGCCCCAACCAAGAAAGTGGAACGAACACCTCATGAGATGTGGTTTGGAAAACCTCCATCTCTTTCATACTTAAAGGTATGGGGATGTGAAGCTTACCCTAAGCGTTACGTCCCTAATAAGTTGAAAGCTCGATCCACGAAGTGTATCTTCATAGGATATCCCAAGAATGATATGGGATATTATTTCTATGATCCATCCGAGCAGAATGTATTTGTTGCTCGGAAGGCGGAATTCCTTGAAACTAAGTTCCTAATGGAAGGAAATAGTGAAAGGAAGATAGATCTTGAGGAGGTTCAAGATCAAGTAGATGATACACAATTGGTTGACACTAGCACTCAACATGAAAATGTTGAGAATGATCAAATGGATGATCAAAATACACAAGACGTTCGCAGATCTGGTAGGATTAGTAATCCTCCTGAGACATATGGGTTTCTCATGGATGGTTGCTATGTGGTTGATTTGGATGAACCAATAAACTACCAAGATGCTTTATCAAGGATTGATAAAGATAAATGGCAGGAAGCCATGAACGCTGAGATGCAATCCATGTATGACAACCAAGTTTGGGAACTTGTTACACAACCTGCTGGCTCAAGGCTAGTTGATTGTAAAAGGCTTTTCAAAATGAAAACCGACATACATGGAAACTTGGATACATATAAAGCTAGACTTGTAGCAAAAGGTTTCACTCAAACTCAAGGGGTTGACTATGATGAAACTTTTTCGCCTGTGACAATGCTAAAGTCTATTAGGATATTACTTAACATTGCTGCTCATTATGATTATGAAATATGGCAAATGGATGTCAAGACCGCTTTCCTAAATGGACATCTTGAGGAAGATGTCTATATGGTTCAGCCTGAGGGTTTTGTTGATCCGAAATATCCTAAAAAGGTATGCAAGTTAAAGAAGCCAATCTACGGATTGAAACAAGCATCTAGAATGTGGAATCATCGTTTTAATGAGGAGGCCAAGAAATTTGGCTTCATTAAAAATGGTGATGAAGCTTGTGTATACAAGAAAGCTAGTGGGAGCACTATCATGTTCCTTGTACTATATGTGGATGATATATTGTTATTTGGAAATGATATTCCGGCAATGCAAGGTGTTAAAACTTGGTTAAGCAAATGCTTCTCCATTAAGGATCTTGGAGAAGCACAATACATTTTGGGGATTGGGATCTACAGGGATAGATCCAAGAAACTGATAGATTTAAATCAAAGTGCATACATTGAAAAGATCTTGAAAAGGTTCAAGATGGAGAACTCTAAGAAAGGTTTGGTACCTATTCAAAAGGGAACACTTCTCAATTCATCTCAGTGCCCCACCACGAAAGATGAACAGGAGAGAATGAAGAAAGTCCCATATGCTTCTGCCATTGGATCAATCATGTATGCAATGATATGCACTAGACCGGATGTGTCATGCGCTCTTAGCCTGACAAGTAGATACCAGAATAACCCAGGAAACGGTCATTGGATTGCTGTTAAAAGTATATTGAAATACCTTAGGAGGACTAAGGATATGTTTCTGATATATGGGTCTGGTGAGGAGGAACTCGCTGTAAAAGGTTACATGGATGCGAGTTTCCAAACTGATCGAGATGATTCTCGATCACAATCCGGTTATGTCTTCACATTAAATGGTGGTGCGGTCTCTTGGAAGAGTTCAAAACAGGATGTTGTTGCATTATCCACTACAGAGTCGGAGTACATTGCCGCCTCATTGGCAGCTCAGGAAGCTGCATGGATGAAGAAATTCATAGACGACTTAGGAGTGGTCCCATCCATTCAGGACCCTCTTGAGATCTTTTGTGACAACGAGGGTGCGATTGCTCAAATCAAAGAACCTCGTGCTCACCAAAAGACCCGTCACATTGAGCGGAGATTCAACTACATAAGGGATGAAGTTGAAAAGGGAAAGATATGTATTCGCAAAGTTCACACAGATCTTAACATAGCGGATCCTCTCACGAAGCTCTTACATGGATCAAAACATGCTGGACATGTTTGTGCATTAGGGCTTCGATATTCTAGTGATTGGTCATGATCTGTTTTAAGTATTGTAACGGAACGAAATTGTTCAAACTCATTAATATAATTATGGTTTAATTTATTTTGAGTTAAGTTCCTATTTTGCATATTTTATCCATGAATAAGCAATTATTCTAAATTCCGTAGTTGATCACATTTGTGGGAACAAGCATGAGGTTTAGGCTATTATGAACTTGGATTGGTATACATTCACGGACTGAATGTGGGGCAAGGTTGCAACCAAGGTTCATAGATATTTGTGGGATACAAATATTGGAAGACCCGCCCTCAAGATTTACTAAATGGAGCCTTTGTAGTTGATCACATGTAGTCTTGAGTAAAGGCAAATATCATTGTATCCTCTGACCTGAGATACATATTGGGTTCGGATATTTACCAAGTATTGTGCCTTGATTCATTCCTTCGCTATTCTGAAATATGGTAGTTCATAAGGAAGAGCTCAGGTATAATACAAGGTATATATATATTTAGGACGTATGTAGTCAAGATGGAATTTGTCCCTCTTATTCGTTGAGAGTCAGATGTCTAAGGCCTGATAAAGTTAAATCTAGAAGAGAGTGATCACTCTGTGTCTCTTGGATTTAACATGACATCTAGGACGAAAGGATATAATGAAAAGATTCACCTATTCATATTCGAGATGGGAACTCGAAAGGGATGATGTTATTGAATGGCACAAAGTCATAACATATTGGGGGTGATGGACGGTCGTTAGGTGGTATCCATCACTTGCATTAATTTCTTATGCTTCTCGTGCAAGTGGGAGATTGAAGGTATTTCATATGCCCGAGAGACATATTAAATTAATGTGGCTAACATGTTATGATCCAAGTCGGGTCATACCCAATAACAAGCTTACCAACACCTTATTCGTATTTGATCTTAGCGAATGGATCGTTGATTAAATACGCGACACTTGAACTTTAAGAAAAATGGTTTTCTTAATTATTACTTGATGTGTATATATATATAAATTATGGAATAATTTATATAATATGGATTTAATTATTTATAGGTTAAATAATTAATAATGTTATGTTACATTTTATATATAATTGGTTTTATATAAAATGTATTTATAAACATATCTAATTATGGAAGTTTATAAAAGAATGGTTTTATAAAAACTAATACTTTTATAAAACTAATCTTTTTTTTTAAAACTAAAGGGAAGTGGCATGGGAGTTTGAGTTCTAGTGTTAAGAACTTGTGCATTTGACCACTTTTTCCATATATCCATACACACATGCCTTGCTCTTTTGGAGACTCAAGTAATACATGCAAATACACATAAAATAAGCAAGAAAAAACTGCATCTTTCTCCCTCCTTTTGCTGTTTCAGCCGTGGGGTTCCAAGGGAGATAAGGTGACCAATTTTCTTTTAACAAGCTTATTCTCAAGTGTTGATAAAATCCTAACTAAAGTACAAGGTGTTGGTCACAAGTTTGGGGTATAACAACTTGAGGTTTCATGCTTTTGGAACTTGCATTCAGCATCATTTCTTGAGGGCTGCTGTCCAGAAATTTTGGGTACAAAAAAAAGGGTTTCAAGCTAGATTAACAAGGGTGTTAAGGTTATAAAGTCTAGTAAACTTAAGGGTGGTGTTGGAGGATCAAAGGCTTGAAGTTCTACACATTTGTTCATCATCTTATAAGCATTTGAACAGCCCTTAAACTTGTTTTAAAGGAGGTATATATAACTCTCCCTTTCTTGTTAATTTGTAAGCATGATTTCATAACTTGATCCTATTGGGATTTAACTTTAAATTGGTTTAAAGATTAACAAGTTTAATTTATAATTACACGCTTCCGTTTTGATTATAATCTTAAATGGTTTTAAGAGTTTCAAACTTGTTAAATCCCAACATATATATGTCAAAGTTCATTGTTTTAAGCTATTACGTCAACGCGTCCTTTATTACACGTTTTTACGTCAACTTATTACACGTACAATATCAAATCTCGTCTAGGAAAAAATGTCCTCTATGCTAAAGTTGATGGGTTCACAAATCGTCCCGATGAGAGAAACGGTAAAGGTATTTCATAAGTTGGTTTTTTATACACTTTTCTTGTTTTGTCGGTTTGGTAGGTTTAGTGGTGTGTTTCTTGTATTCGTTATATTTGCATCGATGTCGGTAGTTTATCCATTGTAATCTTCGTAGTGTTTGTAGTAGTTTGGCTAGGTTGGAGATATTGTCGAGTTGTGATGATTTCTTGTTTCGAGCCAGCCCGGTTTATAGTTGTTTGTATTGGTTTAGGATCTTCATTTTTCGATGAATATCCCGTTTTTTATAGTATTCGATATTTTTGCCAAAAAGAAAAAAAAAAAAAAAAGGTTAATCTTGTGGATGCAAACGAGTAATGTATTTGGGGATTCAAATGTCTTGTATCAATCGTGTGTGATATACTTTTCTTAAGTCATAAGTAGTACATTTTGCTTTTAATAAACTAGTGATGACTAATGACGTACACTATTAATAAATAAATTCATGTACACCAATCATAGGTGTCATTTTCGTTTACTCAACTTTTTACATTATCCTTACACCACCAAATTTTTACCATACACCATTAAATTACTTATTTTGACTATTTTACCCTTGCTAGCCATAAATATACACCTTTCATTTCCCTAAAACAATTTCATAAATACTACTCCGATCTTAACTCTGTATTCTTTTGTACTCTTTTTATACTTTTCCTTATATTTAACTATTTATGTATTTCAGTGATTTATTTTGAGCACTTGGACACTTCAAAGAGTTGTGTATATTTCTAAATTTGCTTATAAAAGCACTTTTATTCTTTGTAAAAAATTTACTGTTTGTCTAATTGTTTTTTTTTTCTTTCTAAAGAAAGCACAAACAGTTGTTTGAATTGCCGATTGAAATTCCATATTCACTTGTTCTCTTGCATAATCAAATTCACGCACGCTCGCTCTTTAATAAGTCATCAATAGAATCAGATATGTAATTGAACATATCTATAGAAAATGCAATAAGTAAATTATTTGAAGGACATGATTATAAATTGGATATAGGGGTAAAGAAGATTCATGTCCAACTATTCCTGTATGTTTGACAAAACACCAGAAGCGGAGTATTACTTTCTTAAAGAATGAAAAGTTAATTGATACTAAAACTAACAATAAATAAGTATAATTAAAATATAACTAGCAATAATGAAGATGTTAAAAGAGACCTCTGTATTCTTTGTAGAAAATATTGAAGAATTGAGAAGAAGCGGCCGTGGATGGAATTTCTAATGTATGTGGAATATAGGTTTTTAATTTTAGAGTGATTAAAAGAGTTACTTAATTTGGGCTAGTAAGGGTAAAATTGGCAAAATAAGTAATTTAGTGGTGTATGGTAAAAATTTGGTGGTGTAAGGGTCACCACCCTTTTCTTTTTGTAAATCGTTACATTTTATTACTCCCTACAATTTATATGTTTGGTGTAATTTTATTACTCCGTACAAACAACACAAGCTTCACTAAAAGCATACATCAACCGAAGTTAGAAACTAAGCAAACTGTATCAACCATGCAGGTCAAATGGCAATTTAGCCTGAACATGTTTTGGACAAAATAACAAGTAATCAATTGACCAACAACATGTTTCATGACAAAATTCAGAAGTCTTGAATAAGGCATAATGTTTAAATCATGATTAAGAAGACTATTATAAATTCCAACTGAAATATAGATAATTATTCAAAAATGAAATACCGTAAACAACATGAAAACTCCCTCATCTTTAGTATAACAAACATTATTCAACCCAAAACTTTGAAATACTACCTTACCCTACCATGATCCCTAACTCCCTTTCAAAAATAGCGTTAGAAAGAAGGGAAAACAGAAAACAAAATTGTGTGAAATAATTAACTGGAAAAAAAAAATGAAATAATTAATCAATTAATTTCCTCTAAAAGAAAAGCTACTCTCTTTAGGGACACTCCCATTATTATTGTTGCATGTGTTGTTATTCACGGCAGAATTCGACTGAGAACCACCATCACCACCACTACCGCCACCGATAATAGACGAAATTACTACCGCTAATGCAGCAGTAAAATTAGGGTTGGTAGTAAGTGCATTCACAGTATCAGCTAAAGCGGCACGTGAAGTACTATTAGTATCTTGAGAGAGTTGAAGCCCTGAAAATTTTGATTGGTTGTATAAACCCTGCCCGATTAAATGGGGCAGTAATGCAGCATTTTGACCAGTGAAGTTTTGGTGGTTGGGTGGTGTGTTTGGGGATTGGGTCAGGTCTAATGTGACAGTTGGAAATGGGGCTGAAGCTGAAATTGTGGCCATATTTGAAGAGCAAGGGAATAGATTTGTTGCTAAGTAGTTGGAGCTTATGATACCGTCGGAACTTGGCATTGAACCGGAGAGTAGCATTCGTGCGGCGGAGGAAGTGGTGGATGACATGGCCATGGCGGCCGGTGGTAACGGGTGGTTGTGGTTGCCTTCGTATGTGGTGATTAATATAGTTTTATCTTCTGCGCATCTTTGTACCTAGTCATTGTAAAAAGAAAAAATTACAAGAATGTTATACTATGAAAAAAATAATCCATGCAATAAAATGTACATATAAGGTTTTAAGTGTATTATGTTTAGTGTAATAAAGTTAGTAAGAGCTGTTAATAGGCGACTAGTCGGTTAGGAATTTGAAGGGGACTAGTCAGCGATTGATCAATTTCGACAAACTTTTAACGAACAAAATTTGACTTTGACCAAATAAATCCGACTTTGATCAATCTTAGACATATTGATCGCGTTGACCGGTCAATTTCGACCAATTTTTAACGAACAATTTTGACTTCGACCGAATAAATCCGACTTTGATCGACTTGGCATATTGATCAGCGTTGACTAGTGTTGACCGGTGACCTTAACTAACTCAAGAGTTATGCCTAGTCGGGTCGAACTAGTCACCAAATATAACTAAACAGCCTACTTTTACAAAAGTGTAAGTTTTGGGCTGTCAACATGTATATACAATATTTTTTTGAACGGGAGTTAGTCACTGACGGGATATGATAACGATGTCAAAACCCACCCACTCGATCATTTCTTTGGACGAACCATTACAATCCTACCGCCCCTCAGGAGAAAAACCCCACTACGAATCCATACAGGCATCGCATGTGATAAAAGCCCCTCAGGTGAGGGTCAAACGCATATACGTCCAAACATTCGAGCCTCATGAAATGGGCGGGTGACCACAAGGAAAATAATTTCGCAGCACATGATAGTCGAACCTCTAACCTCCCTCCCTTATGAGAAGTCAGGTGATCATCAATGCACCAACACCTTGAGGTTTGTCAACATGTATATTTCTCACTAATTTTATTGTAATGCATAGTTTTCTTGATTTTAAGAACCAAATTAGAAGAAGAAAAAAAAAACTTACTTGTTTTCTCACAGGACAACCTGCAGCCATAGTGCACTTATAATAAGCTCGAGGACATGGATTTCCTTTCGCCATTTTTTGTCCATATTTTCTCCATTGACACCCATCTGTAATCTAGTTAACAAAATAAGCTAATCATATAATCCATACCTATTTTAATTTAACCATAAAGTTCATATTCAAAATACGTACCATAGGAGCTTCCGATCTAGCTCGAACAGAAACCCTAGCTTTTCGAATGGTTGCTTCGGTAGCTTGATCAATACTAGTACTATCATCCTTTTTCAAAACATCCAATCTAGGAAACTTATTCGGAGGCAAAACATGTTCCACAATCTCTCTTTCATCAACATTATTAATTCTCGGAATTTCATGTTCATGATCATGGCCTTTCGCCTCTGACGATGATCGCGAATTTTCATCATCTAAAGCTGCTAAACCGAGATCCATAAACGGTCTTGGCACCATTGCTAGCTCTCCACCACATTCGTTGATGTTTTTACCATCTTCGTTAGGATTTACCACGCGTTTCTGTAGTTTCATCGCCATTAGGTGCAACTCTTGTTTTAACCGTTGATTTTCAATGCTCATTCGTTGATTCTCAATGCTCACTCGTTGATTCTCGATGTTCATCCTTTCTAGTTCGCTCTCCAACTAAATAAATTCAAAAATATTTCAAATTAAACATTAACAATTCATAGAAAATGTATGCTCCATTGCTCCTAGTAATCATGTATTACCTTATTTTTAACTCGTTTATCTTCGGAGTGCTTAGGTGCTTCATCATCATGAACGGATTCATCGCTTATTGTGTTGCCAGTAAGAAGATGCAAACCAGTCTGTGTAGTTAGACGAAAAAGAAAACAAATCTATTATAAAAACTAGAATTAAGAACAAAATAGTTGTTCATCCATACAATATCTTTACCTCTAAACAGTCCACCCGTCTCGTTCTTTATGGACTGTGAATGCATGTCAAAATTATTAAAAACAAAAAAACAAAAAACAAAAAAAAAGAAAAAAAAAAGAAAAAAGAAAAACGAATAAACAATTTGATGCTAGTTATAGTAGTCATTCATTGATCTTTAGTTAAATTAAAAGTATAGTATGTCAATAATCCCGTTTCTAACAGAAATAGACATATTTCACAAAACAATAATATGTATAATTTCTTCATTGTTCCGATTTTGTTAACTATACATTCTCACCAGTTTCGCTTTAGCGCCATCACAAAGTCAATGGGTAACTGTCATGCACAACTATATTATTCACTTTAGCGCGGGTGTCGTTAATTAGCAAATTCCTTTTGCAATATATATTATATACTATATATTGTTATAACATGAAAAGTAACTAGAGATCAAAGAACACTTACGTTAATATCATGATGAACACGATCAGAATTTTCATCAGCAAACTTAGACTGATCATCTAAGTCTTCAACGATATCGTTCTTCTCAGCGAAAAAATCCATCTCATTTATTGGTTTCGTGTTATCGGATACATTAGTAGTGGTAGGGCAATAAAGGTTGACAGGAAACTGCAACATTGAATGAGAATTTTCACTGCCACCTGCGTCCATTATCTGCCGTGGTTGAAATTACAGATTGTTTTGTGGCCGTCAGATCAGATCAAATCGAATCAAAGTAATAAGCTAAATAATGGGATCTGATTATTTTTGTATATTCAAACGAGAGTCTACTTGCTTGATATTTTGGAGATTTATAATTTATAAACGAAGATGAAAGAAATAGAGAATTAAAGTAGTTGGACTAGGCGATAAAACTGGAGATTAAGTTGTGACTCAAGACTGTAAAATACTTTAAAATATTGATAATTTATACAAATTTTTGTGTTTTTTGAATTTTTAGTGTTTATTTGTGACTTTGAGGTTATAGTATTTATAACTAGGATAGACTCGTACTACGTTAAGTAAAAGTGATGAGATATTTGTCTAGAATGTATATAAGGTTCAAATGTTTTTTTTTTTTATATTTTTTTTTATGTATTTATATTTATATTTATTTTATATATATTTATAATTTATGTTTATGATTATGATTGACTTGAAATGGCCACGTGTTGTTAATGAAAGGATGTCGCACAATTTGTTAGAAAGAGAGATTGAAATTGTGGTTTACTTTAATACTTTTGTATTAAGTCAAATATTTGAATTTGTGAGATGTATAATTCACTGTAAATAACTTTTTAGATTGTTCAAACTTCACACATAAATTTTGAAAAAAATAGTACGGAGTACTTATCTTATTGTGTATCATAATAAGACATAGAAACAATAACAATTCAATGAGATTCTATTTTCAATATTAAGTATAAGTTATGTTTAAAAACAACCTTAATAAAGATATGGAAATAAATATAAATATAAATAGTCAATAGTCAATATTATACAGAAAATGTACATACAAGTATGGAAAGTAAGACCCCAAAGTCAAAATTATATTTGATTCAGGGATTGGTCAAAGATTGAGTCGTTCATGAAAATTCACCACCTCTAACATCCCGACCATTTAGCATCACAACGGACGAAAAGCACTCGATCTACAAGTTTAGAGTCCATTGACTTGAATAAAATCAATGAAATATACTAAATCTTCTATTTGATAATTAATAATTAATTAATTAATCCGACTTAAAATTATTACGGAGTATATAATATACTTGTCACAAATTAAATAATTTAAAGTTATATTGAAAAACTTAAATTGTTTAAAAAGAGAGACAAAACTTTAATATATCATTATACTTTTTTTACTAACAATATATGGGAGACAAAACTTTAAGGTATCATTATATCTTTTGTTAATAAGCAATAGTCTCGTAATTTATTGTGATTATTATCTACAAACACGTGATAATAACTATATGCTTTAACCAAATTGTCATTATCATGTGGATAACTATAACTACAATAATAAAATTAATATTTGTTCATATTTACTCCGTATCATATCTTCTAATAAAACTTACTCTGTACCATTCGAATAAGAAATACTCCTTAAGAAAGCTTGAAGAAAGTTTTAGGATTATCATGGATAAGAACACAATTATGAGCTTATTACTTTCCACCAAGTTATTGATAAATCCACCACAATTACACAATAACTTTGGTAAGAATGTTAAGTCCTTCGGCAACGATGATGAATAGGAAGGGGGCGATTGGGTCACCCTGTCGAATGCCCCTACTAGGAGTGAATTCCGAAGTGGGGGAACCGTTGATAAGGATGGAGATGGTGGATGATGAGAGGCATGCATTGATAAACTTAATCCACTTATTTCCGAATCTCATACATCTCATAGTATCGAAAAGAAAATCCCATTCGATGCAGTCAAATGCCTTTTCAAAATCTACTTTGAAGATGAGACCCTTCTGTTTTTTCCTTTTTAATTCATCTATTATAGTGTAACGCCTCATTCTTCACATTAATCCCAAAAAAATCCAATCCTATTGGCTTCCACGAATACCGACCGATCTGTTTAATTGGAAGCTACTATAAAATTCTCACAAAAATACTCTACAACCGTCTCGCGAAAATAATACATAAATTAATTGGTATTGAACAAACCGCTTTCCTAAAAGGTCGAAACATCCTAGATAGCGTTCTAATAGCAAACGAAATAATAGATGAATTAAAAAGGAAAAAACAGGAGGGTCTCATCTTCAAAGTAGATTTCGAAAAGGCATTTGACTGCATCGAATGAGATTTTCTTTTCGATACTATGAGATGTATGGGATTCGAAAATAAGTGGATTAAGTTTATCAATGCATGCCTCTCATCATCCACCATCTCCATCCTTATCAACGGTTCCCCCACTTCGGAATTCACTCCTGGTAGGGGCATTCGACAGGGTAACTGTGACAACCCGGAAATTTTTGACCAAATTTAAACTTTATCTTTAAATGATTTAACGTTTCCGACACGATAAGCAAAGTCTATGAAGTTGAATCTCAAAATTTTAGAACTGTTTCATTACATTTGACTGCTCTCGACGATTCATGAACAATGATATGTATATATATATATATGTACAAGTAAAAACGACTTTCCTACAGTAAAACACTATTTGCTACAGTAAAATAACTTTGCTACAGTAAAACACTATTTGCTACAGTAAAACACTATTTGCTACAGTGAAACCGTATTTGCTACAGTGCTACAGTGAAGACGACTTGCTACAGTGATTTGCTGCAATAAACACTATTTGCTACAGTAGCACTATTTACTACAGTAAAAACTATTTGCTACAGTAAAACACTATTTGATGTCGACGAACTAGCAAACAAAAACGGATAAGGCGGTCATGCGATCGCATGGCAAAAACACTGAAAACTCATGCGATCGCATGAGGTACTGTAGCAGGCCACATACTATAAAAGCTCGTTTCATTCCTCCGAATTATTATTTTTTTATATTATTATTATTATTATTATTATTATTATTATTATTATTATTATTATTATTATTATTATTATTATTATTATTATTATTATTAAGATTAATATTATTATTATTAATCTTATTATAATATTATTATTAGTAGTATATATACCTAAAATACTACGACGAGGTTATGAGCGTGTCACCTTCAAAATGTGTTTTTGAGCGGGATAGAGCTAAGAAAATTATGGGTTATTGTCAAGGAGGTTATGGGTAATGTTCGGGGGTATATTTGTGAATCAAATCTAGTGTTTATCATCTCCGTTACGTCTACGTACTTTTCTACAATATTGAATCTCAATATTTATACGTAAGCACTCATATTTTATCTTTTATATATTAATTGTGTATCCATGTCTAGTGCTCGAGTATATATATATATTTATATATGCTTGTATGCTAAATTTCGCCGTTAAACAGTTATAATGAATCACGAATTAAATACATATATTACTGGTAAAAAGTATATGATATACATGTTTTTGGAAAGCTGACGAAAAATCAATAACTTTTCATTTAGATATCGAATAATTTCGATGAACGGATTAAAAGATATGATCAACTGAATTATGATTGACGTTAATTGAAATTGCTTTTGAATCTACAATTAAGATTTAAACAACTCGTTTACGAGATTGATAATTTGGATTTTTGAATATTACCAACCGAGCAAATGAATCCTTATATAAGGTACGTCTCGTTTTGTTAAACAACTGTCAAAATTGACTTTTTGAAATGACATTGGATAACTTTTGTATGTCGATCTCGAGCATTAGGATTGTGATACACTATGACCTGACCTAGCTTGATAGACATTTATTGACCAACATATGTTCTCTAGGTTGAGATCTACGATTATTTGGTAATCCGAGTTTCGATCACATTTTGGTGAACGACTTTATATGCTGCTAAGATGAGTTTCATATGATCCCTTTTACTCAATATATTTTTGGGCTGAGAATACATGCGACTGTTTATAAATATTGAAAATACTAGATTTATATGCGTGAGTTTCATTGATCCCTTTTTAATTGCTTTTGCAATATATTTTTGGGCTGAGAATACTTGCACTTTATTTTAAACGCAATGGATACAAGTACATACTAAATTCTACACTGAGTTTGAACCGAAAATCCCTTAGCTTTGGTAACTAGTAACTGCCAGTTATAAGAACTGGTGGGCGCGAGTAGTAGTATATGGATCCATAGGGCTTGATATCCCCGTCCGAGCTAGAGCACTAGCCTTTTAACGGACGTATGCTATTTGAGAAGCGTACACGTTGGTTTGCGTGTATTATTAAGATGATTATACAAAGGGTATAAATTATATATACGTTAAAGTTTAGTTACCAGGGTGCTCAATTTCGTAGAATATTTTGATAAACATTTCTGGATGAAACAACTGAAATCTTGTGATCCACCTTTATATACAGATTATACGAAACATTAAAACTATGAACTCACCAACCTTTGTGTTGACACTTGTTAGCATGTTTATTCTCAGGTTC
This sequence comes from Rutidosis leptorrhynchoides, assembly GCF_046630445.1. NCBI lineage: Eukaryota > Viridiplantae > Streptophyta > Magnoliopsida > Asterales > Asteraceae > Rutidosis > Rutidosis leptorrhynchoides. Next base: position 67,426,300 of record NC_092334.1, read on the forward strand.
CCTAGAAGTCTTCCGCTGTTTGATTATATGTTACACAAGCTATGTGCATGGAGTCTTACATGGCATATTTTTTTAAGGAAACGTTGCATTCACCAAATCATCACCATGTATCTTATTTTGACTGCATTGTCAACTGAAGTACTATTGTAAACTATTATTTATGGTGATTGTCTATATGTAGAAATCATCAGATGTCGAAAACCTTTGATTTAAATATTCATTTATGGTATGCCTTTTCAAAAGAATGCAATGTTTACAAAACGTATCATATAGAGGTCAAATATCTCGCAATGAAATCAATGAATGACATGTTCATCCATATGGATTTGGAGCGATCGTCACAGTTGGTATCAGAGCGTTGGTCCTAGCGAACCAGGTCTTGCATGAGTGTGTCTAACTTATAGTTGTTAGGATGCATTAGTAAGTCTGGACTTCGACCGTGTCTGCATGTTAAAAGTTTTGCTTATCATTTCTTGTCGGAAATTACATGTTTATCATTCTTAAGTCTAGACACGTTTTTCTGCATTTATTGCATAAATAGCGTATAGACAAAAATTCATATCTTAGCGTATCTGTTACTATAAACTTTTTTTAACATCTTCCGAAAATTTCTCCGTGATTTATGGAATTTGGTATTATATATACATATGTAAATTATGTATTGAAGAATACCAAAATAAATTCTATAATCTAATTCATATCAAAAATCATCTCCCTAATTATACAAGATGGATCCAGTATCCAGTTCAAATTCCTTAAACTCCGACAGCTATTCCGATATGGATATTCACCTGAATTTCGAAGACAGTGTAACCGGAATGGATCAACCAATCAGCCATCACCTATTCTGGATGAATTGGGGATGGGTTCGTAGCCTGCTTAATTATTGGAGACAAGAAGAAGGCGATCCCTTCCATCCATCACATTGCCCTCTTGGCGAAGAACCTGAAGCACTTACCTGCGAACCTGTTCGTAATACCATTTTCTCTCTCATCTCCAGAATATCTCGTCATGATCATATACTCTCTCAAATTCTGGATCTTATTCATCCGCTAGTCCGAACCGCCAATCATCCCGGTGTAGTAGAAGAAGTCAACGAGCTTCGCGCTCGGGTAGTGGCTTTGGAGAATACGGTGCAAAGGTTACAAGCACCAGCAGCATCACCGGCAGCAACAGTACCACCGACAACAACACCAATAGTACCATTACCACCACCAATAACATCCGCATCGCAAACCTCAACTTCACAATCTATTCCAAGAGCATCAATGTCATACGCACCGTAATTACCAAGAAATACCAGCAACAATAACCGATGAAGTATTAACTCATTTCCCCTGAAGAAATTTTATGTATATTTAATATATATGAATTTTGAAATCAAAATAAATCTTTTCGTACTAAGCTATTACGTGTGAATCTTAACTGGTAGGTACTACTCGGTTAGTTCATATTACTAATATGCAATGATGTACATCCTTCCTTAACAACTTAACCATTGTTAACTACAATCTCTGTTTCAACTTAATGAATTCCATTTCTTAATAAACCAAGTGTATTATTCAATTACATAATTGATTTTACATTTTCATTTTCGATGTACTCGAAACTTTTCAGAAAACATCATCTGTGCCTTGTAAGGTTCACAAAAATTCCACGAGCACCAACATCCTTCATTGAGGAATATCAATAAGAATAAATAATGAAGTGTTGATTTCATTAGTGAAATACTCCGCAAAGACTATGTAATCTTTAATGTTTTAGAGATTAATCATTTTTAAGTCAAGTCGAAAATCAAATGAGCTTAATATGATATTAACTCATTAAATCTGTATTACATCTGAAGAAATATACATACATATATTTTCATAAAGACTGTAATGAAAATTCTTTTGTACAAAATATTACTTGTGAAATCTTTAACGGGTAGGTAATTCCCGGGAAATATATAAGTTCACAATTAATATGTTATATTGTACATTCTTCAACTTTGATTCAAAAATTATTAACTATGCTCACAGCGATATACAATCGTTTCCATACAAATTTAAATGCATATTCTGATATTGACGGATCAGAATCCAAGTCATAACTCTGAACCGGTGATATCATTCTTAGATCTCTAAATCTTTCAAATCTATACTTTGACTTCAAAACTGTGCAAGATCCTTTAGCGTTGTTTTTACCGAAAATAACCTTGCAATTTCTTTTTCAAAGTATCCAGTTTTACCCCCACTTTCAACCAGTCAATTTCGACTTTTCAGATTAGTCTTATTATAACCTTGACATATACATTTTTGTTACTTGAGAACCTTTTATGTTCCACCACATTAGCAGTAAATTTACCAACAACTTCATTGATCTTTGACCTTCCGAAAAGTCATTATACTCATTGAAACCCTATCATGTACTCATCCACATCTTGTAACGGTAATTGCCATACCAACTACCGGGAATTAGCAATCAGTATTTTGAATCTTGCAGCATTTTCTACGACAACAGTTATATATAGATAACATCTATCTTCTAGACTTACATACTTCGAATGTGAAGGTTCTGAAAAACATCCCAAACTATGAAATAGTTCTATGAAATTTGTGACGATCGCTCCAAATCCATATGGACGAACACATCATTCATCGATTTCATTGTGAGGTATTTGACATCTATATGATACGTTTTGTAAACATTGCATTCTTTTGAAAAGGCACACCATAAATAAATATTTAAATCAAAGGTTTTCGACATCTGATGATATCTACATATAGACAATCATCGTAAATAATAGTTTACAATGGTACTTCCATTGACAATGCAGTCAAAATAAGATACATGATGATGATTCGGTGAATGCAATGTTTCCTTGAAAAATATGCCATGTAAGACTCCATGCACATACCTTGTCTAACATATAAGCAAACAGCGGAAGAGTTCTAGGGAACCTGAGAATAAACATGCTAACAAGTGTCAACACAAAGGTTGGTGAGTTCATAGTTTTAATGTTTTGCATAATCTGTACATAAAGGTGGATCACAAGATTTCAGTTGTTTCATCCAGAAATGTTTATCAAAATATTCTACAAGATTGAGCACCCTGGTAACTAAACTTTAACGTCTATATAATAAGTACCCCTGTTTTAACATACATGCAACCAACATGTACAATACACACAAACCAACGTGTACTAAACTCAAATAGCATACGTCTGTTTAATAGTTCAGGCTAGGGTTTCTATACCTGGAACAGACGGGGATGTCAAGCCCTATGGATCCATATACTACTACTCGCGCCCACCAGTTCTTATAACTGGCAGTTACTAGTTACCAAAGCTAAGGGATTTTCGGTTCAAACTCAGTGTAGAATTTAGTATGTACTTGTATCCATTGCGTTTAAAATAAAGTGCATGTATTCTCAACCCAAAAATATATATTGCAAAAGCTTTTAAAAAGGGAGCAAATGAAACTCACCTTAGCAGTACATAAAGTTGTTCACCGAAATGTGATCGAAACTCGGAATACCAAATAACCGTAGATCTCAACCTAGAGAGCATATGTTAGTCAATAAATGTCTACCAAGCTAGGTCTGGTCATAGTGTATCATAATCCTAATGCTCGAGATCGACATACAAAAGTTATCCAAAGTTGTTTCAAAAAGTCAATTTTGACAATAGTTCAACAAAACGAGACGTGCTTTATATAAGAATTCATTTACTCGGCTGGTAATATTTAAAAATCCATTTTATCAATCTTGTAAACAAGTTGTTTAAATCTTAATTGCAGATTCAAAAGCAATTTCAATTAACGTCAATCATAATTCAGTTGATCATATCTTTTAATCCGTTCATCGAAACTATTCGATATCTAAATGAAAAGTTATTGATTTTTCGTCAGCTTTCCAAAAACATGTATAGCATATACCTTTTACTAGTAATATATGTATTTAATTCGTGATTCATTATAAACTGTTTAATGACGAAATTTAGTATACAAGCATGCATAAACATATATACTCGAGCACTAGACATGGATGCACAATTAATATATAAAAGATAAGATATGAATGCTCACGTATCAATATTGTGATTCAATATTGCAGGAAAGTAGGTAGACACAACGAAGATGATAAACACTAGGTTTGACTTGCGAATAGTACCCATGAATATTACCCATAACCTTCATAGCTATAACTCAAAGTTTCCTTAGCTCTATCCCGCTTGAAAACCCATTTTGAAAGTGACACGCTTATGACCTCGTCTTAGTATTTTTGTATAATACTAATTAATATTACTACTAATATTTCTAATAATAATATTAGAATTAATAATAATAATAATATTAATAATAATAATAATAATAATAATAATAATAATAATAATAATAATAATAATATTAATATTAATAATAATAATATAAATATAGAGAGTAGAGATACAGATGTGTGTGAAAAACATTCGCAGAAAATTGGAGAATTTATAGTACATTTGCTGAAACTGAACCCCATGCGATCGTATGGGTTTTATGCCTATTTCTCATGCGATCGCATGGCCCCAAAATCCAGCTCACAATTTTTTAACTTTTAGCTTGTCGACATATTTTTATATAATATATATAATATATTTAATTTAAATAATTAATTATATATTATATTAAATTCACGTGCATAGTTGACTTGTATTTTTTGTTCCGATAAGTCGTACGTCATCACTCAACTCATGTCCCGGTTCCAGTTTCTCGAACGCATTTTCTTACGCTTAGAAAACTTGCATTTTACGTTTCGTGTCACGTACCTTTGTCAAAATATAGCCTTAAATTATCCCTAAACTATACTACTCAAAGTATATATTAAACTTTCGAGTGTTTTGGTCATTTACTTCTATAAATCATTGTCTCGCTATTTGTTAATATATATATAATAACAATTCATTTTATGACCAGTTTAATATTATATTTTATATATTTTCAATATTAATATATACGTTTTAAAATACATATCACAAGTTATTCATATATCTAATTCCAACAGTTAATATTCCTTATTATTGTATGTCTCCAAATTACGTTATTTAAACAAACACTTTACCATTTATTTCGAATATCGTTAAAAATGAACGATTTCCCAAATCAACTTGGACCTCACAACAGAGACTCGTAATAATTTCATAATCTTTAAGGGACTCAATAAATATCTTTTAATTCAATCGTTTGGCATAATCTTTTAACTCCGTAGTTAAATATATCAATCAGATAATCAAACCAATAAGGTTAATGCACAGTATCGTTTTCATAACACTTTGTTATGTTTTCAAGTTATAGTATATATATATGTATCTATTTACATATATTTGTTCGCGAATCGTTGAGAACAATCGAAGGATATTTGAATAGTTCAAGAATTTTAGGATTCAACTTCATAGACTTTGCTTATCGTGTCGGAAACGTTAAAGATTAAGTTTAAATTTGGTCAGAAATTTTCGGGTCATCACAGTAACTCCCCGTTAAAGAAATTGCATCCCGAAATTTGAGTGAGGTCGTCATGGCTAACAATAAAAATGTTTTCATAACGAATATGTGTTGATAAATAGAATTTTTATCACCGTTGAATAATATGGATAAAAAAATCCAATTACTCGAAGCGTATGAGGAAAGTTATCGTAATAGAGTGAAATGGAGAATAGAGATTCGTCTTATCTCTTGACGTAGTAACGATTAATTTCCAGAATTTAAGGAATAGAAAATCTTCATAATTTAAATAAGATTTGATTCTTCGGAATTTAAGGAAATTAGGATTTCCTTTGATTAAATGCGTAATCTGCCTCGATTGCTATGTCTGATATTTTGCTATAAATTGACCTCTTCCGTTTCATTTATTTTCACCACTTCTATAATCTTCTTCCTTATTTCATACTTACAAAAGATTTGTGAAAATGCTTCATCCAGTTCTGATTCTTGATATTTTCTTAGCTATCATATCATTCATTCTTCTTTTTATCTGCCACCAGAGGAGGTTATTTTCTTCTACTATTACCTTGGGGTTATATTGTTTTTCATTCTCCCGTGTCTTTATATTGCTATACGCATTGATATACACCGTTTGTAATTTCGGGGTTGTTTTCGGGCTTTATATTTTCCATTATATTTCGGAGCTTCATGCTTTTGTTTTCTCTTCCCGACTTTAAGTCAAGCGAATAATGGTCCAAAATTCGTAGGTATGAATTTCGGAATGAACATAATTAATATTCTAAGAAAGAAACGGTAATGGCACAATCTGACTTGTCAAATTACCAGAATACCTCGAAAAAGACCGAATCATCAAGAAAAATACTTTCTTGATATGTTTAGAGGTTAAATAGAATGAAAGAGTTATGTAACATGGTTCATGATGAGGGTATGATCTGTGAACCTTTATCACGTTCCATTAGAAACTCAGCATGACTTACTGTAATATAATCACTTTGATCAAGTGTCATTATATTATACTAACTCATGTTTCAATTCCCAACACTACTTCAAAAACATCCATTTTTTGAAATTTTCAGAAATTAGAAACTAAAATAGTTTCTTTTATGATGTAACACAGATAGCGTGAAGAGATAAATAATTTCGAATGATAATAGTTATGAAGATATCTTCATAAATATCGAAGATATTTATAATGAAAGATATGATAATATCTTAGAATTTCTAATATCGAAGGATGATGAAGAAGATTTGTTCGTAACGGATTTTGAGTCAGGAGCAAGGTATTCGTTAATGACTTCAGCAGATACTGAATGTCACACTCCCAAAATGGACCAGGGGTAATTGTGACCAATCATATCATAACACAGTTGTATAAGCGAGAACGACTCTAAATGAGACGTTTTATTTATTAAATAAACAGCGGAAGCATTATTCAAAGTTTTACATCATAAGAGTACAGTAAATGGAAAATGTCTTAAACATAATGATAAATATGAATGATGGACTCCATGCAAGCAGCAAAGCATACATCAATCATCTAGTAGCAAGTAGCAGCTAGCTCAATCATCACCTGAGACAAAACACGCTTAAAGTGTCAACCAAAAAGGTTGAGTGAAATTCATAGGTTTATAAATAATATCCAAAGTTTTAGACCACAAGATTTAGTTTAAAGTTGATTGATATAGAAATATCAATCTAAAAGTGTTGCTGCATTTTGTAATATCGCTACTAAACAAGTTTACCCTATGACACCTTGTACTGTCAGTGTCGTGGAATCATTATTATGTAACCAAAGACCAACGGTCGAATGGTTAGAGACGTTACTCTCAATAGGCCTACTCACAATAATTAAGTTTGCATTTAAACGTAGCAATTAACGATATTACGGTAGGGATTTAGCATGAATCAAAGCATGACAGCATAGTTAACAATTTAGTACTTGTGTCTAAGCGTAAAACAGTTATAAAGCAAGCATGTGTCTCACCCCAAAAGTTATAAAACAGTTATGAAACAGTAAAAAGTGGGGCTATGAAGTTCACCTTAGTAGCACACGAAAGAATTGAACGGAAGGACGTGACCGAGATCTCAACCTAGAGATAGAACGTATGATCAGACATTGCCTAACAGACAATAGTATATAGTACTATATTGATAGTAATGGTTCACTAAAGAATTTCCATTTTCAGAAGGTTACTATTTATGAAAAGTTTCCACTTATAGTAATTTTCCAATTTTAGAAAGTTCGGGTTAATCTTTAGCAAGACGTTGTATAACTTTACTCAAACTTCGTTGCTATCAAATAAGTCAGGAATGACCAGATGTAACCGGGGGCCCAGGATTCTTGACCAGAATCTAAGTCATGGCATTCGAGATCCACAAGATTACCCATAAATGGCAACCTAGACATCATTCACTTACGACCGTGAGTAGCGATGAAGTTTACATGAATTATACATTATCTTTGATTAACCTTCACTTTAGGTGTATACACACAACGAATTATTAATGTACTTAATAATTATATATGTGATAATATAACCTAAGTTTTATTTAATATTTAGTTATTATACCTTAGTATGTCTTATATATATTAAATATAATTACCTTTAAATAAATACCTAAATTACTTCAAAAATAATAGTGTTTTATTAATCGAACATTATTCAAAAATGTCTAAATAATAAATTAAATATCTAAAAATTACATACATAATTTTTATAGTCTTAGTTAATCATATAGATTAGTAGAAAAATTTAAGAAAACGTTTTTATTATATTTTTGTATTTATTTTTGTTTTTACCCTTAATGTATTCACAAAACAATTTTAATTCTACATAATTACTAAATAAACCCAAATAATTATTTTTATAATTTTTATAAGTTTCTATCAGTCTAATAACCTGTAGAAAAATATTTAAAAAAATATTTTTTTATTATTTTATATTTATTCTTAATTTACCTTCGAATTACATAATAATAGAGTTTAATTATATAATAAATACCAATTCGACCCAAGTAATTACTTTTATAATTTTTTCAGATCTATATAAGTTTTAAAAACTCAGAAAAAAATTATATATATATTTTATTTTTGGTTAAAAGTATTTATTACGAATTTTACATTATTTTTACGTTTAAACACTACATAATTCGTATTTAATTATAAATAATATTCCATAAATTATCAAAATTATTTTTATGCATCATAACACTTATAATACTAATTATAATATATAAACATAATTAATTTTGAATTTTACAAAGAATATACAATAAATATAAATATAAATGACAATATTGAAAAAAATTAATAAAAATAGAAAGTACCTCAAATTTTCTTCAAGGTTTTGAGAGAATAAATTAAGTTTTTGTGTTTGGCAAGAAAAAAATGAATGAGGAGCTATGTATTTATAGGTAAAAAATGGTTGGTGAAAAGAAAAAAAAATAATAAAATAAAGGTGTCAATTTTGACAAAATAATAAAAACATGTTAAAAATGTTTTTAATAAGTTTTTGTTTTTGAAATTATTTAGTCAAAATTCATGGGCTCATTATTTAATTTATTAAAAAAAACTTATTTCTTTTTATTTTTATTTTTTTATAAGCTAAAAATATATATAATGATTAAAATAAATTATCATTTAATTAATAATTATGTTACATATAGTTTTAAATATAATACGCATTAATATTAACTAAAGTTATTTTATATAATTAGTGTAAACTTTAGTTAACAGAACGTGTCAACTAAAAATAAATATTTGATCAACGTCGAATTTAATTATATATTACGTATGGATAACAACCCTATAGTCAAATTAGTCAATTCAGGTATGGAAATATGAGGGTTGTTATAGTACCTACCCGTTAAAAGAAATTTCATCCCGAAATTTAGTTGCTGCCATTAATCGGTGTTGTTCGTACATAGACGAGGATATTTACGTTTTATTTGGTTTTCACGTTCCCAGGTATGCTCGGGGCCTTGCGTGAATTCCAACGGATAGAATATTGTTCTGTTTCAAGAATTAAAATCATACATACCATAATTTCTACAAGTTCTTCTACGAAGTGCATTTTATTATTAATGCGGAGATCATTCAAAATGATGATGTTATACAAGTCATTTCAGTAAATTGGATATATAAAATGTGTTATGAATAATATCGAGCTCATTAAACCTTGAGCGTTTATGCCACAATGTTAGGGTAGACAAAACAGAGAGTAGTTCATGAAAATTATAGTCATGAAGTTTGATAGAGATCATCATTGTTTACAATAAGAATATTGTAATGATGAATATAAGTTGAAGAATAAAGTTTTATCACTATTGAATAATATGGATAGAACGATTCGATTATAGAAAGAGTATAAACGAAGCTATCGTAAAAGAGTGAATGAGTAAATTAAATGTTCGCCTTAACTTTTGATGTAGTCACGATCGATTTCCGGAATTCAAGGGATTAAATGAAATCTTCGTAATCTATAAGATTTGATTATCCGGTATTTACGGAATTTTGGGATTTCTTTGATTAAATGCGATGAATTGCCTCGATTGTTGTGTTTGGAAATTTTGCTATAAATTAGCTTCTTCCGTTTCATTATCTTCACCACTTCTATACTTTCTTCCTAGATTCATACTTCCAAAAGATTTGTTAATATGCTCAATCCCGTATTGATATTTGTTATTATATTGACCATATATGCAGTCATGCTTCTTTTTCTTTTACCACCAGAGGAAGCTGTTTACTTCTACTATGCTCTTGGGGTTATAGTGTTTTTAATTCTCCCGTGTCTTTATGTTGCTATACGCATTGATATACACGATTTGTAATTTCCGTGTTGTTATCGGGCTTTGTATTTTCCCTTATATGTCGGAGCTCTTTACCTTTTTATTCTGCTCTCGACTCTAAGTTAAGCGAGTAATGGTCCAGAATTTGTAGGTATGAAGTTTCGAATGAACCTAATGTTCTAAGCGTAATATCACGATTTGATTTGGTAAATTACCAGAATTACTGAGGATAGAACTATCAAGAATATATGTTCTTGATATGTTCAGAGATTAAGTAGAATGTAAGAGTCGTGTAACATGGCAAATAATGATTATAAAGTCTATGAATCATCATCTTCCATTAAAAATTTAGCATGACTTACTGTAATATAATCACGCTGGCCTGACGTCATTATATTATACTAACTCATGCTTCAATTTCCAACATTTCTTCAAAACATTTATAATTTAAACTTGAATTTTACTGAATATAGAAACTAAAATAGTTTCCTTTATAAAGATATCGCAAAGAGATACTTAATTGTGGACAAGAATCGTTATGAAAATATCTTCAGAAATATAGAGGATATTTATAACGACATTTTGGAATTTCTAAGTTCGAAGGTTGATGAAGAAAAATTTTCCGCAAGCTTTTAACATAATTTCGGAGCAAGATATTCTCTAAAGATTTCATCGGATCCAGAATTACCTGGATTCTTTGAATATAGGGTTTGGTCCTTGTATTTGTCCTTGGTCTCCTCCATGGTTAGCTCAATCCGTTTTTCAGTTCCAAATTTTCTTTTGAGCTTTTCCAACGTACCATTCTTTATTATCAAACTTTTGGCCATTGAGACCATCTACAATTTTGCTGTTTCCTCTGCATTTAATGCAGCCATATTTGATTCATCGGTTATCAATCCGAGATGGTTTCAAGAAATTTCATTTTTAGATGATTAAACGCTGATTGTAATCGTCAACGGTTCTAATGGTTGATGAATAGGCGTTGTTGATTTCAAAAGTAATGAACGATAATTTCGGTGGTTTGATGTGATAATTCATCATAGAATACGAATGAATATAATTCATGAATGTAGTGATCTTTAGGAAGATTACACTTGCTAAAGCTTTACTTGGATTCCGATATGTCCAAATCAGAATAGGTAATTAAATTTGTATGAAAATGGTTGTTCTTTAGTGAACGGATACATATGTGGATGTAAGTAGTATAGTTACTAATTATTGAATCAGAATTTGAAGAATGTACAATGTAAGATATTGATGTGAGATATAAATATTTCTCGGGTTTTACCTACCCGTTAAAATATTTTCACAATTAACAGTTTGTACAAAAGGATTTTTAATTACAATCTTTATGAAGATATACGTTCATATATGTATTCTTCACGTATAATATAGATTTAATGAGTTAATATACTATTAAAATTATTTGATTTGCGGTTGAAGCGAGAATAAATAATCTTCAAAACTTGAGAGATTACATAATCATCGCAGAATCTTTCTTTAATGAAGTTATGAATCAATACTCCATCGTTCATTGTTATTGATATACCTCGGTATATGATGTTGATGCTCGTGGAATTCTTGTGAAATTCACAAGGCACGAATGATGTTTTCTAAAGAGTTTTGAGTACATCGAAAATGAAAGTGTAAAACCAAACATGTATTTGAATAATACACTTAGTTTATTATGAAATGGAGTTTATTGTGATGAAGCAGTGATTAACGAGGAATGTATATCATAGAATATTAGTGATATGAATTAATCAAGTAGTACATACTATTTAAGATTCACACGTAATAGCTTAATACGAAAAGATTTATTATTGTTCCAAACCACATATATATATATATATATATATATATATATATATATATATATATATATATATATATATATATATATATATATATATATAAAGTATACATATATAATTTTCAGGAAGAATGAGTCAATACATCTTAACTCATTATTACTAATATTCCTTGGTATCTATGGGGCGTATGATGTTGATATCCGAGGTACAGATTATGGTGTTTGTTATTGGTGAAGCTGATGTTGTTGGTGGTGATGCTGTTGGTACTGGTGGTGATGCTGGTTATGCTGCTGGTGCTGCTGCTGGTGCTCGTAGGTTTCGCACCATATTCTCCAGAGCCACCACTCGAGCGCGAAGCTCATTGACTTCTTCTATTATTCCGGGGTGATTGGCGGTTCTGACAAGTGGATGAATAAGATCTAGAATTTTAGATATTATATATTCGTGACTGGATACCCTGGAAATGAGGGTGAAAATAGTGTTCCGAACGGGTTCGCCGGTAAGTGCTTCAGGTTCTTCACCAAGAGGTGAATTCGGTTGGTGGAAGGGATCACCTTCTTCTTGTCTCCATTGATTAAGTTTACTACGAACCCATCCCCAATTCATCTAAAATAGATGATGACTAATTGGTTGGTTCATTCCGATTACGCTGCCATTGGAGCTCGAGGAGTTCGAGGAATCATGTGAAAAATCCATATTATCTTATCGGAATAAGGGTTTTTGTTATGAGATGAGTGTTGAATATTGAATGATATATTTGTCTTCTTGATATACGTATATATAGCAAAAAGATTTCCGTAATTTACGGAGGAAATTTAGGAAAAGTGTTAGACAAAGTTTATTAAGATAGATATGATAAGATATAATAAGATATGATGTGTCTATAATCCAATAATAGCAGTATGATGTGTCGAGATCATAAAATGATAAGTATGTAATCTGATAATCTTTCGATTAAAGACTTTCAATTTGTAATGGCCTATTCAGGTCTAGGGGCTTGAGCTATAGGATCCTTTAAATCGGTAATCCAAACCCTTCCATTCTAGAGTTTCGTAGACGCCATCCGTCAAGAAAATTCAATAACGAGAAATAAAAGGTATAAAAGTAATGAATATGAGTAGTGATGACATTATAATGTCTTTGAGATTCTCGATAACTCAATGACATTTTTTTGTTCGCAAACTGATGCATAAAGGCATAAAGCATATAGGTACGTGATATAACAGGGAGTTATATACGTTTGAGTATGAATAGTAACAAATATAGGAGTTTCAAAAATTCATGGATAATATTTCATGTAATACATATGTAATACACAAAACCATGATAAATGACATAGGAATGTCGAGAACGGTGTCGCATTTAAATGTGGTGGGAGAATTGAATAGTACTTAGGAGAATGAGTAGAGTTCTTAGATTGGCTCGGCATTCTAAGATAAGTAAAGTTTCTAAAGTATAGTGTAGCATTTAACAGTTAAAGGCAATAATTAAAGGCACTATAGTCAAAGGAAGTTGTAGTCCTACATTGCCAAGGTACCTAATTGTATAAGGCACACATAAGATGCAATCCTGGTTCTCTACAACAACCTGCTCTGATACCAATCTGTCACACTCCTAAAATGGACCAGGGGTAATTGTGACCAATCATATCATAACACAGTTGTATAAGCGAGAACGACTCTAAATGAGACGTTTTATTTATTAAATAAACAGCGGAAGCATTATTCAAAGTTTTACATCATAAGAGTACAGTAAATGGAAAATGTCTTAAACATAATGATAAATATGAATGATGGACTCCATGCAAGCAGCAAAGCATACATCAATCATCTAGTAGCAAGTAGCAGCTAGCTCAATCATCACCTGAGACAAAACACGCTTAAAGTGTCAACCAAAAAGGTTGAGTGAAATTCATAGGTTTATAAATAATATCCAAAGTTTTAGACCACAAGATTTAGTTTAAAGTTGATTGATATATAAATATCAATCTAAAAGTGTTGCTGCATTTTGTAATATCGCTACTAAACAAGTTTACCCTATGACACCTTGTACTGTCAGTGTCGTGGAATCATTATTATGTAACCAAAGACCAAAGGTCGAATGGTTAGAGACGTTACTCTCAATAGGCCTACTCACAATAATTAAGTTTGCATTTAAACGTAGCAATTAACGATATTACGGTAGGGATTTAGCATGAATCAAAGCATGACAGCATAGTTAACAATTTAGTACTTGTGTCTAAGCGTAAAACAGTTATAAAGCAAGCATGTGTCTCACCCCAAAAGTTATAAAACAGTTATGAAACAGTAAAAAGTGGGGCTATGAAGTTCACCTTAGTAGCACACGAAAGAATTGAACAGAAGAACGTGACCGAGATCTCAACCTAGAAATAGAATGTATGATCAGACATTGCCTAACAGACAATAGTATATAGTACTATATTGATAGTAATGGTTCACTAAAGAATTTCCATTTTTAGAAGGTTACTATTTATGGAAAGTTTCCACTTATAGTAATTTTCCAATTTTAGAAAGTTCGGGTTAATCTTTAGCAAGACGTTGTATAACTTTACTCAAACTTCGTTGCTATTAAATAAGTCAGGAATGACCAGATGTAACCGGGGGCCCAGGATTCTTGACCAGAATCTAAGTCATGGCATTCGAGATCCACAAGCTTACCCATAAATGGCAACCTAGACATCATTCACTTACGACCGTGAGTAGCGATGAAGTTCACATGAATTATATATTATCTTTGATTAACCTTCACTTTAGGTGTATACACACAACGAATTATTAATGTACTTAATAATTATATATGTGATAATATAATCTAAGTTTTATTTAATATTTAGTTATTATACCTTAGTATGTCTTATATATATTAAATATAATTACCTTTAAATAAATACCTAAATTACTTCAAAAATAATAGTGTTTTATTAATCGAACATTATTCAAAAATGTCTAAATAATAAATTAAATATCTAAAAATTATATACATAATTTTTATAGTCTTAGTTAATCATATAGATTAGTAGAAAAATTTAAGAAAACGTTTTTATTATATTTTTGTATTTATTTTTGTTTTTACCCTTAATGTATTCACAAAACAATTTTAATTCTACATAATTACTAAATAAACCCAAATAATTATTTTTATAATTTTTATAAGTTTCTATCAGTCTAATAACCTGTAGAAAAATATTTAAAAAAATAGTTTTTTATTATTTTATATTTATTCTTAATTTACCTTCGAATTACATAATAATAGAGTTTAATTATATAATAAATACCAATTCGACCCAAGTAATTATTTTTATAATTTTTTCAGATCTATATAAGTTTTAAAAACTCAGAAAAAAATTATATATATTTTATTTTTGGTTAAAAGTATTTATTACGAATTTTACATTATTTTTACGTTTAAACACTACATAATTCGTATTTAATTATAAATAATATTCCATAAATTATCAAAATTATTTTTATGCATCATAACACTTAAAATACTAATTATAATATATAAACATAATTAATTTCGAATTTTACAAAGAATATACAATAAATATAAATATAAATGACAATATTGAAAAAAATTAATAAAAATAGAAAGTACCTCAAATTTTCTTCAAGGTTTTGAGAGAATAAATTAAGTTTTTGTGTTTGGCAAAAAAAAATGAATGAGGAGCCATGTATTTATAGGTAAAAAATGGTTGGTGAAAAGAAAAAAAATAATAAAATAAAGGTGCCAATTTTGACAAAATAATAAAAGCATGTTAAAAATGTTTTTAATAAGTTTTTGTTTTTGAAAATATTTAGTCAAAATTCATGGGCTCATTATTTAATTTATTAAAAAAATCTTATTTCTTTTTATTTTTATTTTTTTATAAGCTAAAAATATATATAATGATTAAAATAACTTATCATTTAATTAATAATTATGTTACATATAATTTTAAATATAATACGCATTAATATTAACTAAAGTTATTTTATATAATTAGTGTAAACTTTAGTTAACAGAACGTGTCAACTAAAAATAAATATTTGATCAACGTCGAATTTAATTATATATTACGTATGGGTAACAACCCTATAGTCAAATTAGTCAATTCAGGTATGGAAATATGAGGGTTGTTATACTGAATCATTTGTATTCTTTGAAGGCAGGTTTAGTCTTTGTGATTTGTCCACAGCCTCCTTTATAGTCTGCTCAATCCGTTTTCAGTTCCAAACCTTCTCTTTTTCTCAGCTTTACCACCATACTATTCTTTATTATCAAACTTTTGACTGTTAAGGTCGTTTACAGTTTTTGCTGCTTCATCAGCATTTTTCAAAAAATTCGGAGAACTAGTTTCGCTGTTTGGGTGTTTTTCAGAAACTTCACATTCGAAGTAAATAAGTCTAGGAGATAGACATTCTATGTATATATATAACTGTTGGCGTAGAATTGCTGCGAAATTCGAAATACTGATTGCTTATTCCCGGTAGTTGGTATGGCAATTACCGTTACAAGATGTGGATGAGTACATGATAGGGTTTCAATGAACAATTATAATGGTTTTTCGGAGAGACTTTAAGTCATAGATTAATGAATTTGCTGGTACATTTACTGTTAATGTGGTGGAACATGAAAGGTTCCCAAGTAACAAAAACGTATATGCCAAAGTTACAAGTCTGAAAGGTCGTCATTGATTGGTTGAAGGTTGATAATACTGGATACTTTGAAAAGGAATTGCAAGGTTATTTTCGGTTAAAACAATGCTAATGGATCTTGCACAGATTTAAAGTCAAAGTATAGCTTTGAAAGATGTAGAGATCTAAGAATGATGTCACCGGTTCAGAGTTATGACTTGGATTCTGATCCGTCAATATCAGAATATGTAATTTAATTTGTATGAAAACGATTGTATATCATTGTGAGCATTGTTAATAATTTTTGAATCAAAGTTGAAGAATGTACAGTGTAACATATTAATTGCGAACTTATATATTTCCCGGGTATTACCTACCCGTTAAAGATTTCACAATTAATACTTTGTACAAAAGAATTTTTATTACCGTCTTTATGAAAATATATGTATGTATATTTTCTTCAGATGTAACACAGATTTAATGAGTTAATATCATAATAAGCTCATTTAATTTTTGGCTGGATTATAAATGAATAATCTCTAAAACATTAAAGATTTCATAATCTTCGTGGAGTATTTTACTAATGTAATCAATACTTCGTTATTCAGTTTTATTAATATTTCCTCAGTGAATCATGTTGGTGCTTATGGAACTCTTGCTAACTTCGCAAGGTAAAAATGATGTTTTCTGGAAAGTTTCGAGTATATCGAAAATGAAAATGTAAAATCAATTATGTAATTGAATAATACACTTGGTTTATTATGAAATGAAATTCATTAAGTTGAAACAGAGATTGTAGTTAACAATGGTTAAGTTGTTAAGGAAGGATGTACATCATTGCATATTAGTAATATGAACTAACCGAGTAATACCTACCAGTTAAGATTCACACGTAATAGCTTAGTACGAAAATATTTATTTTGATTTCAAAATTCATATATATTAAATATACATAAAATTTCTTCAGGGGAAATGAGTTAATACTTCATCGGTTATTGTTGCTGGTATTTCTTGAAAACTACGGTGCGTATGACGTTGATGCTCGTGGAACAGATTATGAAGTTGAGGTTTGCGATGTGAATATTGTTGGTGGTGGTAATGGTACTGTTGGTGTTGTTGTCGGTGGTAATGTTGATGCCGGTGATGCTGCTGGTGCTTGTAACCTTTGCACCATATTCTCCAAAGCCACTACCCGAGTGCGAAGCTCGTTGACTTCTTCTACTACACCGGGATGATTGGAGGTTCGGACGAGCGGATGAATAAGATCCAGAATTTGAGATAGTATATTATCGTGACGAGATACTCTGGAAATGAGAGAGAAAATGGTGCCTCGAACAGTTTTGTCGGTAAGTGCTTCAGGTTCTTCGTCAAGAGGGCAATGTGGTGGATGGAAGGGATAGCCTTCTTCTTGTCTCCAATAATTAAGTAGGCTACGAACCCATCCCCAATTAATCCAGAATAGATGATGGCTAATTGGTTGATCCATTCCGATTACACTGTCTTCGGAATTCAGGTGAATATCCATATCGGAATAGCTGTCAGAGTTTAAGGAATTTGAACTAGATACGGGATCCATCTTGTATAATTAGGGAGATGATTTTTGATATGAATTAGATTATAGAATTTAGTTTGGTATTCTTCAATACATAATTTACATATGTATATATAATACCAAATTCCATAAATCACGGAGAAATTTTCGAAAGATGTCAGGAAAAATTTACAGTAACAGATACGCTAAGATATGAATTTTGTCTATACACTATTCATGCAATCAATGCAGTAAAACGTGTCTAGATTAGGAATGATAAACAGGTGATTTCCGAAAAAAAATGATAAGCAAAACTTTTGACATGCAAACACGGTCGAAGTCCAGACTTACTAATGCATCCTAACAACTATCAGTTAGACACACTCATGCAAGACCTGGTTCGCTAGGACCAACGCTCCAATACCAACTGTGACGATCGCTCCAAATCCATATGGACGAACACATCATTCATCGATTTTATTGCGAGGTATTTGACCTCTATATGATACGTTTTGTAAACATTGCATTCTTTTGAAAAGGCATACCATAAATAAATATTTAAATCAAAGGTTTTCGACATCTGATGATATCTACATATAGACAATCACCGTAAATAATAGTTTACAATGGTACTTCCGTTGACAATGCAGTCAAAATAAGATACATGATGATGATTTGGTGAATGCAACGTTTCCTTGAAAAATATGCCATGTAAGACTCCATGCACATACCTTGTCTAACATATAAGCAAACAGCGGAAGAGTTCTAGGGAACCTGAGAATAAACATGCTAACAAGTGTTAACACAAAGGTTGGTGAGTTCATAGTTTTAATGTTTTGCATAATCTGTACATAAAGGTGGATCACAAGATTTCAGTTGTTTCATCCAGAAACGTTTATCAAAATATTCTACAAGATTGAGCACCCTGGTAACTAAACTTTAACGTCTATATAATAAGTACCCCTGTTTTAACATACATGCAACCAACATGTACAATACACACAAACCAACGTGTACTAAACTCAAATAGCATACGTCTGTTTAATAGTTCAGGCTAGGGTTTCTATACCTGGAACAGACGGGGATGTCAAGCCCTATAGATCCATATACTACTACTCGCGCCCACCAGTTCTTATAACTGGCAGTTACTAGTTACCAAAGCTAAGGGATTTTCGGTTCAAACTCAGTGTAGAATTTAGTATGTACTTGTATCCATTGCGTTTAAAATAAAGTGCATGTATTCTCAGCCCAAAAATATATATTGCAAAAGCTTTTAAAAAGGGAGCAAATGAAACTCACCTTAGAAGTACATAAAGTTGTTCACCGAAATGTGATCGAAACTCGGAATACCAAATAACCGTAGATCTCAACCTAGAGAGCATATGTTGGTCAATAAATGTCTACCAAGCTAGGTCTGGTCATAGTGTATCATAATCCTAATGCTCGAGATCGACATACAAAAGTTATCCAAAGTTGTTTCAAAAAGTCAATTTTGACAATAGTTCAACAAAACGAGGCGTGCTTTATATAAGAATTCATTTACTCGGCTGGTAATATTTAAAAATCCATTTTATCAATCTTGTAAACAAGTTGTTTAAATCTTAATTGTAGATTCAAAAGCAATTTCAATTAACGTCAATCATAATTCAGTTGATCATATCTTTTAATTCGTTCATCGAAACTATTCGATATCTAAATGAAAAGTTATTGATTTTTCGTCAGCTTTCAAAAAACATGTATATCATATACCTTTTACTAGTAATATATGTATTTAATTCGTGATTCATTATAAACCGTTTAATGACGAAATTTAGTATATAAGCATGCATAAACATATATACTCGAGCACTAGACATGGATACACAATTAATATATAAAAGATAAGATATGAATGCTCACGTATCAATATTGTGATTCAATATTGCAGGAAAGTACGAGACACAACGAAGATGATAAACACTAGGTTTGACTTGCAAATAGTACCCATGAATATTACCCATAACCTTCATAGCTATAACTCAAAGTTTCCTTAGCTCTATCCCGCTTGAAAATCCATTTTGAAAGTGACACGCTTATGACCTCGTCGTAGTATTTTTGTATAATACTAATTAATATTACTACTAATATTTCTAATAATAATATTAGAATTAATAATAATAATAATATTAATAATAATAATAATAATAATAATAATAATAATAATAATAATAATAATAATAATAATAATAATAATAATAATAATAATAATAATAATAATATAAATATAGATAGTAGAGATACAGATGTGTGTGAAAAACATTCGCAGAAAATTGGAGAATTTATAGTACATTTGCTGAAACTGAACCCCATGCGATCGCATGGGTTTTATGCCTATTTCTAATGCGATCGCATGGCCCCAAAATCCAGCTCACAATTTTTTAACTTTTAGCTTGTCGACATATTTTTATATAATATATTTAATTTAAATAATTAATTATATATTATATTAAATTCACGTGCATAGTTGACTTGTATTTTTTGTTCCGATAAGTCGTACGTCATCACTCAACTCATGTCCCGGTTCTAGTTTCTCGAACGCATTTTCTTACGCTTAGAAAACTTGCATTTTACGTTTCGTGTCACGTACCTTTGTAAAAATATAGCCTTAAATTATCCCTAAACTATACTACTCAAAGTATATATTAAACTTTCGAGTGTTTTGGTCATTTACTTCTATAAATCATTGTCTCGCTATTTGTTAATATATATATAATAACAATTCGTTTTATGACCAGTTTAATATTATATTTTATATATTTTCAATATTAATATATACGTTTTAAAATACATATCACAAGTTATTCATATATCTAATTCCAACAGTTAATATTCCTTATTATTGTATGTCTCCAAATTACGTTATTTAAACAAACACTTTACCATTTATTTCGAATATCGTTAAAAATGAACGATTTCCCAAATCAACTTGGACCTCACAACAGAGACTCGTAATAATATCATAATCTTTAAGGGACTCAATAAATATCTTTTAATTCAATCGTTTGGCATAATCTTTTAACTCCGTAGTTAAATATATCAATCAGATAATCAAACCAATAAGGTTAATGCACAGCATCGTTTTCATAACACTTTTTTATGTTTTCAAGTTATAGTATATATATATATATATATATATATATATATATATATATATATATATATATATATATATATGTATTTATTTACATATATTTGTTCGCGAATCGTTGAGAACAATCGAAGGATATTTGAATAGTTCAAGAATTTTAGGATTCAACTTCATAGACTTTGCTTATCGTGTCGGAAACGTTAAAGATTAAGTTTAAATTTGGTCAAAAATTTTCGGGTCATCACAAAATTGGAATAATGCTGATGAAGCAGCAAAAACTGTAAACGACCTTAACAATCAAAAGTTTGATGATAAAGAATAGTATGGTGGTAAAGCTGAGAAAAAGAGAACGTTTGGAACTGAAAACGGATTGAGCAGACCATGAAGGAGGCTGTGGACAAATCACAAAGACTAAATCTATCTTCAAAGAATCCAAATGATTCAGTGTCTGCTGAAATCATTAGCAAATACCTTGCTCCTTACTCTAAAACCTTTACGGATAATATTCTTTATCATCATCTTATCTTAAATATTATAAGATATCATCGTATCTTCCGTTATAAATATCCTCCATATTTCTGAAGATATTTTCATAACTATTCTTATCTGAAATCATTCATCTCTTCGCGCTATCTGTGTTATATCATAAAAGAAACTGTTCCAGTTTCTAAATTCTGAAAATTTCGAAAAATGGATGTCTTTGAAGTAGTGTTGGGAACTGAAGCATGAGTTAGTATAATATAATGATATTTGATCAACGTGATTATATTACAGTAAGTCATGCTGAGTTTCTAATGGAACGTGATAAAGGTTCACAGATCCCACCCTCATCATGAACCATGTTACATAACTCTTTTATTCTATATAATCTCTAAATATATCAAGAAAATATATTTCTTGATGATTCGGTCTTTTTCGAGGTATTCTGGTAATTTGACAAGTCAGATTGTACTATTACTATTTCTTTCTTAGAACATTAGTTATGTTCATCTGAAACTTCATACCTACGAATTCTGGACCATTATCCGCTTGACTTAAGGTCGGGAAGAGAAAACGAAAGCATGAAGCTCCGAAATATAATGGAGAATATAAAGCCCGATAACAACCCCGAAATTACAAACCGTGTATATCAATGCGTATAGCAATATAAAGATACGGGAGAATGAAAAACACTATAACCCCAAGGTAATAGTAGAAGAAAATAACTTCCTCTGGTGGCAGATGAAAAAGAAGAATGAAGGATACGATAACCAGGAAAATATCAAGAATCAGAACTGGATTAAGCATTTTCACAATCTATTGGGATGTATGAAATAAGAAAGAAGATTATAGGAGTAGTGAAAATAAATGAAACAAAAGAGGTCAATTTATAGCGAAATATCAGACATAGCAATCGAGGCAGATTACGCATTTAATCAAAGAAAATCCTAATTTCTGAAAATTCCGAAGAATCAAATTTTATTTAGATTATGAAGAGTTTCTATTCCTTAAATTCCGGAAATCAATCGTAACTACGTCAAAAGTTAAGACGAATCTCTATTCTTTCATTTCACTCTTTTACGATAACTTCTCTCATACGCTTCGAGAAATCGGATTGTTTTATCCATATAATTCAACGGTGATAAAATTCTATTTATCAACTCATATCTGTCATGAAAACATTTTTATTGTCAGCCATGACGACCTCACTCAAATTTCAGGACGAAATTTCTTTAACGGGTAGGTACTGTGACAACCCGGAAATTTTTGACCAAATTTAAACTTTATCTTTAAATGATTTAACGTTTCCGACACGATAAGCAAAGTCTATGAAGTTGAATCTCAAAATTTTAGAACTGTTTCATTACATTTGACTGCTCTCGACGATTCATGAACAATGATATGTATGTATATATATATATATATATATATATATATATATATATATATATATATATATATATGTACAAGTAAAAACGACTTTCCTACAGTAAAACACTATTTGCTACAGTAAAATAACTTTGCTACAGTAAAACACTATTTGCTATAGTACAACACTATTTGCTACAGTGAAACCGTATTTTGCTACAGTGCTACAGTGAAAACGACTTGCTACAGTGATTTGCTGCAGTAAACACTATTTGCTACAGTAAACCACTATTTGCTACAGTGAACACTATTTGCTACAGTACCTATTTGCTACAGTAAAACACTATTTGATGTCGACGAACTAGCAAACAAAAACGGATAAGGCGGCCATGCGATCGCATGGCAAAAACACTGAAAACTCATGCGATTGCATGAGGTACTGTAGCAGGCCACATACTATAAAAGCTCGGTTCATTCCTCCGAATTATTATTTTTTTATATTATTATTATTATTATTATTATTATTATTATTATTATTATTATTATTATTATTAAGATTAATATTATTATTATTAATCTTATTATAATATTATTATTAGTAGTATATATACCTAAAATACTACGACGAGGTTATGAGCGTGTCACCTTCAAAATGGGTTTTTGAGCGGGATAGAGCTAAGGAAATTATGGGTTATTGCCAAGGAGGTTATGGGTAATGTTCGGGGGTATATTTGTGAATTAAATCTAGTGTTTATCATCTCCGTTACGTCTACGTACTTTCCTACAATATTGAATCTCAATATTTATACGTAAGCACTCATATTTTATCTTTTATATATTAATTGTGTATCCATGTCTAGTGCTCGAGTATATATATATTTATATATGCTTGTATGCTAAATTTCGTCGTTAAACAGTTATAATGAATCACGAATTAAATACATATATTACTGGTAAAAAGTATATGATATACATGTTTATGGAAAGCTGGCGAAAAATCAATAACTTTTCATTTAGATATCGAATAATTTCGATGAACGGATTAAAAGATATGATCAACTGAATTATGATTGACGTTAATTGAAATTGCTTTTGAATCTACAATTAAGATTTAAACAACTCGTTTACGAGATTGATAATTTAGATTTTTGAATATTACCAACCGAGTAAATGAATCCTTATATAAGGTACGTCTCGTTTTGTTAAACAACTGTCAAAATTGACTTTTTGAAATGACATTGGATAACTTTTGTATGTCGATCTCGAGCATTAGGATTGTGATACACTATGACCTGACCTAGCTTGATAGACGTTTATTGACCAACATATGTTCTCTAGGTTGAGATCTACGATTATTTGGTAATCCGAGTTTCGATCACATTTTGGTGAACGACTTTATATGCTGCTAAGGTGAGTTTCATATGATCCCTTTTACTCAATATATTTTTGGGCTGAGAATACATGCGACTGTTTATAAATATTGAAAATACTAGATTTATATGCGTGAGTTTCATTGATCCCTTTTTAATTGCTTTTGCAATATATTTTTGGGCTGAGAATACTTGCACTTTATTTTAAACGCAATGGATACAAGTACATACTAAATTCTACACTGAGTTTGAACCAAAAATCCCTTAGCTTTGGTAACTAGTAACTGCCAGTTATAAGAACTGGTGGGCGCGAGTAGTAGTATATGGATCCATAGTGTGATGCCCCGTACAAAACCATCGTGTACGAATCATCAACAACAGGATCATTACAAGGTTAAGTACTACATGCTGTAATAAAAGAAGTTGCATTCATGATAAAAAGATGACATCATGATAGAGCAGAATGCTTGCCTGCCTTTGATTCACGATGGGGATTAAATACCCAAAAGATTACAACTCATTCTCCTATAACTATGGTAACTCATATCCTTTATTTTAGGATAGGATACATACAATCACAAGATACATATCTACATAAATCTTTACAAATAATAAGTTGTTTGGACAACTGTAAATAATACGTAGTCTAATACTCCCCCGCAGTCGAAGCTATCGGTGGACGAATGCAAATACTGGATCGAAAATCTGTGAAAAGTAATCGTGGCAATCCTTTGGTAAAGATGTCCGCGATTTGATACCGAGTGGGAACATGTAGCATGCGAACTTCTCCTCTTGCAACTTTTTCGCGTACAAAATGTATATCGAGTTCGATATGTTTGGTTCGTTGGTGCTGAACTGGGTTTCCGGAGAGATAAATGGCACTGATGTTGTCGCAGTAAACAATGGTCGCTTTGGAAACAGGACACTTTAATTCAAGTAAGAGGTTACGCAACCAACATGATTCTGCTACGACGTTAGCTGAAAGGACCCGTTCATATACATTATAAACGATTCACAATAGTTGATTACATCGCGAGGTATTTGACCTCTATATGATACGTTTTACAAACATTGCATTCGTTTTTAAAAGACAAACTTTCTTTACATCAAAAATTGACGGCATGCATACCATTTCATATTACATCCAACTATAATTGACTTAATATTAATCTTGATGAACTCAACAACTCGAATGCAAAGTCTTTCAAAGTATGTCATGAATGACTCCAGGTAATATCCTTAAAATGAGCTAATGCACAGCGGAAGATTTCTTTAATACCTGAGAATAAACATGCTTAAAAGTGTCAACCAAAAGGTTGGTGAGTTCATAGGTTTATCATATCAATCATTTCAATATATCAATAGACCACAAGATTTCCGTTTATAAATATATGTACACTCGCAAGTGTATAAAAGTATTCTATAAGTTGTAGGCACCCGGTAACAAGCCTTAACGTTCATGTTTTACCCTCTGAAGTACACCAGATCAGGTGTGTTTAATATAACCTCGAAGTACTAAAGCATCCCATAGTCAGGATGGGGTTTGTCAGGCCCAATAGATCTATCTTTAGGATTCGCGCCTACCGTACATAGACAAGTAGTTTAATGTTACCAAGCTAAGGGTATATTTCTGGTTTAAACCCACGTAGAATTAGTTTTAGTACTTGTGCCTATTTCGTAAAACATTAATAAAAACAGCGCATGTATTCTCAGTCCCAAAAATATATATAAAAGAGAGCAAATGAAACTCACAATACTGTATTTCGTAGCAATTATGTATATGACGGCACTGAACAAGTGCAGGG